>NW_020455204.1:7451360-7506244 GCF_003342845.1 Nothoprocta perdicaria | reverse complement strand
GGGTGGGCGCGTGCGCCGTCCCCGCGCGTGCGCTCACCTGGCGGCGGCGCGCGCGCGGGAACACGCGCCTGGCGCGCGCGCGGGAACACGCGCCTGGCGCGCGCCCAGGGCGGTGCGCGGCTCGTCTGCGGGCTGCGCTTACAGCACCAGGAGGAGAGTCCATCGCACTAGGGTCACATCTCCCATTTCTCCGTGTTTGCGTAGGAAAGAAACGCCTTTATTTATTTATTTATTTATTTTTTAAAGCAGCCTGGCTCGCGGCTCTGGAGCAGCTGTGGCCTCTTGTCCCGGACACTCAAATCCCTAATCCCCTCAAGCACAAATGCAGGCTCCAAGATGCCTGCACCTGGGGGTCGCATCTCCCGTTTTTCCTGCTGCACCAAAACAGTGCGTCACAGCAAGGGATTTTAGGCTCCCTGTCCTGAAGGGCTTACTCGGATTTCCTGGGATGCAGCCCTCGGGACCAACCACTGGTACCTTGTAGCGGAGCAGGAGCTGCAGGAGAAGAGCTCTGACCCCACCGTGTAGCCAGGATGTCCCACGCTGGCCAGGCCCCCTGGGAAGCCTGCCATCCACTGCTCCAGGATGTCCCACGCTGGCCAGGCCCCCTGGGAAGCCTGCCATCCACTGCTCACACAAAGCATCTGCACAGGGTATATATAGAAACAAACATATAGAACCGGGCAGTGGCACAGCCTGAGCAGTTTAACATGTGGCACAGGGTGCCCAGTAGCACCCACCAGCTCAGCCCCACGCAGCCTCTGCAAAGGAAAACAGGGGGCTCATTTCTCTCTTTGGGAAGCTGTTTGATCAGGGAGAGAAGAAGCAGGCAAGAGAGTGGAGGAAAAACAGGGTGGAGAGACCTGGCATGCTTTAAAGGGTCATTAGTGCTAATTAGTTAATTGGATACTGGTGCAGGAAGGCACCAGGGACAGGCTGGAGCTCTCCTGGACCATCAGGACTGCCTGTGCTCCTCGGCTCTGTAAGAAGCACAGGCAGAATGTGACAGGGCCCTGGGGTCATCTGCTACACCTGATCTGAAGGTGTCTCATTTTTGTTTCCTTGCTTTGTTTTTCAAGCAGCTCAGACACGAGGGCAGGAGCAGCAGCTGGTCACGGAGCAGGGAGCAGACGGGTCTGTCACCTCTCCCGCTCGGCTGTGCACAGGGGCTCTTTATTTTTGCTGCAGCATCTGTAATAGCAATGTGCACAGCTGGCCAGGTTTGCTTTCCAACAAGGCAGAGCTAAATCTGGACACCCTTGACCTCCACCTAGCAAAGCCACAGCAGAGGCTGGACATTAAATCCTTGTCAAATACACATCTTACCTATCAAATATGTAAAACATTCAAGGCCCCCATCTATTCCGTGATGCCAGTCAGGCCATGGTCACTCATGCAGGGCTTTACAAAAGCACTGGCTTTGATCCCTTTGCTGCATCTTACCAAGAGCCTCTCAGATAAGTAACAGACATTGGATGCCATCTAGTTTTTAACCAGCTTCTCCCTGTACAGGAGAGGGAGGAGGCGCTTTGCAAAGGGCAGAAGTCAATGTCAGGGAGTGACAAGAACTCCTTTTATTGTCCTTTGAGAAAGAGTGATGTTACCAAGGATTTATTTGCAGAAGCTGGGGGAGACGAGGGAGACGCTGTCAGCTCCCGAAGGCAGGCCCTGGTTTTGGTTACTGTTGGTTTTCTTAGTTCCTGCAACTCGGAGGACAGCGGGATCCTGGTGCAGGGACCAGCCTCCCGCTGCAGCACAAATCACATCTGATGACAAGTGTGGCAACCAAGGCTCGCATGTCTCTCATGAGAAGCAGCACTGGAGAGAGCAGGTCAGGGTCTAGGAGAAACCTCAGGGCTGGAGGAGGGAGCAGACTGCAGGACGTGCTGCCCTGCATGTGCAGACACAACGTCTTGCAGCTCCACTGCAGCAGGACGTACCAGCTGAGGAGCCACCTCCCAAAGGCAGCACATGGACCCCGTGGCCTCAGCTGTCATTTCTGAGTTTGTTTTTATTTTAATGTAAAGTATCCTCTCCAGATAGCTCTAGATAGGCTTGCTGCACAAGCACCCCCAGGGCAGAGGCAGCCCCTGCAGCAGCAGGACGGGTTTTGCATCTGTGATATCATGTATTAGCCAGAAAGCTAATTTACTGTAAGCTACCCTTATCTCATCCATTAAATGAGCAAGTGAATTGACCTGCTCCCTGAATGTGAAGCATTGCTACGGTTGCTGGCTGGCAGAAGGACTCAGTGCCTTCCCTGGATCCCTTATCTCCCCTTTATCAACCAGATACTTAGAAAATCCATTATTTTTTCAGCATTAATTCATGAGATAGAAGTTAGCCAGATTTTTTTTGATTGTCCATATCCTAACACAAAGACGTTCCCATGTCTCATTTGGACCGTGAGCTCCTGGCTGGGCTTTTCCCGGGAATCTTGTGCATTTGATTCCCATTTCAATCAGAAAGGGTATGATTAATGCACAAAACAGCCTTCAAAAAGCACTTTGACTACGCAGCTAAACTTGGACAATCTGTCCACAAAAGATGCAAGACAACTTTGAACAGTCTGGGAGTTAGAAAAGACCACAGTTTTTTCCCCCCCTGCCTTGGGCAAAAGAAGATCTGTGACATCTGCATTTTGTTTTAAAAACTTTTATATGTACACATAAAAAGCTTGCTCTAAGTACACAACTAATCTCTGGCAGATTTACGCGTGTGTGCCCAGGCTCTGCCTATTATACTCTATCAAACAGCATCAGGAAAAAGGCCAGAGACCTCTATGTTCCAAACACAAAGCGCCGCGACTGTTTTGGCAGACCTGCTGTACGTGCTGCAGCTATAACCATGCATTTACTCTCGTCATATATTATACACGAGGCACGATTACATCCCTCCAGGTTGGTGGTAATGTGGCTTTGAAGAGGCAGCTTTGCAGAGGGAGATGCACCCGGGGGCCAGAGCATCGCTGAGCTGTCAGCATCCAGAAAGCTCCTGCAATGTGACTGGACAGCTGTGCACTGCTCCACTGAGCTGTGTTTACCCTGGACTTCTTCTGGCTTCCCCTGGTCTCTTTTTCTCTTCTCCCCCTCTTGGTAATTTCCCATTATTGCTACCACAGGGGCTTGTGCCATCACAGACAGAAGAGAGGGTTGTCAATAGCTGAATCAGGACATCTGGGGCCCCCACGATACAGGTGAGCAACTGGACAATTCAAAATTGCAATGGGCCTGAGGATGGTAAAATCAAGCACACAGGGAGGTATTTAGCTCAAAAGCTATACGCAAAATTATACAAAAAAGACCAAGCATACCTGTAAGACCTTTGCTGAAGCAGGGCTTTGGTGGAGCTCTTGTTCTGCAGTAAAAGGAGGTGTAACGCCTAGGCTTGGCAGCTTTCCATTCCCTGTATTTGGGTGATATCTCTATAATTTGCAGGAAAATCCTCTTTATGGCAGCCAGGTGTTTGCACTCAGACACACAGTCCTGCTGGAGCTGTTCTGCTTTGCTGGCAGCAGGAGACCCTCCAGCCCCAGAACACCTACCTGGTAGGGTCTGTACACCACTTGGTGCCCCATTCTGCACATAGTGTTTTTACACTGGTATAAATGTGATTGGACAACAGAGGATTCAGAAAGGCCTCCAGCAACCTCCTCCTGTGCCATACAATTTTGCTGAACTAGTCCTCTGCTACCACAATACCCTGTTCCCTCATAGCAATAAGCAATGCTCACCTTGAAGAGCTCAAAACCTCTCTGGACGCAGGGCAGGAGCAATACAGCCTGCATTTTGCAGATGGGAGCTTTAAGGTGCAGAAATATTAAAACTCCTGCCAGAGCATGTGGGGAAGCTGAGCTGCATTGCCCCAGGGCCTGCTTCACATTTTAGGAGAGCTGATCTCTATTCCCCTGGAACAGAGCAGGCTTCCTGCTAGCTGGGAAAGCACAGACACTTCTAATCTCGTTTGCAAAGAGAACGTGCTTAAAAGATCAGGAAGCAGCAAGAGGATCTGAGCTTGCTTTGTGACCTTAAAAAAAGGCACAGTTGAACAGAGTGCAGCACCCGGCCTCGTTGCAGCTCAGCTCACCTCCAGGTGAAGCAAAGGGAAGGAACTGCATTTTATTTAGTTGACTGATAATGACCTGTGAGTTGGTGCCATGTGTACCCTCCACTTCTTGTTTTTGCTTTTGTAGGCTGCAAAGCAATTAGGCCTGTTCCCCTGTTCTAGTTTTGCTCCCTGCATCTGGGACGGTTTTCCTGCTTCTGCTAGGGAGCACTGTGTGTCTGGGAGCCATAAAGATGTCTGTGGTTTTATTACTAGACTTTTACAAACCTCAGGTTTGTGTTTTTATTATGATTGCTGCTGTGAGGACATTTTAAAAAACACTGTATCTCTCTGAGATTATGTTCCACTTGGTTGATCTTTCTCTTGACATTTCAGGGATTTGACGGATGCTGGCAAGCAAGCCGAATGAGCAAAGGGACTCTCCTTTGTTCCAAACCCTACCTTTGGGGAGGTACAGGTCATTGTCATCTATTAGAGGGGCTTGGGATGGTGTAAAACAGTGTCAGGACATGGCAGGGGATGCCAAGGTGTTAACAGCCCAACACACTACCATTCTGCCCTTCCTATGAGTTGTTGAATCTTTCACAGTCTTCATTTTTACCCATTCAAACCCATTTAAATACTCCATTCTTGGGGGAACAGGCAAATTGCACAGGCATTTAACTGTCTGTTTCCAACCTGCTTTCAAAGTGATTGATTAAGCAAATTATACCCAAGGAAGATAGTGTCTTCCTGCCCTCTCGTATCTGAGGCTGCGTAAAGCTGAGTGCTGCGGGATGCACTGGCCTTCAGCTCTGGAGCGGCATCGATCCCCTGGTGTAACGAGTTGTACCTGCTCTCTGAAACCACATTGTTCTGCCCCAGCGATATGGGATTGGTTTCCATTGGCTTCCTGAAAAGACCAAGAAAGGCACGTAGCAACCTGCAGACATGAAAATTGTGGTCAGTCTCAGCTCATGTCTTTGTATTGTGTTGGGTTTCAAAGGACTCCAAAGAGCCTGGCAACTATTAGAGAGCCAGGGATGCAGCTGTAAATTACATGGCAGCGTCTTGAAAGGGCCAGTGCATTTACTGTGCAGGCTCTTGCAAACACTCAGACCTTCTGATCGATAGGCTGAGGATGGGGAAGGCTCAGGATGGGATATTTTTAGAAGCTGGAAGTAATTTTGTATTATTTATTATCAGACATGGTTTGGTCCAGGCACTGCTAATAACACTGCTGTAGTTGCTGAGTCTCAGCCTTAAATAAAGTAGTCACAGGAGCCATTAAAATGCCATTGCTCATGTCCTTGCCGCATTTTGTAGGATGAACTCTGAGCTAATGCTGGGGGAGGAGACTGGGGGACCCAGTGTGGGGAGTCTCAGGGGGTCCAGGGAGTGTGGATTTTTCTTCTGGCTCCAATCCTGATCTGGGCAGCCCCGGCTGGATAGACAGAGATGCTGGTTCAGGCTCCTTGGCAGCAGAGAGATGCTGGCAGCGAATGATCCCCAACCTGACTCATTAGGTTTACCTGCAGCTGACCTGCTCCGTCAGACGGTCCATGCCCTGGTTACCCTGGCTCTGGGCCATTCTGGTGGAAACCCTGTGGCTCGCAGAGCTGCCCTCTCCTTCACAGGTTCCTCCAACACCTCAAGTGCACAGTGTGGACAGGACAGGCTCCAGGGAACGTTTCTGAGCAAAGACGGGAGGCTTTGTACTTTGTTTTGTGTTTTTCAACATGGGGTATGGTGGTTTGGCATCCGTCAAGTGAGCACATTAGGAACAGATGGAGAAAGATGTGAAACTCCATTGATCTCTGAGGGGTTACTGAGAAATGCAGAGAACAAGCCCAGGCTGCACTCTGGCCCCTGCAGCTGTCCCCACGCCAGGCCTGTCCCTGGGCTGTGTTCAGTGGACCTGCTCAGGGTGTCCCCAGCCATGGGGCTGTGCCCGAGAAGGGCTGCCCCTGCCTGCAGCCCCCTGCACCTCCACAGCACCCTCACCCTGACCTGCTTCAGCCACACTCCAGGCTGTACCCAGCCAGCTTGCAGCCCCCTTCCAAGTTTGCTTTACTGTCATTAAGAGTCAAATCGCAAACTCAGGTAAGACACCCCAGCTGCAGGGCTGTCCCCAGCCAGGCTGTCACACACACAAGCAATTTTTGCTTGCATCCACCAGAGGACACTTGCTCTCCTTGCAAAGAGTTCACTGTGCCTTGGGATGCAGCAAGTCAAAAGATGAAGATTCAAGGCTTGGCCACATGTGGGCACTGGAAGAGCAAGAGATGGGTCTTCCCAGGCTGCTTCCTAGCCCAAGGCTCTGGCAGAACCTTCTCCTTCAGCCTTTCTTGAGAAGTTTGAGATGTGCCAGAAGAGATGGGAGCTGCAATGAGGGTTTCAGTGCTGCGCTGGCCTTTGCAGGGTTTGCAGACCCCGTGTGTGACATTTGGAGCGTGTGACCACAGCTGGCAGGAGAAGGTGTTGGTATCATGGGCACTGGTAGCAGCGTTGTTTTGAGTGCAAAACACAAAGCTTTGGCAAATGCTAACTCACCGAGCCGGTGTTGAGCTCCTTCCAGCACGTCAGTAGGTCTGCAGCAGATTTGTGCCCGTGAATTGGTGAGGTGAGAAACATCCTGGGGTGTCCTGTGTCCAGAGCTGGCAGCCTTCTTGGTGAGAGCTACTCAGCTGTACGGGATCATCCCTTCACCAGCTCCCTTCACCAGCTGCATTCGTCTGTGGGGTTAAACAAATGATGGAGGCTTTGTGCTGATCTCGGGGTCAGCACCTCTAAAATTGTTGCTCCTACTTTCTAAAGTGCAGGTAATTTCTTGTTTAAGCCTTACCACTAGTTTTCCCTACCTTGTGTGGAACACCTGCATATTTCCACTTGGATGATTTACAGGAAAAACAGAAGTCAAATCTGGCAAGTCCAGAAGGTGTGAGGGTCACCTCTGAAATCTGCTGCACTGCCTGTGCTAGGTAAAACTATCATGGTCCTGTCTAACCGGCACATATCTCTCTCATCACCTTCCTAAGGTTTTAAGATTCCATACAGAGAAAATAGACCCAGAATAAATATATGGATTAAATTAGGTCCTGATTGATCCTGTGGGAGATGCCCATGATGCTCAGATGGGTCTGGGTTCTGGTCAACCATGCTGTGCCTTCCTCTTCCAACTATTCTCTGCCTAGGAGGGAAATACAGACTTTATTCCTGGCCCACAAGGGAAATATTGGTCTTAAACGAGCCACAGAGCAGGATACCTGGAACTATAAAGACAGCACACAGAAGCATGCAGAAAAACATACAGGAGTCATGAAGAAAGTTCTCCTGCCTTTCACCATAATAGGCCTCAATATAGCTCTCCTGGGGAATCTGTGAAAAACGTGGAGCCTGGAAACAGGCAGCTTCGTGGGCTGCCTCTGCGAGAGCTGGGCCTGACCTGCAGACTCTGCACTCGCCTGGGCTGCGCTGTCCGCCTCGGCTCTTGCAAACACTGCAGGAATAACCAGAGCTAGAAGACACCAGGTTACTAACACCCATGAATTCCAGTTTGCCTCATAACTGGGACCAGCTGTAGGAGAGGGCCCAGAAGGTCCCATCTGGTCCTGTGATCCAAAATGTCTCCACCCCAGAGCTGGCACAAACCAAATCTGTGGTGAAACGTTTTGAGAGGAGCATTTCCAGCACCGCTGCTGATGCCTGCGGTGTCTGAACTGCCCTGCTAATCAGCAGAAAGACAAGGTGCAGGAGGCTGATCTTGGGCCCAGGACCACAAGGCTTTGCTCAGTGAGGCCAGACCCCCTCTGACCACACAACTCTCACACTGGGCTTTAAGACCTATTAGCTGGAATTCAGCAGGTTCCTGATCCCCACATTATCTACACCTACCAAGCCCCCATAGTCCATTAACAAAAAGAGCTGGCAGGCCTAGATTTGACGACTGTCTAAACAATATGAAGAGGCGGTGATTTGCTGGCAATGTGTAAAAACAGGCAACAAATCAGCTGGCAACATGCACTGGATTGAAATTAAATCAAAGCAAAAGGCAGATGACTTTGAATGGGCTCCAAAGGTCATAGAGAAACAAGCAAAAACTGATAAAGTTCACAGCAAAACAGAGCGAGCAGAAGGAGCGCTGTGTCTTCTTGGCACTGGGAGCTGTTGGCATCTGATCCGCAACAAATGTATTTGTGAGTTAAAAAAAAAAAATAAATTAATCTGGAGAGAGGCCGGAGGCATAAAATGGAAGATGAACTGGTACAAATAAACCTGCCTGTTATGGCACAGGAGAAAGAGTGCGCACAAGCCATGGTGCCAGAAAAGGGTGATAGCCCTGGGCAGCTTCGAGCCAGCAGGTAGGTGACACTGGTGGCAAGCTCTAAGGATGGCTGTATCCCACGGTGGCACCTCATCAGTGCTCCTCCCTGCCATGGGGTCATGAGGATACGCAAGTTTCCTGGGAAGGGAGGATTGTCTCGGTGCTGCCTACTCTGGGTGAAGGAGTGGGTGGTGGTAATGCCACTTCCAGTTCCTAGCAGGCCTCTGGATGCGTCCGTGCTGGGAAACAGCAAAATAGTAGATGGTGCTAATGCTAAAACAGGAGGGCTTTGAATATACATCATCAGAGCAACCTTTGGAAACCACTGGATACCTTCCATCCACGGGTATCTCATAAAGAGCATTTATTACTTATTACGTGGCAATGGAAATGCACCTTAAGAGCAAACTGTCCCGCGCAGCCATCACACTGAGCTATGCTTAAATTGTCTAGTGTGCACAGAATGAACACCCTCCATTCATTCATGCTCCAGGACTGCTATTTTCACCACTGGCAGCTCCTGCTGCACTAACTAAAACACTTCTGATCCAGTCCAACAAGTTTTTTTTCCAGGTTTGCTTCTCCACAGTGAAACCACAGATCGTGCTATACGGAAAGCTCTGAGCCTCCAGAAGTCTAGAGTTACTGTAGGTTACAGCGGTTGGATTTGATCCTAAAACAATGAAACAAAATGTGAAAAAGACACAGATGGCTGTCGCCTCGGTGCCATTTGGAGTCGTTTTTGGTTTCTAGCCAGTCAGCTCCATGCCACAGTTATGCAAATAAAGGCTGCAAAGTTAGATGCAGTGATACACACATCTCTAGCAGGCTGGAATGAAGGATAAAATAGCTGAGTGTTTTTGAAGAAGTGGAAAAGATCACCGCAGCGGCTTGAAGAACAGAGAATTTAAGGACATAGAGTGAAACCTTGCTTTCACTTAAGGCAAAGGAGGCCTTGCTGTGGCTTTCTGTACACCCAGATAACTGTGTGCACTTGAGCATATTACTCTGTAAAGCCTAGAACAGGACAGGGGTGATAACAGCCTGAAAGTGCAGAAGCATGAGCTCTCATCTGCAGGGTCTCAGCCCCAGAGACAACTAATTGCTTGTACCTGCTGTGTAATTTCAACTCACGAGCATGAGGACTGACTCCTGGGCACTCACAGAGAGTTTGGCCCAGCTAATCTCACGACCAATACAAAAAAGAGGCAGAAAAAGCAGGAGTCTGATGGGAAGCACAGAGAAAAGATGCCATGAGAAAATAGCTCAAAATGCCTTGCCCAAGGGCACACTGCCAAGGTCTGAACATTGAATCCAGCCTGGGATGAATAAGTGTAGGTAAAGGAAACTGCTTCCTCTTACTCCAGGGTTGCATTTAGCCTTGTGCTAAATATCACAAAGAAAGAATGGAAGAAGATAGGGCTGTAGTCTCCCATTAAAAATGCTGTCCCCCAATGATACACCAGGAACAAGAACAGATTTTCATCTCTCATAAATATACTGCTAATCAATCTCTTTTTAAAAATGCCCTATGGATCCCTCCTCAATCGCCTGTGAGGACGGGGAGGCTTAGAAATTTAATACAATTCTGTGGTTGAGTTAAACATTAGGCAGATTTCAGACTATGTTTTACTAGAACCAGATGAATTTCTAAGCTTGAAATCCAGCATACAGAATGCTGATTAAGTTTGATCTGGTGACCATCTGTCCTTGCGTTCGTAGTATGAGTAGCTAAATGAAATTTTGGAAAAAAGGGTTATCTTAAATACACACAGGATGGAGAAAATTGAAGAAAGCCTTACTCACTGTTGCTATGTGAATCTTCTCAGGAAGACGGGAAGATCAGGTTGGTCTCTGAAGTTATGTATGCTTATGCTCCACTTTTCTGATTCTTGGAAGCTGAAACATGAATCTCTAAGTTTTGCTTTAATTACATCTTTGTGAGTTTTCCCTTAACTTCACATTAAAAGCAATCAGACAATACATTGAGTTCTGGTAATGAGAAATGTTTTACTGTCAGAATGAGTTAGTATCTTGGAAGGTGTAAATTGGTGTGGCTTGATGCAATCTGTCAGTCACTCCAACCCCGTTTGGGCCAGTAATCACAAATTGGTCTTTCTTTCTTTCTCTCTTTGTATGTATGTATGTATGTATGCTTATATTTAGACAGAGCAAGTGAAGACAGTCAAATAATACTTAATAACTCAGTAACTAACCAAAGGTCATCAAAGAGCAGAGGTGACGCCTGCCAGCCTTTTCCCATCATAATGGAAATTTGCTGGAAAAAAGAGCAGTCCGAGGAGCGAGGGCAGAGCATAATGCCCTCCTTTGAAGGGAGCGGGGTAGGGGCTGGGCCTGTCAGCAGAGGGACTGATGGGGAAGAAGAGAAAGTCCAAAGAAAGGCAGAAAAATAGCACTATGGGGGTCACAAATACCGAAACAGAGACAGCATTTGTAAGGCTTGCTAGCGGAAATGGTTTCTAGCGTGCAAAGACACCAACTTCTGGAACCCGAGCCCCATCTCATGACGCTGGATTCTCCTCCCTTCGCGTGAAGAACCACGGGGAGTACAAAGCAAAACCAAATTCAGTCTGTGTCCTCTGCCAGTTTTCCCCAGCCGCCTGAGGGTCTTTGCTCTTTGAAACGGAGGGTATCTGTTCTTTAAAAGGAGTTGTTCACATGTCAACAAGTCAATCCGTGCAGCACAGGACAGATGCGGCGGATGGCCGCGGGGCTCGGGTTGGTGTGCAGGACATCCCCACAAGAGGAGGCGGCTCAGCAATAACCACAACAAAACCGACTGGCGGGGATTTGGGGAATGCCTTGGGTGTGGGATTCTCTCTGCTACTGAGGGAGCTGCCGCTTCCAGGCTTTCCCACCGCTTAGGGGGAGCCTGGCTGCTGGATCTCCTGGTGGAAAGGTAAAGGCTGTGACTTCCATGCTTTTCTGAGGGAGAAGGCTCACTCTAAATCCCAGAGGAGGAATGAAATGGAGTCTGGCATGGAGGGCTAAGCAGCTGCCTTTGAAATTCCATGTGTGTTGGCTTCTCTGTGCTGGTGGCTCCCCACTGCCATAGACACACACTCCTGGCTGCCTCCATAGCCAGATTAGGTGGGCCCTGCTCATTTCCAAAGGCTGGGAGGTCGGTCAGACAGTACCTGTGCAAACGCATCTGGCTTTGATAAGATCCTGATACTAGTATTCAAAAGCTCCAGCTCGCCCAAGAAAATGCAATCATTAGGCTCCCTTCTACCTCAAACCACCCTAGGAACAGAGCACGTGTTTGGACGTCACTGGGCTAAATCTATGTTTCTTACATGGCCGTTTTCTTTGTGTTCTCTCCTTCTCTCTGAAGTTTAAAGAGATGCTTGTTTTTCTTGCTAATTCTTTCCCTCGGGTGCTGATAGAGATCTCTGTAACATGAGGCCAGCTGGAGGAAATTCAAACTGGTTTCTAAATGTTGTTATGATAGAGTGCGGAGGACGTGTCTTTGAAGCTGCTGGGCTCAAGAGATGTTCCTGATTCAGGAGAAATGCAAGAGACAATTAAGCTGACTGGAGCCCTTACCTATAAAAACAGAAGCCACTTGCTGGTGTCACCCCACATTGGCCTCTGGGGAAAGGAGAATTTTAGTCATTGTTATTGAGTTGATGTTTCTCCATCCTGGGAGAACAGAGGCCGTGGGCAGAGCCGTGTTCTGTACAAGGGAGGCTGCAGGCTGGCTTTGCTCAAGCTAAGCAGTGCAGGTCAAGTGCAGATGTGTGCACTTGAATGTGAATCTAGTCTCTCTTACACAGCGTCTGCTTCTGCTCTGCTCCATCCATGGTCGCTCCCTCTCAGGCACCACCATTCAAAATTGATTCCAGAGGGGCCACAGAAAGGGAACAGGAACAAGTCCCATTCCTTGCTCAGATGCACAGTTCTTACATGTTGTGAGCTGACAAGCTTTTCTTTGCCTCCTTGACTGGCCCCAAAATATCTTTGCTTAAGGTGAAGTTGAAATCCTGGTCTCATGTCTGAAAGTTTCAGGTATTCTGGCCCAGTGCAGGGGCCTGCAGGGCCTAACACAGCCCTGACCGCTGGAGAAACTCTGATTGATCCATCCCTCTTTCTGCCAGAAAAGGGTCATTTCTGCCTGTCTACTTCCTAGTCCTTTCTGAAAGGGCTATCAACCTTCCTGCAGGCTGGGTTGATAATGCCCACACGACAGGGCTTCCACCGCGTCCCATGGGAGGGGGGTCCACAAGCTGCACATGTTGCTTATCAGGACCCCGGCAACACTAAAGAAGGCAGACAAAGAAAGAAACCCTCTAGAGAAGAGATATTCAGCCTAGTGTTTAGATTACTTTTGCTGATTCAGTCCTAGTTCAACTCCAAAGCTTACGAGGGAAAAAAAGCAAAAAAAAAAAAAAAAAAAGAAAGAAAGAAATCAAAAGGCTTCCCTTTGAGCCAGACTTTCAGAAAAGCCCTGCATTTTATAGAGTGCCGGCCCTGCTGGAAAATCTGGCTTCAGTCATGGCTACTGAGCCCTTACAAGTTTCTTCCTCAGCAGAGGAGAGACTTGACAGGACTCTGGCGTGGTGGGAGGCTGACAAACCCTCATGGAAGACATTTATAGCGCGTGGGGCCTGGGAATCAAAGTGAAGAGGCAGCCAAGAGAGCCGGAGGAAGTGGAAGGGAAGAAGCTGCACATGGGCTCTCTATCTGTGGAGGAGAATCTAGGTCTGTTCAGCTTTGCCTCCCTCCCCCTGCTTCCCTTTGTAGATATTTCCTGTGCAGACAGTTTCTATAGGCATTTCCTGGGAAGGTTGCACAGCCAAAGTTGCATTTTTATATCTTTTTTTTTTAACCGCACTTTGCTAAGTTAAGGGGTGTGTGAGGGGGGAGCACAGAGTACGACACTGAAGCAACTTTATCTGCTCAGACAAAGTGTAAGCAAGTAACCAGCCAACTCTAACAGACTCTACATCAAATCACACAATCTCTTAAAACATGCAATGGCAAAAGCATCACGCTGCCTATCTGGAGCTGGGCTCACTCGAGCTTTCCAGGGCTCCTCTCCCTAAACTCATGCCCTGCTTTTCCCAGGCTCTGAAGCAAATCCAGAGCATGGAAAAGACGGCGCCTCCAGCAGTCTCCCAGGCCTGGGTGCTGGGACGGTGACGCTGGACGCTTTACCCCGTGCTTCCACCTCCCTCTCTCTGCATCCACCTGCTTTCTCTTGCCTTTTCCATGCTGCTAATTATTTAGTTTGTTATTTTAAATGAGTTACTCAAGCAGGGGGATTCCAAGACCTGTAATTAACAAGACACGTGGAACAGGGTGAATATTCCCAGATAAGATCCAGGAAGGGCATTTAACATCACACTCCCCCTCGAGCCTCTTGAGACAAGTGAAAACAAGGAGCAGCAGCCCAGCCTGGGATGCCCATGGGTAACGCAAACCAAGGGAGTGTCCCGGAAAGAACATGAGAGATGAACATATCCTAGGAACGCCCAGGAACCGCCTGGGACAGGAACCACCCTGTCCTGAGCTGAGCACCAGTCTCCCCAAAACTCAGTGTGCTGAGCAGTTCTCAGTCCCATGCAGGCTGTGGTCCAGCAGCTTCCTGCCTACCCTGGACTGGCTGAGCATCCAGTGGATCTCGCTCCACTGAATCTGGCAAATCTCAGCACAGGGAACACGTAGCAGCCTCCGGAGTTGTCACCCTAGAAACCCAAAGAACAGAGCATATTTCAGAATAAAGGCAGCCCGAGTGCTGTCGGCTCTGCCTGTGTTTGTTTCTATGGAAAATTGTTACTTTAATGTGAGTCATGGGAGTAATTAAGGGATAAATAGCAGCGCTGCAGTTCGTCAACACCCTGATGCCATTGCAAAAGCAAGGGGAAGTGTACGCATTCCTACAGAGACACAAATCCAGTCTGGGCACTGGCAAAATAACCATTCCCATCCTTTGGGCTTTGGCAGTCTGCTCTGGGCTTAGTCAGACTGGTGTCAATCTGGAGCAGTCCTGCTGACATGATTTACTAGAGTATCAGTGAGACTGGGGTTGTAGCCATTCAATTTAAGTCAAGACACATAAAACAGAGCAACCAACATCACACAATGGTGGAAGTCCAGATGGCTGATATCTGCCATGCCAGCAAAGAAAACCACATTGCACTTTTACGTTTCTTTTTTCTTCCTTTAGGATGTGCTAAAGAGAAGAAAAAAAAAAAAAGAAAGAAAAAAAAGGCTTGCAAATATTCCCTCTATGACAAATGGGAAGGTTTTGCTTTACCCTCTGCATGCGATCACGAGGGCTGCACGGGGACAAGACAGGCAGCACAGCAAGCTGGAGTTGAGTTGTGCTTAAAGAGACCTGAACTCTCGGAGTGCTGAATCCAAATGCTGAAAAGCAAGAGCAGGAAGATGAACTTGCTCATCAGGGATCACTGCTACTTTTGAGACTAGATTTTATGCAGCACCGGCACTTGCCGGGGGCAAGGAGGGAGCCTCTGCCCCAGCCATCTGGCAGAAATAGGAACTTTCCAGGCTGGGCGGGGGGTAGAGGGTTTGTGGTGCTCCAAGGCTAGACCCTAATTAATCAACAGTTTGGAAAACATTTATTACAGCCCCACTGATGCCTTTGGACAGATCCATCTGGCATAAAGGAGCACTACTGGGACACAGCCAATTTACCTGGCTCTAGGGCTCTTTCCTCGGTGCTCAGGAGGCCATACAGTCTTGCAAGGGGGTGACTATGGCCTTCTCCTCCTGTCAGTCCTTTGGGGCTGCTGCAGGAGCAACAGCAGCTGCTTTGGAGCGTGATCTGAGGAAAGATTTGAAAAGAAGGGCCATGAGTGACCCGTATTTGCACCTGTCAATGTGGAATGACTGTTTCTTAGCTGAAATTCACACTGCAGCCTTGTCCTTAACTACTCCCTTCCCTTAGTCTTTGGAGATGATTTCAAGCAACTCAGTTTTCCACTTTCTAATAAGCAATTGAATGCCAAAGGGCAGCTCCTCTGCTGATGGCAACCAAAGCCAAGGGAGCTGTGACAGTTTGTGCCAGCTGAAGCTCTGCCTTCAAGTGAATGTTTTAAACTTTCCACTAAAGTGACTAAAATAAGCTGTAGTATGAAACACTAAGAGCAAAGAACGAGCTCTAGAGACTAGAAGGATTTAGAGAATGAAACAAAATCCATCTTGCTGGCATTTTCCGCCCTCCCCCCCATCTATTTTCGGAATTTAAAAAATTCCCCCAGATTTGTCTTTTACAGACCAGCCTTTTGTTCAGAGACCAGCAATGAGCAGCCTCCCCTTTCACACAGAGCAGGTGAGCTTTGGCAAGCCAACATACGAAATGCAGAGCTGGAAACTATTAATATCTTTTACTGCTGGAGTACTGCAGAGCTTGGCGCAGGTGCTATTTGTTTTCTTTAACAGGCTTCTCAGCTATGCAGTTTGCAATCAAATCCTGGAAGAGCAAGAAGATCTCTAGTTAGCAAGCAAGTTGTGATCACCCCGATTTCTCTTTGTTTTTCTATGATACTCTCTGCAACTCTGTTTTTTACTGGGGAATTACAGCACTGCTGTGAGCCTGTTGCCACGCTGGGTGTGTTTATAGGAAGGGGTGGGAAGCAGCTCATCAGACTCCAGGCAGACGCAGGAAACCTGGGCTCTAACTCCTGGCTGGGCTATTAAGCCTCAGTGGGACATCTGCATGTCACTTAAAGCCCAATTCTCCGGTTGGCGCGCAACACATTTTCCACTGACTTTAAACAGAGCAGGGAATCTTTGTTGCCTGTGAAAAATGAGCCTGTACACACTTCGGTCTTCCCATATTTAAAGTGAGGAGGAGAATATTTTGAGATCAATGGATAAGAACACCTGCGAGTGCTAATACCCATGTACCTTGCCAAGATACTGTGAGACTGAACAAATATTTTGAAGGGTTGAGAGTAAGATCTTGTGTGGCGGCTATAGGGCTGCTTTGTATGTCCATCATATATTTTTCTCCCTCTTATTATTTTTTTCCTCCACAAACGGGAGAAATCAGGATAGGAAGGTCCTAAGGCACATGCCCTGCTTTGGTTGCAGCCACATGGATTTGCTTTGTGAAAACCAAACTAAGAGCAAGTGCCCAACTCCTTACTGGATCTCAGTGAAGGAGCACTGAGCTGAAGAGAAAGAGCATATCTGATTGTGCCCAGATATTAAATGGGAGATCCCATCGATGCAGTGGGAATTCTGGGTCCAGTTTTGGGATAGTGCATTTTAGGAAAGATAATCAACATGCCGGAATGTGCATATAGAGACTAAAACGCATGATAAAGAGGTTTTGAAAACACGACCTGTGAGGAAAGGTGGAAGTGAGTTTGTTTAGTCTAGAAGGGAGAAAAATGAAGGGAACACCATGATGGTTTTGCAGTACTTGCAAAGGCGACAGCAAAGGACTGATCTCCAGAATGCTGGGATGGGCAAGAAGAAAACAGTTTAATTCATAGCAAAGTTTTAGATGGGATTGTAGGAAAAGCCTTGTAAAGAGAAAACCCAAGGGATGGGGTTTTATAGGGAAATATCCATCACGGGAAGTTTTTAAGACCAGGCTGTAGCAATTCCTATGCAAACATGGGCACGTTATGAAGTGCAACAGGGATGTTTGCAGGAGCAGAGGCAACAGCTCAGGGTCAGTAAGGGTGGACGGCCACTTACACAAAGCAGTTCTGAAAGGCGCCCAGGCGTAACAGCCTTGAACACTGAAGCACTCCAGATCAAGCAAGCCTAACGGGGGTGGTGGTGACAAGCAGTGTTCCTGTCTCCAAAATTGCTTTCACACCTCATCTCTGTAGTGTAATGCATTATTTAAAAATCACTAATGACAAAGGCAATTTCCTAATACATTATCTGGCTGGGGTAGTGCAGCCTTAAGGGGATGCACTCTTTATCTCTGCGTAGTCTCTCTCTCTCTCACCTCCTGTGCCTGCAGAATAAAAATAGCAACTTTATGTATGTTTTTACACTCCTGGTCACTGGCTTGAAGCCCTGTACTCACAGCCCTGTCTCCTTGCAGCACAGGAACTGGATACTGCTGATCTGCAGGCTGGAGAAGGCTTGGTGTGGCACCTCACGTTCCCTGCTAGGACCAGCCATCCTCCCAACAATGTGTTCAACTGCTAGAATGGCAGAAATGCATCAAGTTGGTGGCTCCCACAGCCAGGGAATGGTCTGCAGACACACAGACAACGCAGGCCGTGCAGGCTCTAGGCTCTAACACAGCACTATGGGGATGCAGGAATTTGAAGCAAGCAGGAAGCTGTAGAAACCACTGGAGATTGACTGTCCCCATCTCACTATAAGGGCTCTTGTGTTGGGCTTCACTGCAGGGATGTCCCGTTAGTTCCTCCTCTTCCCCTCCTTTTTTTTTTTTTCCCCTTTTTGCCTAGGAAATCTCTTGTTAGGCAGGACTGAATGTCCTTGAAAGGACCAGCTATAACAAACAACCAGGGGCAGATCCCTGGCAAATGCTGCACAAGTCAGAGGTCACAGCTGGAAGCAGTTTTAGGGGAAATTCAAAATTACTGTCAAAAGCAGTTCTCTCTCATTTTAATTGTAATTGGTTAATCTCATTTTATTTGCCCTGCGGCTGAGGCTGTGAAGCTTAAGAAACTCTCGAGCCCCCCCTTTGCTCTCAGTTATCTTGGGAGCAATTCTGTTGACTTCAGCAAAGTTGCTTTGGATCTGTCCCTTGGGCCACCAAGACCAGAGGCCGTTGCTTGGAAAAGCCTTTAGCAAGGGAGAGAATAAATGGTGGCAGATAGTTGTTCCCCCTTTCGAAATGAAGACAGACAAGAGGTTTGGGCTAATTTAATCCTCCCAACAGCCAGAGCAGGGTGTCAAGGAACAGGATGGTTTTGTGCACATCGTTCTCATCCTTTCCGCACCTGGAGGGTGTGGAGGGACAGGCAGGTCTGGGTGCAGAGGGAAATATGCTGCCAGGATAACATCAGCTGAGGATATGCCCCATTAGAGCTGGAAAGTGGGAAAAGGTCAATGGGAGCAGTCTGTTCCTGTGAATATGTAATCTCCCTATCCGCCCCCCGCTCCGAGCTACTGGCAAATGCTCCACTAACAGGCTAAGCCTCTCTCCGCGGTATTTAGGGCAGCCTTTGCCTAGTGGTTTCTCATCAAAATGCAGAGCGAAGAAACCGTCTGGGATCCGCACGGCAAGACAGGCCTGCAGAGCTGGGTGATGCCTGAACAACGCGCGCCCTGCCCAGCAAGAGTTTGGCAAAGACCCGATCAAACACAGCAAGCAGCTGGTCCGTGGCCCCCGTCTCCCACCTTCTGCTCGGCACACGTGTGCAGTCACATGGAATTTGCTGCTTTGACTCGCAGGCAAGTCCAAAAGCTGTCGAACAGCGATCACATCTAACGCTACTCATCACCACCATCAATTGTTCTCCAAGTGAAACAGGCCACGTCGCCAAGCAAAATGCTTAGGAAGATATTTTTCCATTGGACACGCATCCAAAATAAATACAGGAAAGTCTCCTACTCCAAGTACTTCTCCTGGTTCCTTTTCGGTCTGGATCGTTAGTAAACCTGAGATACACACACAATAGCATGGGGCTGATGAAAGCCCACTTCAGCATCGTGCCCCAGTTTCCTCACAATTAATCCCCTTTGATAATCTCAACCTATGATAAAAACATCCCTTCAGCCTATCCAAACGTGCACATCTTCTCACAAGTTTCCTGGGAACATCCCTTGCTAGATGGGTGCTTTTTGCAGCTGGTCATTTGAGCCTCAAAGGTGGCTCTAATGGGAGCTTGCCATGGGAATGCCTGAATTCACTGTTAAGTCTCTGTCTGTCCTAACATGCCAGTTGTGATGAGCTGCAGCTTTAGGTTTTTCCTTCCAGGGAACATCACCTACCATCCTCGGGCCTAAATCCTGCCCGAGACCAAAGTCCAGGCAGCTCTGCCTTGATGTAGGATGAGAGGCAAGAAATTCTTCCTTCCCTGGGGGCTGGGAAGGAACTACAATCTCCTTGCTGCTGGAGGTGAGGGCCTGGTCCCTTCCTGCACCACCTCTCCCTGCACTCAGCTGCTGACCGAGGCTTCAGAGAGTCCTCGAGGCCTGTGGGGCCAGATCTGCTCTTTAAGGCTGAGCTTGGTTTTGCCAGTGTTTGAATCCAAACCACACAGAGTCTGCTAGCTGCACTGGGTCCCACCCAAATGGCCCAGGTTCACCCAAACCTCAACCCAAGACCTGGCCCAGGCTCTGCAAATACGAGCTTTCCCCTTTCTCTCTAGCTCTTTGCCCAAATCCCTGCCTGCAGCAGATGTCTTGGAGAACATGGCTCAGTTTGAGACCATAATGAAACCTAAGAAATGTTCACTAAACTCCAGTATCCCAGAGGTGGCAAAGGAAAATTACAGGCCTCAAGTTCCCAGCTTTTATGTATTGGCATCGCCCTCGAATGTGCTAAACACTGTGGGCAAGAACTGCTCTGGTTTGTAGGAAATCGGGCTCCCAGCCAATCACTTTTGCTTGATGGATTTTCTATTAAAACAGTGCCCAGCTCTGCACTGAAACTGCCCGTTTCAGTGCGACAAAACACATCACAAGAACTGGATGCTCTGAGCCTCGCAGGCACTCCAAGGGCTTCTGCATACACCCTCCCAGACCTGGTGTACCAGAAACCAGACTGAATAGTTATTCCTATGCCAAGTATTGGGCACTCCAGATCCTCTCCTGCAGATGACTGTACTTAACTGGAAGCCATTTCGTTAAGCCTGGCCTGGGTATGCAGTAAAGCCTTGCTCCTATTTTGCAACTAGTCTGGGAGCGTTTAGATATGAAACATGCCAGAAGCTGAAGCTAGGACTGTATCACAGCTTGTAGAAACAGTATTTCTCCTGTTTTAATTCTGAATGTAACACACTTTTGCCTGCCTTGGATCACTTCGTTTGTAAGAACACCTGGCCTATTTCTAACAAACTCTCATCTTGGCCACCCTAATTGAAAAAGGTGTCAGAGATCTCTACCCTCGGTCATTTCTCCTCCTGCTCCTTTTCTCTCCTGCCTGTTTACCGTGTAAACTCTCCTCCCATAGGACAGGGTCCCCTCTACAGTGTCCGTGGAGCCACCACCGACAGCCACTCTAGCATCTTCCTCACCCACAGCAGCAAGGCAGCAGTGCTGACCAGAGCCAGTGGTCACCACAGGCCTTCAGAGCAGCCACTTTGCCCGGTGTGGCTCTACCTGTCCCTCTTGCTCTGTTGGTACCAGTTTCCAGTACTCCCAGTTAGGTGATGCTCTGGTAGCTCTTTGGCCAACCTAGGTCTGCCCTGGTCAAGCTATGTCCTGGTGGGAGGCCTGGATGCCCATGGCACAAAGCGATGGTGACCTGCAAGAGAACTGAAGAGCTTCCACAAGAAGTTTGCCTATCAGCAAAGCTCCCAGCCCTGGGACATTCTTCTGTGCAAACACCCGCTAGTGTTGCCTGCATTTTGGGCAAGGGCTTTTTCCTCATCTCTAGTTCCACTGCTTGCTGCTGACATTTTAAGAGCACCAAGTCTGATCACACATGATAAGCTAGATCCAAAGCTCCTGAGGGCACAACTCCATCTTTCACCACTTGGCAGCCAGGGCTCGGAAAGCAGCTCAAGAGCTGTGCCTAGCTACGCAACAGCGACCGCAAAACCAAGAGGCTTCCCATAACCAGCAGTCACCAGCCAGACTGAACACACTGTTCAGACTGCTGTCTCACGAGCAGGGCTTAGTGATGGATTATGTTTCCATAAAAAGCTGCAGGAGGAGGTAGCAACTGCGATAGCGGCTGTGGTTGGTAGGAACTGGTCAAAGCTGCAAAGCAGGAGGTGGAGGGAAGAGGGGGCTGGAGCTGCTTCGTTAGTGCTGACACTACGACAAACTAGAGCTTGGAAGAAATTCGACTGGGTGTTTTATCCCCCTTCCTACCCTCAATCCGCCACATTTCTCATGGAACAAAAATCCTGTCTTTTGCCCAGCTCTACTTCTGGAGCACTAATCCTTCGGCTATGGTGGTAGATTAAGTCTCTGGCCCGGAAAAAGCTCTTCCAAGGCACAGTGAACATTTTGTTTGTTGGGGTCTAACCCATGTGCAGCTCACAGCTGCCATGGTTGTGAAATTGTGCTTTGTCTTTTCTTCTTTTTTTTTTTTTTCTCTTTTTCTTCCTTTTATTTCTAAGCAGCCCATATGAAACAAGGAAAACAGGGCTATTCAGAAGGACTGTTCTTAAAGGTCTGAAATTAAGCCCAGTATTTTCCTTGGCTTGCAGAGGAAAACAGTTACCTTGACTGAAACTTGGTAATGAAGACTGCAGATATGAGACTTTTACAGGTTGTGCTACACAAAACTTCACAGAGGGTTCTTTTTACCTTCTTCTTTCCCTTCTCTACCCAAAACTCTGCCCTAATACAGCTAAGGACCTATAATAACTTGTAGAGAAAGGAAGCTATGTCTCAGCTGTTGATGTCGTGAACCACTTTTTATTCTTTATGCTGACAAAAGGTTAATGAAACAGAACTGGCATTTCATCAAGGCCAGCACTGAAAATTAGGGACAGAGTTGCCATTAAAAATAACCAGATGCATGTGCTTCTTTCCCTGACACACCGGTCTTGAAATATCTCCCTCTTGGGTTGTACAGCTTCCAAGGAATAGCAGGAAATTGCAATTGTTATGCTGGCCAGAGAATGGATTTAATTTGTACTGTTTTATCCTCCCTGTTGGAAACTATCCTCTTTTTTCTTCCACACCAGTGAAAAAAGAAAAGGAAAAAAATCCAACAAAACCAATACATTTCTCTATAAAACTTCCATGCAGTTGGAGCATGGCCTACCACAAAGCATACGCACTTCCTCCACGAGAGGTGTGGGCTGCCTGCCTTCTGCATAGTTTCTTGCAGCACATTCATATATAGGTCATTCTAAATACAAATTTACCACACTTTAAACTTGGTTCAAAAGCCACTGGTTAGTTAGTTCCTCTAGTACCCAAAGTTAATGGGAAGGGTGTAGGTACAGAAAGGGCAGGTTAGGAGCACATAGCTGATGGTGATGTTGGTTCAACTGAAGGGCTGAGGAACCCTAATTCAGCCGCATTTGATCATGCCCCTGCACAAGACAGAGGTTTGCATTCATGTAAGTCATCTGCTTTCCTTAAACAGGTATAACTCTAGCTATACAAGTGGACCAACCTTTTTAAGAACAAATTACTGGCCTGGAAGATGACAAAGAAATGAAGCTTTACTAGGGCTCAGCAACATTAGACATTATTATTATTAGGAGGAATTTTGTACTCTTATGTCATCACAGTGAGAATATACTTGGCTCTGTTGGCAAGATGACTGTAGCGCCTGAGTTAGAGAGGCTTAGTGACTGCTCGTCAGCTCAGCTGCGGTATCACGCTCTGCCTGTTGGACATGCACGGTACAACGCATTAGCTCTGGGCTAAATTCAAGCACAGTGTGGTTACCCAGAGAAGAACTTGGCTTGAACCCATAGCCTAAACCTCTCCTTGCTTTAGAAAAGTACCTAGCAATGTTTATGGGCTTTGGCAGGGAGGGTTTAACAGCTTATCTGGCTCCAGAAGCACCATGAACCCCAACCTCGCTTGAACACCAAGGGTGGTTACTAGCTTAGAGATGTGCAGTCCAGCTGCGCCAAGCTCTGAAGCTGCTTCAGCAGCACAGTCTACACATCTTCACCAGAAATGGTTTATTAGCGACTCAAATCATCATAAGAATGCGGTGGTTCATTAACATCCCAAACCTAAGAGGTGTAAGGAGGTCAGCGAGAAGGACAGTGGCTCTGCAAGGAGGCCATAGGGATGCAGTGATGCTGAGGTGATCTGCCTGGAAGCAGATTAAAGGCAGCCAAGGAGGCAAGTGAATCACTCCTGCTGGGAGCCACCCCCCTTCTCAGTGATGACTGTAGCCAAGAGTCAAAATGACTCATGACAGCATCAGCTGGCAGTGCAAGAGGGGACTGGCAGAGCCCTCATCAACGCCATGAGCCATATCGAGTCCAACAGCAGCCCAAGGGCAGGAGAACTGCAGGCAGCAGCAAGTTTGCTGGGGCTGACCTTGCAAACACTGCTGGCTCACTATTTAAGCAGTCTCTGGCTAGCTCGTCCATCACCTTGAGCTGCATTCTGTCCTCCCCAGGAAGGAAGAGGCAAAGCTGTCTCACGATGCAGGCAGCTCTGCTCAGGGAACAGTTAATCCAGGGCTTTGCTACCTGTTGTGGTGCATGAAGGCCCCTCAGCTGCAGCTGGACACAGAGCCCCTTTCCCCAGTGCCAGAGCTGCAGTTGAAAGAGCTGTGCTAATGTCTAGGACAGCCCTAGCCAGGACCTCAGAAAAATAGGAAGCTCTGGGAGATGGGGCAGAGAGTAGGAAACTGTCAAACTCATTTACAGCACGTCCCAAAGGAATTTGTTTTCCTGCTATTTTTAAGTTAAAGAGGATCAAGTTTCATTGCAGGAAATAGTTCTCCTCCTCCTCCCTCCCACTCACCTTTCTTTTTTTCTTTTCTACAGCTCATGGGAAGAACAGTGCTTGCTCTCCCTGCCTCAGGCTTCCAAGAACCAGGCAGTTGAACTGCAACCAGAGCATTTGTTATCTGCAGCCAGGGAAATGAAAGAGGTTGAAAAAGAGATGTCTCTGTCTACAAACATTCAAAAACACTAACAAGACTTAAAACTTTTGGGTGTATGCAATGGGGATAGTTAGCCTAACCTGTCTCTTCAGTTAGGCTGAGRTTGTAACTGGGGTCTAAGAGGAGGTTTCTGTAAAGTTCCTGGAGCCAGTGCATTTGTATCCCTGCATGCTGCTCTGCTTTCCCCAATACAGCAAAGGCACCCAAAGATCTCAGAGAGGCTGCAAAACAACCTGCTCTTGAGAAATCTTTTTTTTATATTTATATGATCATCTACAACTTGCAGATTTGCAACAGCACTCAAATATAGGCCTAACTTTGCATCTCTGCCAAAAACAAATTCATTTGATCAGTGCAATGCTTTTAAAACCTCCCCATATCTGGGCTGTGCTAACATCATGACACATCYGTACCTGGTAGATCTGGAAGCTGGAGGGCTGCAAGGCGAGTTGTTCATACTCATGTCTGGGCAAGATGTGTGTAACCCATCAGACTAAAAGTCAGATTTCAATTCCCAGCCCATCTCCCAGGCTTTAAAGCAAAGGTCTGGCTAATGAACCCGTTGGAAACTTACCTTGGATATGGTGCTACCTTTTCCTCCTCAGAAGGCACAGCCCAGCAGCTCTCAGCCCTCCTTCTCCTGCTATCAGTCTGCTGATACCAACTAATTTTGTTCAACAGACACAAACTCGTCCTTCCCGCGTGGGGTTCAGGGCAAGGCACCGCTCAGCTCTGCTCCCTCCCTTGCAGTGACAAAATGCCTCTTTTGTAGGTGCCTCCACATGCCTGGTGGAAAACCTACTGGATACCTGCACAGTTGTATCAATAATCTCCTGTTTATTATTCCTCCTGACCCAGGGGTTTGCCATTAACTTTCTAGCACAGGCAATATTTTCCATTCATCTTTTTGCAGTCAGGTGTTTGCTCATTTGCAGCAGGGGCTTCAAGAGAGACAAAGCTACAATTGATGGGAAACAGGCTATGCTGCTGCCAAGACAGGTTTTCCTCAGGGATAATCAAAGCCTTAGAAATGGTGATAACAGCATCTTCCAATAGTGATTCTACACGCCTGCTGAAAAAGCCTTGCCTTTGCACAAAAAGATGCATCGTTGGATGTCTTTTTGACAGCCTTTGTTGGGCACCTTTCAGGTTCACATCCTTCTAGTACAGCCAGTCTTGGGTAAATAATTCCTTCCCACCCTACTGAAGCCCAAGGCCCATGCCCTCTGTGAACAGAGTGTTTATATATACATATATATATATGTGTGTGTGTGTGTAATTTTTTTTTATATATATATATCTCAAAGCTCAGGGCCTGATACTGTAATTCTGAACTATCACATGATGTTAGCATCATTTCAGGCAGATTAGAGCATGGCATTAAAGTGCAATACTCTTCCTTGGCAGCTTTGTGTATGAAGCAGGCCTTTTTCTAGAGCAGAAGTGTTCAAAGACAAGATGACCTACTTGGGAATAACTTCCTACAGCTCAAAGCATCATCAGGTGCTCAGCTCTTTTAGACTAGAAGACCTCTTGGGACTGTCTGATCTTATAAGAGCCACAATCCTAGCTAAAAGGAAGGGAAGCAGGATGCTTGGCTATGGTGGAAACGTGAAGCTCCGAGTACAGCACAAGACGCAGGGAAAACTAAAGAGATCAGATCAGAGTTTACAAAACAAATGCAGCTGGTGAGGGGAAGATGTGGATTAGAACAGACACAGAGCGAGAGGCCAGCTGGGAAACAGACCACAGCTATCTCGGAGGAAGACAGAGCTTTTCCAGCCCTCCCTCCCCAGCACTTTCACTGCAAAGTATCACAGGTTTTGAACTAGATTGCCCTCTTCTCCTCCTCCGCTTCGGCACGGACTGGCTGTCTGGGACATGATCTCAGCTCAGGTCCCACTAACTTCTCTCTGGAGGGGATGTACCCTGTCTCAGCAGGCTGTGAAACCCATGCACGTATGGAAAGCGGCCTAGGAGGAAAGGGAAGAACATTGCAGGTTTAGGGATGAGAAAAGGGGAAATGCTGCCACTGTTGTCAAGATATCTTCACTCAGAAGTTACTACTCTGTAAACACAGACCATTTTACCATTAGTAGACACAAGCAGGACCTCATCTACAAGCCCAAATGTCTTTCCATGAAGATTTCCAGCATGCAAAACCTCAGAAGATCCTTTTTGTCCTTGGACTATCACTGCAGCAGGAGTCTCTCCCAAGAAGGAATATCTTGGGTGGGTTCACAGCATTCTCTGACCTCAGGCACAACTTGCTTTATTTCTGTGTACAGGGGAAAGGCAGGTAGTGAGGARTTCAGATACTTCAGTTCAACACTCAGAGCATCTTCATGAGTCAGTGCAAACCCAGCTGGGGGACTGAGCAGACCAAGACATTTATACAGGCACTTGGGAGTTATTTGGGTATTTATCACTAACTAGCACATAGGTGACAACATACCTGTAAACATCACAGGCATAAAAATGGGATTTGTGTTTATTTGTATGCACAGTAGGTCTACACTGATAATGCTGTCTGGATTTGCAACTGTCTAGACAACGGGGAAAATTAGCATCATGAAACTGGATAGTTTTGTGAGGTGCCCAGCCAAATATCTGGGAAATATTTTTGTAACGGTTCTCCTTGGAGAGAGATACGAGCCTGAAGTGTCCATTAGAGATGTAGTTCTTTGGTCTTGCATTCCAGGATAAAAAGCTTTTCCACTGAGCTCGTTGGGCCTCATCTACCATGCTCTTCAGCCAGATGCTGGTTGCTACTGTGGAGGAAAACAAGCCTACAATACAGGCATGGCAAATGAGATCTTTGTGGGCTGGAGCTGCTGCTTTTCTGGCACGCAACAGGAATTTCATCCTGAAAACCAGAGGTTAGGATTGCATGAACAGAGTATTTTACCCCTAGAGACAAACAACTAAAGCCTCGTCTTGATCCAGCCTCTTTTATAGCCTACAAGAAAGTCCAAAATATTTGTAGGTACCAAGCTTTATCCACTACTCCCTTCAGGGTAAAAGTCTCAGAGAACAACAAAATTCTGTCACTCTGAGCCTTTAGCCTTCAGTATGATAACGCAAAGCCATTGGATCCATCTACATGCACAGAGACCTCTCCTCCTGGCTGAAGAGCATCGACAGCCTCTGTGAAACTCCCTGTGGCCACATTCCACTGCCGTGGCCTTGGTTCGAGTGCTGTTCCAGGTGGGCAGGTGTATACAGAGTGGGAAGCAGAGCTTGCCCTCTCTCAGGTGGACAAGGAGGTTCTTAGAGCCTCGCTGGTCCACCAGGAAAGAGAAAAAAACCTCAGCAGTCCTTGGGGCTCCCTATGCAAAGGCAACGCTGTGCCACACTGTGCCCTTCTCAGAAAGGCACCATGCTCTACAAAGCTAGATCCAGACTCAGAGGGGTATTTTCTCTAAATTTTTTTTTTTGCTTGCCACATTTTTTGATTTTTTTATTTTACGACCCTTGGAGCTAGTGACCAGTTGCAAAGAGCAAGCTGGGTCTAAATTTCACTGAGTTTCAGAACTTTTGGCTCAGAAAAAGCTTTCTCTCTAGTCCTCTGCCCCAACAAATTCTTGTAGGATAATGACATCAGCTAATTAAAACAAGAAATACAAGAGAAGCAATATATCATTGAGGGCAGAAAAGCAACGGTTCCAAAGCACATGTCCTACAAATGACTTGGGAAGACACATCAACACCTTTCATTGCTTCTGTGAAGAGCTTCAAAAACAAGAGAAAGGAGAAAGCGGACAACAGGCACCTCATTTTGTTAGCGCAAGGATATTATCTGTCTTCCCCTGGCAAGAACAGGCTGTCAATTCATCTGAGGACAGCAGAGTTGAGGTAGCAGCTCAATGTTATTGAYGATTGTCAGCCAGGGAACCCTTGGCTTGGTTTAGCTTGCGGGAAGCCTTGAAAAGCTACTTGGAGCTTTCAGTGGATGCGCTAGACAAACATACAGAATAATACTTGCAAGCCCAGGGCAGATTCCAGGCAAACATGGTGCTCAGGCTGGGGGCTTCGTCTTGTGCACAGCGGTGGGAGCTTCTTTCACGCTGTCAAAGACAACCAAGGAACTGAATGCAAAACACAAGGACCATTAGTGCAGAAGCTGAACCTGCCATCTCTATAAAAGCTTCCCTTTCACAGAGAAGTCCCATTTTCTTCTGTGAGGGGCTGTGTGATGTTTCCAGATGCTGTTCGGCATCAGCTGAAAGTGGCTTCTGGAACTAGACTATGTTTRCATGGAGTTTTGAAAGCAACAGACCTGGCTGGAGATGCCCAGTGAGGGGCTGTTTGCTGTAAAAGGTGGCAAGGGCCACGCTGATGCTATGCAGGAAAGTGGCAGAAGAACCAGTGTTTGCTTAGATATAGGCCTTGCCCTGATCTAACCATCGTTTCTGGTGGTCACAAAGATGCAATCAATACCTGCTCAAGACAGTTTATCACAGTTGTGCTGGTCTAGGTGAATTTGTTCCAACTCTGAGATGGTGGAAGCACAGGATAGGGAATYCTGGGCCCTTTGAACAGATGTCATGAAAATAGGATTCCAAAACACTCCTTAGAGGTCCAAAGACTGATTAAACTATGGTCAGTGGGGACACTCAGTCCCCAGTGCTGAGCACTTGGTGGGTGTACTTGGATGCCTCAGTCAAAACCCATTTCTGAGCTCCCCAACTGGTGCTGATTTTGGGTGAAATGCACCTAACACTGCGACAACACGAGGCAAAGCAGCACCCGCTGCAGCACCAGCAAAAACACAGCCTCAACACAGAAGCCAGGCCAGAAGCAAAAACAGGCAAATCCAATCCAATGCTGAACTGGCTTGCAAGCTTTGAGGTTAGCTCAAGGGTCCAAAAATGCTTTATTTTACCTAAATTGTAACATTTGATTATTTTTTCTTTCKGGAAAACGCAAAAGAGCTGGGTGAGGGAGAGAAAACCAAAAAGAAACAAATGAACAAAAAAACCCCACACAGCCACAGAAAGGGGAGACAAGGATTAGTCCCTGCACGCTCAGCTTTTTAAACAGAAGGACAATTTTGCTCTGGAGATGAGTGCAGAACCAGCTCGGAGAATAAAAGCCTCTGTCCCTTAACTTATATCAGAGAAAGATGGTATTTGAATACCCATTTCAGATACCACTGAAAGAATTTTCTACCTGTGACAAAATAACAGCACCAGAACRTTAACGTTTTTGTGCTAGATTTTGTTGCTGTTTGACTGTTCTGAGCTATTTCGTTACCCCCATCCATCACAGCACTGACTGGCTCTTTTTTTTTTTTTCTCCTTTTTCTCCCCCTCTAGTTTTTGTAGAGCTAATCTTTTAAGTTTTGTGAAGTTGATCTTGGCTCATGGCACACACCCCACATCTGTTTTTTCAGGTCTTACCAGTTGACTCGGAGTGATTGCATTTTAATTTCATCCCCCCGTTGCTACCATCAAGTTTAAACACAAAACACTCCCACCACCACCAAGCATACATGCGAGGGCATGTGTCCCCTCGCCTCTTGGTACTGAATCGGAAAGGTTACTTGTAAGAATTTCTGCTTATTTATTATTAAGATAAGGTGCAAGGTGACAAAGTAGGTTAAATACAGCTACTTTATGAGCGACTTTTCTGAGCCCTTCTTTAGGTTCTCATTCAAGATCCCTTCTGACACACTGTTAAAGATAAGGATGCATCCAGATCTGTGAGACTTGCCGTATTCTGCTGCTGGGCAAGCTGTTTATGCCACCTTTGAATCAAGGGCAGGTAAACTATCTGCCTCTGCTGTTGGGCAAGCTTCTAAAGACCCCAAGGAGAGCCTGCCTTGGGCAAAGACCTCACTCCTGTATGACCCAAAGTAGCCAGTGATCCAGCAGAACCAGTGGCAGGCACTGCAAGAGAGACAAGGCTTTCACGTGCAAGGTATTTACTGCAAAGCTTGGTYTCTTGAGATCCAGGTTTCCCCAAACTAAAACTTAAATTTTTAACCCCCTTGAAAAAAAAACAAACTTTAGCCTCCTAATGCCTTGCTATGTCTCAGAGCATTTGGAAAAGAAAAATGCCCATTTCAATAGGGTAACTGCTACACAGGGGTAAACTTAAGCAACAGCACATCTATTCAGCATGTAGTCAGTGAAGCTCTGCTGGAACTCTGCAAATTTATGACCTTAAGTTAAATTTGGCTACATATTTCTGGAGTGGATACGCTTTCTGCCACTCTGCTTCTGGTAAGACAGTTAATAAATACTTCTTTCAGCATCATCTTTCCTGCGGTATTTTGTTCATTCTAATTCTGCTACTAGGCAGAACTCAGAAATGCAGGAATGTGAAAGTTGGAGGAAATGTTTTGCCCCAATTGCAAAACACTAAATCTGGACTCCAGTACACATTTCCTTGGCTGCAGGAGTCCAACTCCAGAGGCTAACAGAAGATCCTGGGCTAAAGGCAACACTCCTGCTGCACAGCCTTCCTCACCTATCTCTGAGCATCGCAGAGGTCTGGCYACCTCTGCTGGCTTAACCCAAGAGTGAGTTGGCTACAGGGTCAAAACRGTGTGATATTTTAAGAGGGCGGGCGGGAAGGAGAAGTCACAGAAAAAAAAAAGTAGAGAAATTCTGAACTCTGCTCTTGGTAATTTAATTATTCTGGAGAAAGAACAATGAGGGAATGTTTTTTCTTAAGGGAAAACTCCTGTGATTTGTGGAAAAAAAAGGTAAAGCTTTTTAAACTTTTGCACAGAATAAGGTCTCTGGTTGCAATTAGGAAATATTAGCTCAGTCAAGCATGGAGAGCTCTTGCTTGCCAATGTCCGAATCTTGTTTAGTCCAGAGAATCTACTCAGTTGCCAGGTGACTGTCTGCTATGCATGACAATAATTTTTGATATATGAGAAGCAGATACACAATACAAATTCAAACTACCCAAAACAACTGTAAGAAGTTTTACCTCCTAAACCTGTGCTAGAATTATGCCACACTTGCAAGTACAGTCCTCAAAATTGTTACAACAACTTAGCAAAGAGAAACACCACAAATTGGGTCTGAAAGCCTCACAATTGCAAGGGTAGAAATATGCTAGTCTAGCAGCATCAGTCCTGCTGTCTGCACTAGCATGGAGCTTGCCTGTAGTTTTCTTTGCCCCAGGATCCACTGTACACATCCCTCACACTTGCCAAGTTTGCCATGAACCCCAGCTATCCTATCCAGCAGGGAGTCAACCTATGAGCTACTGCTGATGGCCTGAGACTTTCAGCAAGGACATCCTGTCTAAGCTGCGTGTTGCTATTCCTTTTTCCCCATCGGAGGATGAAATAGCTCTACTGATGTGTCTATTCTCACCTGCATCGTGAATCATTTAAAACCACATTCTCACACACTGCTGTCCTCTAGCATTTACAACATCAGGGCATAAATCTTCTCCTTTAGCATAGGTAGCAAAACCTTGTGTTTTCTTGGAGCAAGGGGAACATGACTGAGATTCTTCCCTTGCCAYGCCACAGAGCCAAACTGCCGCGGCAGGCAACAAAACCAACAAATGCAGTCAAGTCAGTGGTATTATAATGTAATTAAGGACAGGAGGAACCCAAGACGAGCTGTCAGAACAACCTAAGACAGAATTCATTACTGCTGTAACCAAAAAGAAACAATTGATATGCCAGTTTCCACCCATAAATAGCAGTAGTTGAGATTGTGAGTTTATAAAAAGCTGAATGACTTACCATATGTTGCACTGGATGGTTTCGGTAGGAAGTCCACGAGGGATCAGTTAGGCAGCAATTTCTCCTGTTGAGACAAAAACTAAGAGGTGAAAACTGCCCTGCCAAATGCAGAAGATAAGCACAAAGACTCATTGTTTTAGAATACCAGGGGAGCACTAAGGAACAAAGCAAATACAGACTCGGGTGTTTACACTACTGCTTGTCTGCCTTTTTCAAAGTTGGGTGGAATGAAAAAACAATTTGCAGGGAGTTCAGGATTATTGCAAACATGCCAGACAGCCCTAGCAGCACAGTGAGATGTTTAACCTGTGAAGACAGCTCATTTCCAGGTAAAGGTCTCAGCTGTGCTCCAATGGCTTAAAGGCAGTAAGGAAAGACAGCTTGAGTAGTGAGGAGYTGGCTCTACCACATAACAGCTAGCCCTGGTCCCTGCTTTCCCCCTCCTACCTCATACACTGATACTCAATCCCCTTGACAAATCAGTGCTATTGTAATGGATAGGATTTTTAGAGACATGAAGTTGGGATGATGGATTGCAGAACAAGCCCTCTCACTGTGCACAGTGATGGGGCCGAGCAGAGACTCTCGGGAGAAGGGCTGAAATTCTCCTCTTACTAAGAAGAACGCAGAGCTTTCAACAGACCTTCTCAGTGAAACAATCTAGACCTTAACATCTTGCTCCTCCCTTGGGATCTAGAATATCTTCCAGGGCTGTACACACAGTCAACAACCATAGCATAGCGGTAGGGCTAGCAGGGATGTCCAGAGGTGGCCCATAACAGTCATCTACATCTGCTGTAAGCGTGGCCAGGACTCTCAGTACCTTCTGCCTTCACTTCTCCTCCCCTTTGCCTGCACTGGCTGCAGGATCTCTGGGCCACAGCTGATCTTTTACAAAGCACTTGCAGACAGCACTGCAACCCTTGCACCAGGGGTGCAGGTATCAGCCAGCACAGCAATAAAAGGAGACTTTTCCTCACAGTAGTTAGTCCTAATCTATCCTAGCAATAGATCATTCTGGGACACATCTCCATAATGCTTCCCAAGCTTATTAAAACAAACACAATGATGCTCCATGAGGCAGGTGTCCCTTCTTCCCAGCTCTATCTCACCATCTCCYGAAGGTCTCTACCCACAGTTAGAAGGCAGGAGGGAAGCCAACAGCATTTGCTTTGTGTGGTGTGGAAGGCTGAGAAAATTTGAAAGACAAATTATCCAAAATAAAAAGTRGAGCAAGAAGATTAGAAAACTATTGTGCCATGACTAGTAATGAAGCAATAGAAAGCATCCATCGCTCCCCAGCCTCTGAAACTTGCTGCGAGAGAAGAATTAGGAGATTTTATGTTCCAAGTACCAGGAAACCGCGGGGCCCTGGTGCCTAGTTCTCAAAAGAACACTGTTTGGATCACAGAGAGGAAAGCAGAGCGCTGGAGAGCGCCAAAGGCAGGGTTTAAAAATAGCAACCCTCAGTTCTGTTTCTTTTTTTCCTTCTTTTTAAGAGCMTGTATATTGGCTCACGTCAGATGGTGGATGGAGAGAGCAGACCMGCTCCTGCAGAGGGGACAAGTCTTGCTCAGTACTGTAGTGCTTAAGAGGTCAGGGCTGGGGGGATGTTCACTTTGCACTCCAGGTCATTCCCACCCAAGTCACTGCTTGCTCCCCATGATCCTGCTCTTCTCCCAGCCCAAGAGCAGCGGACATGGGAAACGGGAAACAAGCAGCTCAGCTGGCCAGTTCCATGTGTGCAGAAGCCAGAGGGCATGAGCAAAGCTAAGGGCTGAACGGGTGACTGAGTCTGCTCTTCTGGACACATATGGAGCCAGTATCATATAATACARAGGATACTCCTGAAATGCTGTGCAAGAATTGAGATTCACTCATGTCCTTGCGTTAAAGCTCTCTGACTATGCAGAAAGGAGTTTTCTGTTTCGATGCACTATACTGGCACATCTCAACCAAGAGCATGGACATCTGAGTTCTGATGCTCCTCAAATTTCTCCAGGACAACTCTGCACCCTTTGAGAGGCCAATAGGCAGGATTCACAGCCCCTACCAAAGCAATCTAAGGATTAACAGTCACAGTCTGCAAATTAAGAAAGTTTAAACATGACTGCTTGCAGAAGGTTAATTTAAATAGTCTTGTATGTCATAGAGCTGCTTTCCAAGAGACCCCAAATATCTTGTTTTCATTCATAAGGACAAAGATAGAACACGCTAGGATTGCTTTTACAGGTATACTGTCCTGCTCATCAACCAGGCTCGAAGGCTTTTAGAGGGTGAGAAAGCTTTTAAAGCACCACCCTGGTTGCAGTTCATGCACTGCTCACTCCCTCTACTTTAGCTTTGCAAGTGCAAAATGCTCCTTCAGCCCAGCTGGCCTGAGATTTTCCCCAGCTGAGCTCTCAGCAGAGATTACTAAGGCTGCTGACAAAAACAGTGTCCAAATGCCTTCTAATGCAACTCTAGTAGCAGAACTCTCAGCATATTGCCAACACAGGAATTTTTCATTAATGTTCTCCACTTTTCATAAGTTTCTGCCCTTACAGTAGATGGGGCTGGTTGGGACACAGCCAAACTTGCATCCCAGAACAGGGAGGCAATTCAGAAGGGCAGGACCTCATACAATCCCCTTCCTAAATAGGCATAGCAGCAGAGGGGGGAAATACGTGATTTTTCCTATGAGAAGAATATATACTAGGCACCATTAAAAAAGCAGCAAAAATCAAGATGAATTAACTTGACCAAGTACAGTAGAACTACTAATAATGTACAGGCAAAATGAAGCAATGTATCCTCTCATTCATGTCCGAGTTTAAGCTTCTTTTGGAGAACACTWGGGGAGGGTCTCTCCCCTCAGAGCAACACAACGTTGTATGTCCATCTGCTATAACATCTTCCCTGTACAGATCCCAGGATTTTCAAGCATTTTTTTTGGCCATCAGCCATTGGGAAAGTATCTGCAAATACTCATATTTAGGCTTGGGAGCTTTCCGCTTTTCAGCTGGAAGATTTCTGAAAGGTTTCTAAAAGGGCAAAGTGGAAAAGCATATGGATGTTTCCTAGACAAAACCTTGCTGTTTCCGTTCTTTAGGAAGTGCTGATGTTTTTACAATAAACAACCAGCCACACTCATTGAGAAATGGCACAAAACATCCTGGAATTGGTCACAGCCAACATTTTGACCTTGCTACAGTGACCAGCCAGAACTGTCTGGAAAGTTCTCAAGACTTGGGGAAAATGTGGCACCGTTCTACCCTCTCCCATCCAAAGCAGCACATGAACACACTGTACTTCTGGAGCAGATCTGGCCCTGGCTGCGTTGTGGGGCYGTAAATGCAGGCAGCACTGGTGAGGGGGACATGAGAAGAGACACTGCAGTRGAAAGCTGGCATTGACGGATGTTATTTTTTCCAAGTCCAATCTAGTTGGCTCCAAGGGACAAGTCTACACAAGGAACACTGCAACATGCTCAGGATTCCCAGGTACAGCATGGATTGAAATTCTGACTGAYGGCAGGGCACAACACCTTGGTGCTGCTACAGAGTGGATTTCCTTGAACTCATCCCRTTGATTTCACTTGAGCAGAATCCCAGGTTCCCAATTTGATTCCTTTTTCTGGTTGCACACTTACTTACGACAGACAAATATCCACACAGAGCAGGTGTATCACCCCCAGCAGACCCTCTGGGAGTTTACACGAGCATCACTGGAGTTCAGGCACCTTCTGTCCTTGCTCCTCTGCCCCGAGTGGTCCTCAAGACCACTTGGCCGACACAAGCTGAACTGGCAACAAAAACTGAAAATAAGCTCAGATCAACCCTGAGTTACCACAGTCATGACATGACATCAACCTCAAAACAGACACTTGTGCTCCTGACACGGTCTGGAGCCCAGCAAGGCTCCCTTGAGAGGCCCAAGCTGCTGTTCATGTCTAATCTCTGCCTCAGTGGGGAATTTCCTCCCTGCACTTCAGGTGGAACAGTATTTTAAGCAAAGCCATTGCAGCCTGATGACTGAAGAGGCAGTTTAAGGGAAGGCATTCAGTAGCTGGAAATAAAGCTCCATTATGCTATATTAAATATTAAGCTCCCTGTTGCAAGCCAGACAATTGCATACTGAATTAATAATGCTATTTATTCCATTTCAAATGGATCACACTTAATTGTCACAACATTTTAAGTCAGAAGTGGCATCAAGAGCTTGGCTTTGAGAGTATCTTACAGAAAGCAGAGGTGGACTGAGCGGCTGGAAGCGAGAAGAGTGTGAATATGTGAAATAGAGCAGATCAGGTTAACGATAAAGTTATATGGTCTCAATTGTTCATTTGGGTACTAACGCTCCAGCAACAGTCTGCACTAGGAAAGTACAAGCAAGTCCCTAAAGAGCAGCTTGGGTTGGAACTTATGCAGGATCTGGAGGTTTAACTTAAAAGTCAAAACRTTTATTATTTTTAGAGAAAGAAAAATCGACCAAAACAATAAAACGTCACAGAGAAATCTCAAGTTCCCTTTTTTTGGCAAAAAGGGGAAATAATAAAAAAGTCTCTGAAGATGAAAAATATGCCAATACAGTTTTCTAAAAGCAAGAATAAAGAAAAAGTCAGTTATTTTTCTAAACTGAATACTGAAAACGAGAGAATTTTACAGATATAGAGTAGGAAATCTAAGCTACATCCCAGGCTCTCCTTGTTTCATTTTTCTGCTTCCTAGTTTTGGGATCCACTACTGCCATCTTTTACAGCCATGAAGAAGAAACGGCTCCCCAGGCACGATGCAAGGATCAGCATTCCCCTATCTTGCAGCACAAACAGCCCATCACTGCCTAAACACATTTCTCAAACCTAATCACCTCCAAGTGGAGGAGGTTTCTCCAGATGAAGAAAGAAATAGCTGATCTGCCATTTCCTTTCACTCCRATTTTCACAGAATAATTTCATTGACTTCATAGGAGCCTATCTGGATTTACACCTGTGTAAAAATAAAGCAACCCCCCTCCCACACAAACTCTTTGTGTGGAAAATCAAGTTCATAAATGTGTTTTGYATCTCCGTGAACCTCCCCATCTCCAAAGGTGAACAGCTGTTGCCATAAATCAGACAGTCTGAAATGGCCTAAGAGCTTCATCCAGACGATCTGTTTAAAATATACAAAGGCAACATTCTGGAAATAAAAATCTACCCCCATGTCCTCTGGGACACCTTCTGTTGGAGAAAGTCTCAGAATTCAGTGCTATAATTAGTTCACAGAAATGCTCTTTCAGGAGCACCACGATACCCTGGAGTCGCATCATGTTGAAACGGGCTGCGGGATGACTTAAGGGATTCTGCACATCTGGCAGCTTGGTACGTACTGCATGGGAGACATCTAGTGTCTTTCCAACTGCTCCGGGGGTGTAGCTGTGCTATTAGCTGGAAGGGCTGTGTCTGGTCCAGTTCCCATCAGCCGTTCTCTCTACTTGAGCAGRAAACACTTGCTGAAGTGTGGAAACAGCTGGCAGAGTTGGCTGGGGCTTGSATTAACAAGACACACTTGTTTCTGACCACAGGCTGGTCTTTAAGTTCCGAAYGCAACTGCCAAGGGCTCTTCATGGCTTTTAGGAGGAGACCACGTCACCCAAGATGGGCAAGTTGGCCGCGTTATGAACTGGCTCTAGAGCACGACAGTTTCCGTCAGGAGGGACGGAGTGTTACATAAGCAGAGAGCAGGATGAGCAGCCCCGTTTTACCAAAGGGAAAATCGAGACACAAGAAGATTAAATTATTGGCCTCAAGTGACTGTGCAGCCTGGGAAAGRCCAGGAAGGGAATCAGACCTTCCTTCCCTAGGGTATGGCTGTAACTCGGGCAGGCCAACAGGCAGCTCCCAGCTCTGAGAGTACTTAGCACTTGTCTTCTGCTGTCACTTATGCGCCTGAGGTCCCAAGGGACAAAACAGGCAGTGAGCCCTGCACCAACCAGTGCACTCTCACATATCCCCACTGGGGCACTTCAGCAAGACCACCGCCTAGTCCTAAAGGGCCAATGAGGCTATTGAAGGTGGCACCACAGTGTGAAGCTTTGTCTTTCATCTTTCTAAAGGTGCTGGAGCATAACATGAACATGGTAAAAACAACAGAACACAGACAGAGCTCTGCCGTGAACTTCCAGACAGTCAGAGAGTAACAAGCTCAGCTCCTTCCATTCAGCTCCATATGTTCTTTGAAACCATGAAAAGGAACTTTATGATATGCTGGAAAGGATGAAGTATTAGCTATCAAAAACTAGACTGAAGCAAGCAAGAGCCTGGATTATTTTCTCTTTGATGTATRCTTATGTAAATTCAAATAAAGAAGTTTCAATACAAGCTTTCTTCAATTCTAGCAGAGCTTATTAAATCTAAGTGTGACAAGCTAGGCTCCACATAACACCAGGAACTCCCCAGTCTGCCTTCCTGCTTAATGGGATATTCTATGCTCAYACATACCATAGCTTTTCATTTAAGGAGTTTAATTTACAAATACTTTTTACCTTTTGCAACACCCCTCTGAGTAGGACAGCATTAAAAGTCCCCCTTATTCAACAGTAATCCATCAAAGTGTAGAGGGGCAACCAGATCATGCACTGAAAAAACACAGCACAGCTTGGAATCCTCCTTCCTTGTCCCTTCTCGGGCATCACTCAAACACACTTTCCATGACTAGCAGAGTCTCTCCAATGTTGGCCCAAATGCTCTGAACACAAATACACAGAACGAGCTCTGTAGAAAGCAGTGATGAACCTTGCCCAGATGAAGCCAAGACAAAGCCAGCACCCATCACTCTTTTTGTACTTCCTCCTACTGAATGTGCACCGCTCTCTACCACACAACTTTGTCAGACGTTTATGTGTCACTTAACAGAGCCAAATGTCTCCTACAGGAGGAAGAGCTACTACTAAAATATCTTCAGTCAGTCACATATTTTCTCAGACACCATAAAGCAGATCGTATGCTYGCATGCACTTCTGACTCCCCCAGGAGGAAGCGACAATTCCTTTCCAAAGGAATGACAACCCATTACTCATACTCTTATCTTCTTAACTGATCAAGTCAGTTATTTGTGTTGCTTTCAAAGCATTTTAAGAACACAACTTTCTCCTTTCTATACGCCCTGAAATGGAGCCTGATTAAGTCCAGTCCTTAGGACTGCTGGGATCAAGAGAAGGTGGACTAGTCCCATCAGTGCCAAAAACTGCAAAAACTCCAGGAGCAGAGCCAGCTGCAGGGCACCAACTCCTCTCTGCTGGGCTGTTGGACACTAGCTACCCTCTTCCAAGCACTAAGAGGCCCTTCAGCTTTTAAATCAGGGCTTGAAAACAAGTACCTAAAACTAACGTTCCCTTCAYATCCCAGGCTTTAAAGAACATACAGCCAATTACCTTCCCTACAGGAATCCACAGCTTCGCACATGAAGGCCAGGAGCTGTTGTCCCCAGGGTGCAGCAGAGCAGACAGCAATCCTTTCTTTGCTGATGCCAGGCGCTTCAGATGAGACAGACTTAAGTGAGGGACTGGTTGAAGGCCCTCTGCTACATTACTGCATGCTCAAACCAAGCTGTGCTTCTATTTTTCTATATGCTCTTTACATATATTCAGTATAATTATACACACAAAGAAGCCCCCCTCCTTCCCTGATAGAAGAGAACACCCCCATCTTTGTCCTAGAACTGCCACTGTTTGAGAGATGGTCTTAAGAGGCCATGGTTAAGTAAAATGGACCCAGCTGTGCTCATTCAAGGTCAACAGCACCTGGGAACCATTACAGAAACTCCTACCTTGTCTCTGCCTGGGTTTTGCAGTGAGGTTGTCCTCCTCCTTGCTGCAGGAAGGACAGAATGTGAAGCCCAAGGTGCCAAGGGCAGATCATACCTGCAGTAAATGGTTCTCACTGCAGCAACGAGAGCTAGGAGCAAACCTTGCCCTTGCATTCCTGTTACAAGCTTGTTCCTGAAACGCTCTGCTCACAGTTTTAGAGGGATAAACTGAAAAATGCAACCCTCCATGTAAATAAAGGGATTTGTCATAAAACTAACAGATCCTGCTTTTAAGTAGTTCCCAAGAATAGGAAGTGACAATGAGGTGCCTAAGAAAAAACTTTCCCACTGCTTGATTAAAAAAAAAAAAAAATCCGAGGCCAATAATTTCACAGCTGTGATCAATACAGGCACTGAAAGAAAACAGGGACCTGGAAGACTCTGTGTACGGTCTAAACAAGGAGAATAAAGACAACAAAATGCAACTAGGATTTTTCTTTTTTAGAGATCTGTGTCCTACCTTCAATTATCAGCCTAAAGATAATGTATGGGAATGGTTATGGACAGGCAGTTCTGTGGGAACCTTGGACATCCCTGGATACACCTGATTTACTGCCCGTTGGACAGGCTTGTTCATCCTCTGTTCCCATAAACCACTCAGGTGTCACTCTCGTTGGCTGTCCCATTCCTGTAAAAGGTGACTTGGGTCTCTTTTTCAAGCATCTGCAGAGATGTTTTATAGTCCTGTTGTGCTCAAGAGGCCGGAGCAGGGCAATGGGAGCCTGTGATCGCGGTGCTGCAGCTCAGGGAGTCGGCAGTTCTGCTGAGGCAGGGGTGAGTCCGCAGCACCTCTCACAGTCACCTCCAACGCTCTCCTGCAGGGACACGCTGCCTTTCCTGCCATTTCCCTGGGAACTTTCCCTGCTGGTGACTGCAAGGTGGCTGCTGCCTTAAGAGCAACGTTCTCAAAAACAGTTTGATGTTGTGGTGGTCAGAGAGAGACCTCAATTCACGAGGAAGGACCCTGACCACTTGTATCCCACCCTGTGTCCCCTCACTGGCACYAGGGCAACTGCAGCAGGGCTGAAGGTGGATCCTCCATCTGGGCRAAAACAAGGCTTCCTTCAAGCCCTCTTTTATGCACTCCACTCAGCTGGGTCGAGTGTATCGATTCAATCAGCTATTTYCTTAACTATAAAACCAGATGTGCGCCGTCACGGCCCATCTACAGGGACTGAATCAAAGCCATTTAGAAAATGCAGAATCAAAATAAAAAATCCCAGRAAGGCTGAGATATGCTGATGCTTGGAGCTCTCAGAGTTTCCTAGGTAAACTGCTTTTCTTTTGAGTCCCATTTATTTTTGTTACCTCCAAAGAAATGCTGTTTTAGCCACACTTCTTGGAAACAGTGTTGAGATCTAATGGGTTGTTACYGATGTGAGTTCCCAGAGGACAGGCTGGGGAAGGGAGGGAAGGGAGCAGCATCTTTGCTTCTGGGCATCAGCGACGTCTGCCAGCAATGTGGTGCAGAACGTGTCACTCTTTGCTGAAGCAATTAATTACACTGGTCCCTATAGGGGAGAAGTATTCAGCTAAAAGCACACTGCAACCCTGTGCACTTGGGCTAGCTTCTGGGGGGATAAGTGAATTAGGGAGGATGCAGTGCTCAGTTTTTCTCGGCGTTTTTCTTCTCACACTCCCCTCTTGTTTCCCCCTCTACTTCTTACAGACGCTGTCACCAGAGGCAATCCAGTGCAGTTCCTCTTTGTAAAGAAGCAGGTTGAAAATGTAATCTAGCTTATGTTCAGCTTTAAGAAGTGGTCACCAGGTCTCCAGCTCATCTGATCCACAGGGGAGCACAGGGAGCAGGGAAAGGGAAGGATCTCTGCCATAGGACCACGATGGATCCTCCATCCGCTGGGCTTTCTTCCACCACAAAGGTTGTTGCAGCTGCTGCAAGGGCAGTCAGCAGAGCCTGCCCACATCCTGATCTTGCTGTGATGGAGAAGCAGTCACAGCAGTGAGTGAACATCAGGGCCACTACGTCTGAACGTGCAGCTACGCCGAGAAAGAGAGGACTTTGCAAGGGCACGGGATGGGGTTTGCTGGCTGAGGGATTCTTTAAGCAATGCAGCCAAAACGTTGTGCATGCCAGATTGTAGACATTCCTGGGAAAGCTTTCCAGAATGTAAATAAACTTGGGACACATGTACAAGACATCATACAACCTGGCCTGCAGACAGTGCATGGCATTGCCTTTGTGCACACAGAGCCTGGAGGCATCTCTCCAAGCCCAGTTGTTCCCTTCAGCTCCAGTATCCACACGTGCTGATCAATTCTTGCAGAGTTGTGTTGTCCCTTGATTGACATCACAAGATGGGATAGGGAGGAAACACCTCAAATATCAAAAATAGGGAGGAAATAAGAGTGGGGACTGGGTTGTTGTACTTGGAAAGGCCTGGCTGGGCTGCTGGGTCTCTGAGGTGGCCCAGGCGAGATCACAAGGGCGAGTGACAAGTGCGTCACTGCGCACCGAAGCAGTAGCTTAGAAAACAGATGATTCAAGTTCAGGAACTGCTGAATAGCACTCAGGCGAGCCATACCCCAATGCTTACTTAAATAATACCTGTCCAATGTATACACCAGCTTTATGTCCAGTCTTGGCATATTTTAACATTGCTTGAAGGGGAGAAAAAAACAAAAAAAGCAACCCCCCAAAAATGATGGCAAATACAGCATTGCATGCATCAAACACTCCAGAAAGACCCACTGTAAACACATGTCTAATAGCTGAGCACTTTCAGTCCCWGTGGAAAGATTGCTGCCATATAGATGTGGTTTCCTCTGGTGCAAGGTGATACTGCAGACCCCACAAGCRTCAGTGGGGGTCTTTTATTGATACAGTGATAATGCCTTCGTGTAATTGAGCGCTGCTAATTAAAACCAAAAGCCAGAGAATATTTTCCAAAGCAGGCTTGCTGTTTTTCCCCCCTTAAAAGAGAGTCTTCTGACATCTAAAGAGTGGAGCTCTGTGTGGACATGCTCACACACATAAATCAGTCCAGAGGCAGCCTGTGCCCCTGTCATAGCTGTCATAGTCTCAGAAAGAAATAAGTTGACAGGAACAACAAACTCTAGAAACACATACAGCCAAATGCTGGATTTTAAAGCAGAAAAATGTCATATGTACTGTTCTATTCCTGACCTGTATTTTACACTGTACTATTTTGTGTGTTGTTCTTTCTCTTCCCCAGAGCAGACAGAAACCAGATCTTAAAACATTCACAATGAATTTTCAAATCAATAACATGTGAGACTTGGTCTAAAAGGTAAAGTTGTTGTAAAAATCAATGTCAGAGGGAATGCTTTGCCAATTCAATTATACATGTTCCTCTCAAACTAAAAAGCAAAAAAAGAAAAAAAAGATGTGGGCTTATTTCAAGCTCCRTAACTGTTCCTTGGACTCACATCCCGATTTTGTGAATATTCTCAGGACTTCTTATTCCAGCTCCCCTCAAGGGGTCATAATTAACTCTAAATAGGGTTACCTTCTTTCAGAAACAGCTTAATTTCAAGCACTGTTTCTGCCTATGATCACTATTTTTAAATAATGCATCCATTAGACAGCAGGAAAGCTTCCCAGAAATAGGAACCATACATCCAAACTTTAACAAAACTAAGTGTGATTAGGCATGGCAGCTGTCTAGAAAATATTTAGCAATTTCACTGAATTTTGGACAAAATATGAACAATGGTACCTATTCCAGTAAGTGTAGAACCAGAAATGCTCCCATTATTACCCTCTGCTTCTCCAGGCGAGTTGCAGTTAGAAGCTTGACTCTGAAGGAAAAGAAAACAGCAAATAAAAGCATAAACAGCTGTGCTGTTGCTGGCTTAGCTGGAGATGCCAAGGAGTTGGAGAATCACCCACGCAGAGAGATGCAGAATAAACCACCCAGTGTAAATGCTGACCCCAGGCCCCTGGGCGAAGGCCCAAATGGCACAGCAAAAGCCTCACAGAGCTGTGGGGTCACTAAGSTGCAGTGGGGACAAAATTTCTTATTGAAAATAGTCTCCTTCTCTGTCCTATCACCTGCAGCCGCCAACATCTCCCAAGCTGCAAGTGGAATATTCACGTGCCTGGCGTTTGCTACATGCAATGCCTTTCTGGACCTGCCACTGCCTCCATGACATGGGAATTTCCATGCGTTAGGAATAACGCTGGCGGTGCCCCAGTCTCTGCTGTGGTACAATGTTCTTACAGCTGAAAGAAAATATCTGCAAAGTAAATACCAAGACCACTGATTTAGGTGCAAAGCCAAACTCTGATCGACCCTGGCCTTTTTCCTACGACAGAAATCTCTCATAAATATGCAGCAAATACAAAATCAGTAACAGAAACATTCTGGAAATCTGTACTTGGTTAACTTGAAACTAAACCACGCCAGGAATTTGAGTAAGCTTTTGCTTACAGACTATCATTATTGGCACTCGATCAGATACAGATAAGTCAGGTTTCAAGCTTGTAAAGAGAACAATGCAAAAGGCATTAGAATAGATTAATTTCACATGTTTCATTTCTGGACAGGTAGTTTTTTTGATTAATATAAGTAACATCAATATAAATTTGTGTTAAAATGGCACTGTAATTTATAAGAAAAAAATTAAAGCTCCCAGTCAATAAGTTTTTGACACGTTTAGAAGCATATTTGGAATACTGTATCAAATAAGATTCTGAACTTGAACATATTTTTATTCCTGTTTCAACCAGATACTTGTTTATACTTCTTTCTTTGAACCTCAACAGGAAAAGAATGGAGTTCAAAGGTGTATTCGGCAACTTTTTAACAGTCTCATTTCTTATTATATTTCCAATAAACGCTAGTGTAATACCAATCCCAAATACCTACACTAAAGAGTTTACTATCCTCATAGACAAAMAGGCTGAAGACAGAAACACTCCTTGCATTTCACAAGGCAACTGCGACAGGGAGATTAAGGGCTTTTTCCAAGATCTCGTGGATACCTTTGGCAAAGACCAAAGATCCCCTTGAAGCAGCACATCCTTAATCACATCATCGGTTGCACAAGAAGGAGAAAGATGGGTCTGCYTGGAAGAGGAATGACCATTTTTCCTGCAGATATCGCTGAGAGGACAGCAGCTAGACTGTCTCTGGGCAGTTGCATGGCTCTCTTGGAGGCAACACGTATGAAACGTAAAACTGCTTGTTTTCCTACTGTGAAATGGGATAGGAACTGTGAACAAGAAGGGGAAATTGGGAAGGGAATAATTATATCACAGAATCACAGAACTAGACAGTGAACAACAGCAGTTGAGCATAGGGACTTCTAGGGAGGGAATAATGGGCACAGAAGCATGTTGAATGGGATGTGGCTATTTTGAGTAATTATAATAGATTTTAAAGCAAAACCAGCTTCACTGTTTGGAATAGATGATAAAAACGACGTCAGGCTTGAAACCAGCCCAGATAATCATGTAAGRCAATGAACTTCTCCAGATCTTCAGCTGATCTTAGGCAAAATGGAAAAAGAAAAACATTAAGGCAAGGCAAGAGAATGAAACAACCTCCTAAGTATGGTCAGATCTGTAAAGTGAGTGGTTTGCCAAGATTAGACATGAGGGAGGTGGGAGTGGAGGCGTGGGAGAGCTGTTGATGTTTCATGGGATGCATCCCAAATCACTTACAAGTGGATTATATAGGGGCTTGGGACCATCGTTGCAAATTTACTGCTTGGGGAAAAAGGTGGAGGCTCCTCAAGAACAGAGTGCACTACAAAAGAAAGAAGCTGCATTCAAGAGGCTAGGAAGAAAAAAGCATTTCTGATTGCTTTTTCCTGGAGGAATCACTTCAGAGAAAACCATGTTYGTTACTGATGCCTTTCAGACTAGGAGTGAGTCAGTCTCCCACCAGCATCTCCTTCTCATGCTGAAGCTGCAGTGCTGGTGCTCTTCCCACTGGGATGCTGAGGACGATTGATATGCAAAGGGCAAAGAACTTCGGAATCTGCAGAATATTTCTAGGGGACAGGATTACAGCACTGGGATTTATGATGAAAGTGYCAGTAGGCAAAGCTCATCAAAGGACACAGGCCTGAAAATACCCTCTTCAAGCCTCCTTTTCTCCAAAGATCTCTGCTTAGATTGTAGAAGCAATAAAATACTTTAAACATACTGCATGGCCAATAAATAGGGCTGTCRAAGCACGGACCAACAGATCAGCTGGAAATACTCAAAAACAAAACAAAACAAAAACAAACTAATGCTTTTAAGTTACTGCTTTTACTTTTTAAAAAGATATCCTATCTGGTTCTGTACCTGAAACCTTGCTAGATGAGACAGAATAGAGATTAAAATCTTTGCAGAGAATATAGTATTAGATCTACACACTGTTGTTTTATAAGGGCAGAAGTGCAGAACTGAGAAAGAATAACCTTGATGTGTATTTTCACAAATTAACTGGCAGCCCTGAAAGCCATTTCCTTCTGAAAACCTGGACTGATGTTATATCTGATCTCATGAAAATAGCCATAAAGTCTGATTTACCAAGGTGACTTCCCTGGCTTTAAGCCTCAGTGAATAACTTAGAGAACCCTAAGAACAGTGTCTGAGTCTATAAAATCAAGACCAAGTTTGATGTAAATACTATTTTACAAGTTAAAATGAAAATATTGAGTTGTCCATTAGGAAAACATGAATAATAGACCCGCTCAGAAAAATTTGCTTTAAAACCCATGAACGTTGTGGATTTCAGGATGAAAGGCAAGCTTTCTTTTAATACCACCTCATTTTTACTGCATGTTGGAAAACTGAAAAGGTCTTTGCACAAGGCAGTGGATAAATCCTGCTGGGACCTGGCTGTGGATACTGGGATTTGATTTGCCTTCCTTGCTTGTTTTAACAGAGCTGCTCCTGCATGGTGGTGATATTTCTGTCCTCAGACACCTCTGGGAGCCAGACTGCGCTGCCATTTCTGCTCTATAGATGGGGAGCAAGGGAAGACAGCAATAAAGAGGTAGATTTCTAGAGACATTTGTTTATGGAAATTAAAAGATTTGCTGAAATGCTTGTTCAAACATGCCCAGACAGGGCTTGATTTTCTTCCAGTTGGCTCCAGCAGAAGGCTCCCAACGCAACACCTGAACATTAGGATGAAAGGTCAGGATCATGAGTTGCAGAAGTGTCTGGCTCCTACCACCCCCACAACTTTCCTCCCCTCATCCTCACCGTGACTGTCCGGAGACATTAGCAAACAGCACGGAACAGCTGCACTTCACTCAGGTTTGTAGCCTGCAAAGGAGGCAGTTTGTAGAAATGCAACAATAAGGATGCTATGGGTGTCTGCTCCAGCCACCGTGCTACGTGGGAAGGTGTCTTACATGAGGACAAATGATTTCCATATAGTTCTGGGAAAGAATCTGGAGCTTCAGGTTAGTCCCTGTGAATTTTGAAGACTCAGTCGATAGAGGAGTTTCTGCCAAAGGAGCTCTGCTCTGTAAGAAACTTTCAGCCATTCTCTTGATGATTTTCTGAACTGCCTCTTCATAAAAAGCACTCCAAGACAAACCCAGTGTCACTCCCSCGGTAGGGAATGATGCACAGACCCCTTAAGAGAGATGGACCAGTCTGGGACCAGAGAGGTGCAGTTTCTCAAGGCAAATCTGGACTATTTCTTAGTTGCACATTTCTCTTTTAGTTTATGTTTGAATGCAGACTTGGGATAACTCCAAGGGCTCCTCCAATCCTTGCATGCTATTGGCTTGGCCAAAACCTACAGGGAGGCACGGCATCCATACACTGATTGTATTCCTGTGTGGGAGACTCCCGAGTGAGGCTCCCACAGCAGACGGGTGCCGGTAGGTGCACGTTGRGCCAAAGGAGAAAGCAGACTTTAAAAATATAGGCTTTCAAAAATGATTAAAACACCAGGTAGCCTTTAAGCTAGAGGAGAATAATCTCTCTGTCTCCGTGAAGTTCCTTCCCTCCCAGTGGCAGTGCTGGCTGYTAGGGCCAAGCCAGAATGAAAGATGCTTTCCCTGAGTATTTACTCTCGCAGGAAGCGCAGCATCCTGTCTGGCTGGAGCATGCTCCCCACCTGACTCCCGCGCGCTCCAAACAGCACAAGTCTTTTCATCCGACCGGAATGTGCTGCACTTCAAATGCAGGGAATAAAATAAGCAAGAAGGGCTGCTTTATTAATTGTGAGGTCAGGGTGCTATTTGCTTACAGGTTAGCACCGAACTGGCTCATTCTGTCTTTCCTCTTCTTTCTCCCCACTATGTCTCCATGCCCTTAGTGAGCAAGGCAGCAGGGACTCATAGATCCCTTGCAACACAGTGGGTTCTCCGTGCCACAGCCTACAGCCATTTGTAATGGGAGCTAATAACCAAAGGAGACAGGTCTGGACTGTCACAGGGACTTAAGGTCTGCCTTCAGGGCTTGTTTTGCAGGCCTTGTAGGAGGAAGTTCTGCTGTGGCACAGCAGCTGACTTCATTGGTGCTGGACTGCAGCAGCTTCACATCTCGAGCCGCATGTAAAGGTGCCACGGGGATGGATTCTCTCATGGTGGCAGGCGGTTTGTGGCAGCTCCCTTTAGTTGCTTTAGCTACCGGGACTGAGGAAACTGAGGGCAGAGTGTGAGGAGAATGACTGGCCGGACTTGGAAAGGGTCCCCTGCCCTCCCTGGGGTGGGCTGTGTATGTCTGCACACGCTGTTGTGAGGCAGGATGCATTTTAAAACAGCCCAAATRGCAATTTCCAGCCAATACCCAGAGTGTGTCACATAAGTTAATAGCTTGTGTCAGGAGCATGGCACCAGCTGTCCCCATGTGATGCTTGGTAGGACCACAGCTAGTTAGCACGTCTCCAGAAACAGCCCTTCCACCCAGCCTTCCCGTGAGTCTATGGCTAATGTCAGCAGGAACATACGCAGTGGTTCCATCCCCTTTCTAGACTGGTGAATTCTGGTGAAGCAGCAACATGAGGAGTCCAGAGGGACTTGGACAGACTGGAGGACTGGGCGGCGAGAAACCTCATGAGGTTCAACAGGGGCAAGTGCARGGTCCTGCACTTGGGGAGGAATAACCCTGGACACCAGTACAGATTAGGGGTGGACCTGCTGGAGAGCAGYCCCGCAGAGAGGGACCTGGGTGTCAYGGTGGACGACAAGTTGACCATGAGGCAGCAGTGTGCCCTGGTGGCCAAGAAGGCCAACRGGATCCTGGGGTGCATTAAGAAAAGCGTCTCCAGCAGGTCGAGGGAAGTGATCATCCCCCTCTACTCAGCCCTGGTGAGGCCACATCTGGAGTACTRCGTCCAGTTCTGGGCTCYCCAGKACAAGAGGGATGTGGAGCTGCTGGAGAGAGTCCAGCGCAGGGCTACGAGGATGATCAGGGGCCTGGAACATCTGCCMTATGAGCAAAGGCTGAGAGAGCTGGGYCTGTTCAGCCTGGAGAAGAGGAGGCTGAGGGGGGACCTGATCAGCGTGTATAAATACCTCRAGGGAGGCAGTGAGGAGGAGGGGGGCGGCCTCTTTTYAGTGGTGGGCAGGGATAGGACTAGAGGAAATGGCTTCAAACTGAAGCATYGGAAGTTCCACAGGAACTTAAGGAAGCATTTCTTCACTGTGAGGGTGACAAAGCACTGGAACAGGCTGCCCAGAGAGGTTGTGGAGTCTCCTTCTTTGGAGATCTTTAAAAGCCGCTTGGATGCAGCCCTGTGCCACGTGCTCTAGGTGACCCTGCGTGTGCAGGGGGGTTGGACTCGATGACCTCTGAGGTCCCTTCCAACCTTCGGCATTCTATGATTCTATGATTAATAAAACTGAGCCTAGGCTTTTATTCTGGCAGACAAGAGGTACAATGAAATCTGGTGGCTGGGGACTGAAGTGAGAATTTGGAGTAGAAGTAAACTTAAAATTCCTAACAACTGGAACAATTTACTAAGGTAGCAATCAACTTCTCACTGTTGGCAATCTCTAAAGCCAGATTGGCCTCCTTTCTCAAACACATATTCTGTTCAAAAGACATTGATCTGGAGTTGATTTTGATTATTCCAGTCTGTGTTATATGGAAGACCAGAACTGACGACATCATGGATTCTCTATTTGTGCTTCTAGAAAATTAGGAATCTTCCTAGAAAGGCAGGAAACTTCTCATTCCCCTTTTGCAGACATTTCTGCTCAGATTTCAGACAACTTGTATTTTGGTTGATTCTAAGGTTATTGACTTGAAAATACATGCTACTAGATCTGCCTAATTGTCCTAAAACTTAAATCCCAATCTCTAGTAACATCTACTGAGGAGGTGGCTCATTTTTGAACCTGTACAATGTTTTCCCTCTAACTCAACTTGCATTTTTGGAGTYGAATAAACTTAGGGAAAGTTCACAGGGAACAAGTGATCCGTAATTTCATACAAAAGYTAGCTGTAAATCCTCTGTCTGTGTTGATTCAGAAACCAAGAAACCCCCAAGATCCATTTCTTAGAAACCAATTAAACCCCTCCTCCAAACAGCACACAAATCTACGATCTCAGGTTGCACATAACACAAAACCAACCCAGAATTTTTCTTCCTAATAAGCACAGCAATGTAAACACAACTACAGCCATGGCCTTCTAATYAGGAGAACTTACTATGGAATCTTTACAGACCCCTATGGAAATGCATGGACATTTGGTTGCCTAGCAAACGGAGAAAATTGAAAGTTCTCTCAGCTAGGACATTTATAATTAGGCTGGTAGAGGTGAAAATAAATGTTCTAGGAGCAAAGATAGGGAACAATCCCGCGCTGACTGAAGACTGTCTGAGAATGTTAAGGGGAAGGAGACAGAGGTATGTCCTACCAACTCTTTTGATTTGAATGTTCTCTTACSACAGCTCTGAATTCAGCTGTTCATGCTCACAGACTGCCCTCAGCTACAGCCCAGGGGCACCTGCAGTTTTACACAGGCTGTGATCTCTTCTTCACAAGACCATGGCCACGGCTCAGCTGCCCATAACATGTCACTGGCACCAGCTTTTCTGCACAAAAGAACTCTTGCCTGCCTTCATTTCAACACACAGGAATACAAGGCAGGGATGTTTGCAACAACTCTAATCTGCAAAGATGGTTTCAAGCTGCGTTTCACATATGATTTGGGGTTTGGATGAAGTTTTGACAGAATTTCTCCATGAATTATGCAAGAGGCTGCTGGAACGCTGCAAGTACACAGAGGCACAAAGAGACTTGTCGAGGCAGCCCTCAGATGACACGCTGCCATCTGACACACACGTCAAATGCGAGCCCGCTGCCAAAGGTAGATAATCTTACCTTGGGGAGGGAAGGCGAGCAGCTGACTGACCCCCGTGCTATGGGGTGCAGAGGTGGGGAGGACGGGCAAGCTGGCTGTGCCGAGCTGCTGCAACGTGGCACTAGATGGTGCTGTATTTTAGAAATAACGTCGCCTTGTGGGTCCCTTTAGATCTGATGTGGGCTCAGGACATATAGGTGYTCTGAGGATGGCAAGGGGCAGATAGATGCTCCTTGCAGGACACGTTGCTGCTGTCTTCAAGTAAAGTGGGGATTTTCCTTGCTGTCCATCTAGACCACAGGGGTTCATATGGAGTATTGACTTTGGAAGTGGTGCGTGGCCAGAAAACTCCAACTGCTACTGGCTTCTCTGGGTAAGTCCTGGGACCTTCAGAGCATCACGAAAGAACCAATGCCATTCCCAACCATTTTCTTACTTTCTGTCCACCTGATGTAGGCTGGTGTCAGTCTCCAAAGGCCCAAATCTGAGCACCCTTAATAGAAGCTCAGAGCTGGTGTTCAACTTTGCCAGCGAAACTCTGGTTTGTGTAGGGACACTGTCACTCTGGGCCTGTGGCTGTACCTGGGACATCWCCAGCTGTACCAACAGCAGTCTTGCTTGGGTAGTCACACTGCCACAGGCTTCATGCTGTGAGGTGCTGGGTCCCCAAGACTCCTTGCTAGCAGCAACATCAGCTGTTGGGGTGAGGATGTTCAGAGAAGCCAAGAGGATCACAGGCACTGAGGTGGAGGGAAGGCAGAAATCTTCTAAAAGAGTGGCCTGAAAAGTTGCATATGAAATCAGACTGGCTGCCACAGGATATACTCTTACTGCTGTTTTCATCTGTSCTTGTGCAGAGTCCATTCAGTGCGTACCTGAAGATGCTGGCACAGATTCAAAGCTGGCCAAATGCCTTCACTGCCAGCCACTCCAGCAGACATGGCAGGTGCTCGGTGCTTGGCCAGATCTAGCCCAGGCTGCAATGGGCAAAGCCTGTTAGCAGCTCTCCCTGAGGTGGGATGGGCTCAGAGACACCTGCTTGCTCCAGTTGGCCACCCAAGGAAGCAAACACGCTCTTCCCTTCTCACTCCAGTGCCAAAGCAACATTATACATAGCTTCAGTTCCAGGCACAAATGGATTTGGTTTCCTGGCCACAAACAGGGCAATCCAAGCCAGGAAGGGGTAATTAATGTCAGAAAAGATCAGGGATGCAGAGCAGCAGAGCTCTTTTGGCAGGAACACAAAGACAGGAGGGGGAGATTTCTTTTAGAGAGCCTGCAAGAGGCAAACCAGCCAGCTGAGCTTTACAGCAGGCTGGGCTGTGCTGCTTACCCAGGAGCTTGTCTCCTCAAGAAGTCCCTCAACTYTATCTGCAGGGCATCATCAGTCCAAAGACAGCTTGGAAGGTAAGGATGGGACAAACATGTTTGCCTTTACTCACAGGGAGAGGGTACAGAGTGAAGGAATAGGATCTTCAAGAGGGAAAATACTAGACCAACCCCATGCTCACCTGGAGTAGGAGTGCTGAGAGCTGTGCAGTGGGGAGGCTGGTGTCAGCAAGACCTGACTCCTCTTATCCCTAGGTCCATATGGCACCTTTAATAGGACAAACGATGCCAATCCCAAGGTCTATGTATAAATTGGAGTAGAACTGAGCAGAAAGAGGGAAGAGGCTGCAGCAAACAGTAGAATATCTCATGTCATACCTGAGGATGCTAGTCTGAGCCTAGAGCCAGGTTGAAGGAAGTGGAGTTTTTAGCTCAGTGTGGACAGGCACTGGATGGGGCTGGCAGCTCTCCCTGACTGGGAGCAGTGCATATGGTCCAGGAAAGAGAAAACACTTTTTCCTTTTTTAAGTATGAGCAGCTAAACTGGGGCTTGCAGCCTTGGCCCAGAGTCCATCTGTGAAGTATCTACCACAGTCTGCTCCCACTGTCTTGAGTCACATGGGCAGGAGGACAGCGTGGGTCAGTGCTTGTGGCCAAAAGACCGGATTCTCACATCTCTAACACCTCTCCCTATTCAGTTAATAGTTGCTTCCAACAGGTAACAGGAATCAGAGCCCTAGAGATCTCCAACCCGAAAAGCCTACAGTTGTCTAACCTTTGTTCCATTCTCTCTCGTGTCAAATAGGGGTGTAAATTGAGGCATGGTGTCCCACAGCTGGGACAAGTGCTGTACTACCCAAGTACCCAGGGCCCCCCCAGCAGGAAGAGTAACGTGGTGCCCTGCTGCCCCCACATAYCATGTTTGTGTGTGGCCCAGTTTCTGACTACTCATAAAGTAGCCTCTGTTTTACAGGATCCAAATTCTCAATCTCTCCATGGGCAAAGCCAGGAYTTTTTTGGGCTTGTGCCTGCGGCCGTCTATGGGATCTGCCTTGCCGTTCCTTCTTGAATTAGAAAGTATGCACTACTGGCAACTAGAAGCACAGTCTCCTCTCCCCACATAATGCCAAACGCTCATTTCTTCAAGTTCAAATAAAGCTCTACTGTTTTGAAGTGCTAGAAAGGGCTGGCTTTTGTTCTGCAACTACTGATCAGATGGGGCTGCAGCTCCAGGCCATTAGGACAGGGCATTCACTGCTCAGCTCCTCCACATCACGCAGCAGGGCTGGCTCAGGAGAAGCATCTCCCTCGCTCTTACTTGCTCACCCAGACCATCAGATCAAACAACTCTTTGGATCCCCTACTGGAAGTCAGRCTAGTAAATGGGGAAGAGGCAAGTGCCTTTTCTGTCCATTCCTCAGCTCACATACCAAGTACAATGTAAATACCTGGCTCTGAAACACCAGTTTTCTTGACAGAAGCAGGGAGGCCAGAGACTCAGCGGACAGCTCTAGCAGTGCCTTCACAGTCATCCTGTGAGAAGGAAACAAAGGCAAATGAATCGGGACAAACTTATGCTTGATAAAGAGAAACTATATGAAACTATATATAGATGATAATATACGAGTAAACAAGTGGCCCAGCTCAGGCTATATCCCGATCTATGGCTAAGAATAAGTAGAATAAAATGATCTGACTTCAATTTACTAAAATAACATCCACCCAGAATTAGCTGGAAGTCCTTTGTATCTGCATTTTAGCTTTTGTAATTTCACTGCCTTTAAAAACCAATGAATGCCAGACGCCCCTGATTTTACTCTCTGGCAAACAAGTATCTTGCCCAAACATCCCTTCGAAATTAAACACAATTTGCTGTAAAATTTCATAAATGGTGGTGTGTACGGTAAAAGTGGGTGGAAATGTATATTGCCTCATTAACAAGATCAGACAACAAGGACACTACAAGCGATATTTACTAGAGTTTTGCCTATTGCATGAGCAACACTCACACAATGGGCTGCCTGATCTTTGCTGTCTAGAGAGGTGTTTTCTCTGTGTTTGGGAGGCTTCAAAGCAGTGTCCACGTGTGTGTGACAGAAACAGAGGATACTGGGCACAACGGTGGGACGTGAGATGCAGGATAGGGAGCAGCTGGGCTGGATAATGGAACGCCCAAGCTGCAGGAAAGCACAGCTCTGAGCTCTCCTGCCCAGCTGGAGACACACACATGAAGCCACAGTCACCGATCCCAGAGTTGGAGGTTTTCTTCCCCCGGAACTTGCAGCCTGTCTTTTTCGGCTTCCCAAAGTGCTCCCCCTTGGTACAAAGGCACTCACTGGAACCAGGACCTGTTCACCAGCCACACTGCATAGAGCCCTCCTCAAAAGACCAGCACTATCTGCTTGCTCACAGCACCTGCAACCCACAATGTGCAGCCTGCGCTGCTGCAGCTCTGGYCCTGCTAGAACAAGCTCCAAGCTGCTTCCCTCCCATCCTCCTTCCGTGTTTATGAGAGTTTCTGTTGACTTTGGCTACCTTCCCTGCTCCAAAGAGGAACAGTAGGGAAAAAAGAAGATCCTAATGTTTAATTTTTGTAGGATGTATACCATCTGCTTTTATCATATTCAATAGAATATGCCTGGGGGGTAGGGAGGGGAAACTGGCTCGGCACAGCAAAAGCAGGAGTTCCTATTAAAAAAAAA
>NW_020455204.1:7343280-7451280 GCF_003342845.1 Nothoprocta perdicaria | reverse complement strand
GACAACACAATAGAGAAGGAAGAAACATCTTTATCTGTCATGCACTGCTTTACAATTATACCCTGTGGGTGCACAAGATTAATTGTCTGGGTATGTTTGCCACATGTGGAAGTATCTCAGGAGCAGCCAAACAGGAAGATGAGGGACTACTGTGTTCTTATGCCGATGGATTTCCCACCCTTTCATTTATGAAAATTATGTCCTTTGTCAGAAGGACATTTAAAAACCCCAGAGAAACAGAGTGCAGGGAACTCGAGCAGATAATTCAGGACACCCATAGGCCAGGTCAGAACAAACAGCAAACAGGAAGGCAGGAGAACCCAGCAGAAAGTGCAGAGAGCAGAGACAGGAGGGTGCTGGTGGGCACAGCAGCCTTCTGAATTGGCTCAGTGGGGAGAGCAATGTGCTAACATTGAACCTGTCTCTGTGGTCATACCTGGTGTGCGCTCTCCTCCAGGGATGGGAAGGAGGTGGCACTCAGAAGAAGCTGCAAAAAAGGTGGAGGATGGGAGAAGATGGCTTGAAAAGTCAACGGCCGAACTGCACCCTCAGCAAATGGGTGCAGAGGGGCAGAGCAAGAGGCTTGGGGTCTTCCAGGAACCACCAAGCCCTTTCAGCACTGGTGAGATGTGTGAAGAGGCAGGTAAAAGCTGAGCGAGTGTCTTGCGCAGCCCTGGCAGCAGCCTGCAACTGCTCCACAGGGCCCAGCCTCCTGTGCCTTGGCAAGAGCTTTCTGCTCCCTCAGACCTGGCTGGTGGCAGTGGCTGAGCACAGGGATTTGCAGTCCGGACAGAGTTTCGGTCCAAATGCTGCCAGGTCAGCACACCAGGTGCTGCAGGGCCCAGCTCCAGCAGGCAAGTCCACACTTTCAACACAAAGTCAAATCTCCCAGAGCTGTTGATAGGAGGAAGATAGAAGAGGATAGTGATGGGAGAAAGGGTATTTCTTCAGCTTGAAAACAAAGCATCTAAGCAATTTCATCCTGCTGCGCCAAGTCACGTTGCTGCCATGCAGTCAGTAGCAGGCAACGTGCCCTGCCACACTGCTGATGCGAGGCAGACGTGGGTGGAAAGGGAGTTTTGATGTGCCAATTACCCACCGATGGCTTGAGGCGTCCACCAGGCTGTTGGGAGCCGTTTCACAAGATGAAAAGCTTGCGTGGCTGTTTTTGGTTTAGCTTCTGAACTTCCACTGAACCGCGGTGTCAACGTGTTTCCAGCGTAGGAGCTGACAAGGAAAGGTGCAYGGGTAGCACCACACAGCCCCGGCTAGCGCCTGCCTGGCTTTGTTATCAGCTGGCTCAGGTTTCGCTGTTAACCTCAGTTCTGGGCCTGGAGCCACATGCAGTAGAGCAGAGGTAACATCTGCCCCGGAGGCCTCTGGAACAAACACTCATCTCACCATTCAGTAAATAAATCCCACAGTATTTCACAGGTACTGCTGCCGCTATATAGCAGGCCTAGCAGTGACTTATGCTTACAGAAGAAAAGCTGGTCTTGTAATGACAGCATGACAACCTGAAAACTTTGGTGTATGGCATAAATCTCCACTGAATTCTCACTACCAGCCTACCTTGTTTCAGCCCAGGACTGGAACCCAAATGCTCTTTTTAGTGTCCCTCAGTCCCTTTTAGTTCTCCATTGTGAGCATATCAGCCACAGCATCTCCATTTCAGATGGCTTGGCTCTTCTTTCCACAACTCTATTTCCTGATTCTTTTTCCAATCTGCAGTTTGCTGAGCAGAGGATTAGGAGAAACTGAAACAGGCAGAAAAGGGTTTTCTCCAGGCTTGCCTGCAAATACCTTTTCTTCCTGAGCTCAGGTACCCAAAGGCCCCCTGTTTCTGCCTTGTACTGGATACACAGAAACCTCCCTAAATTATGTGCATGTGAGCAGAGGGAGTGTTTTGAAATCAGACCTTCTGAAGTGTGTCTTGAGCCTAGCTCAACTTTGGACACACTGTTGAAATTTGGATTTAATTAATTCCACTTAAGTTTTGAAATGGTGCGATACATTTTTCAGAGGTTCCCCCCCTCATTTCCTGGATCAGAGTCTCAACCACATTCATGGAAACACTGAAAGGGGGAAAAAAAAAATCCCTAGCAATAATTCACCAAGTGGGAACTGAAAACATTTGCTGAAGAAGAAGGAACCTCTTGGTCTTTGGATGCTGGGAATAATTCAACCTCTCCTCCCAGCTCCCTGAGGTTCAAACAGCCCTTTTTCCGGCAGAGCTGTGGTTATTTGAGCAAGCTGCCCTGGGGACAAGTGCATGTTACTTGTAGGATTTGGGCTGGAAAGATCAAGCGCACGGATTTGTAGGCAAGAAGRGTTTTGCTTTTTAATAACTGCCAGGAGTCCCCCAGAAGAACCCAAGCCTGCAGGATGAAGAGTTCTGCTTGGCAGAATTCAGTGCTCATATCCTGGAAGCAGCCGGTAACTGCAGGCATTTCTGCGAGYATCACCTACAACAGAACAACATTCAACACGCAGTGAATGTACCAACCCAGGACTTGTACAAGCTCCACGTTGTGCTTTGTCCTGCACTGCTGCTTTCTGGAGATGTTTCCTAGCACATCTGGTGCCCAACTAACAAAGTTAATACTGCCCAATAAGCACTGAGCTGTCTGTCCTGCATGTGCCACTTGCAGCTGCACAGGCAGCCTGCTCCAAATGTGGTCATTCTTTGACATCTGGAGCATCGAGGGACAAGGGACCTTCTCCAACAAATGCCTGGCCCTAAGGCAGCCAGCTGGGGCACCTTGGAGCCTATGGGCAGCTGCATCTTCCCACTCACATCAAAGACTGCCACATCCATGCCTTAATTCATCCTTTTGAGATGTGGGGACCCTGGGTCRTGGAAAGAAATGAATTGAAACATGCTATTAGAGTACTGTCACCTCCATAAAGTGACAGTGTGGACTGCCAGGACAGGAATGAGCCTGAAACTTTAGCAAGAGGTGCTGAGATGAAAAGCAAGCAGTGATGCTGTCATGCTGTTCCTCCCTCCTCCCACAGGCTCAGTGACTCTGTGAGTCCTTTCCTAATTTCCATGAAACTCCCATGCTTGGTCATGGAAGGGCTTAATTCTACCTTCAACTTCTCTATTCTTTAGAGAAAAAAAAATCAAGTTTCTGGGACTGACTTTCTTCCCCTGCATCCCAGATGAGAGCCCTATCAGCATCACAGAGAGCTGGAAAGAGGCTGAGGGCAGGAGGAGATCTCAACATGAAATCGGTCACAAAATCTGTGTCAATCTGTGTTTCTCTGCTCTCAGGGGGCCAAGTTCCTTCAAGGCATCTGCTGACCTACAATTACAGCTATCATAGAGGGAGAAGTGTCCTGCTCCCCTCAGTCCCAGCCGCAACGGCCACCTCCTCTGCTGCTGCAGCAGAGGTTCTGCTCCTTCCCTGACAGAAGCCAGACACCTCCTCTAGGGCTGCAAGCGTAAGTAGTTCCAGTTTCTGATGTTCAGCTTTGCTGCTACGCACGGTATCCATTGCCCTGAATTCTTCCTGACAAACACCAGACCTGCTCAGAACCTGAACTTCCCACACCGTTCTTTTGACTGAAAAAGAACCAAAAATTCARTCCTATTTGCAAATAGAGCAGGAGAGGCCAGAAAGCTTGCATGTACAGATRTGGAGGTAAATGGGTCATGATCTCCAACATGCATGTTTGCAAGTGGGCTGCAGGGTGACCATGGGTGACCAAAGCTAATCTGAACTGGGAGTTAGATTCATAATATACTGAACACTAAGGTGACTGGTACCCGAGTGGGTTTTGAAGCAATTGCTCCCTTCTCCTTATAAAGCACATCCAGAACAGTGGAAYGTGCCAATGCCTGGTCATCACCCAGACTCTGCAAGTTAAGCTGTTAGCAAGTAAAAGCACTGCAAACCTGGACAAAAAAAAAAACCCCATCCATCTATTTCCCATCTGTCATGTTTGCTCAAATCCATTCCACATAAATCTAGAGTACACATGAGACAAAATATATCTCACTGGCCTAAATTCCTCTTCTAAAACATACAGCACAACCCAAGGCAAACTGCAATCCCACACCAGAGCAGACATTTCAGGACAGATGCACTTTACTGTTAATCACCAGCTGTGTCTCACTCCAAGTCCTCACTATTAATGCCATCTGACCCTAAAGCACACCAAAAACTAGACTGGATCCAAATTTACTGGACTTGCCTATGGGTTTCCGTAGCCTCCAAGTGCCCCATGGTGATGTGGGCATGAAACAGCAGCAGAATCCGGCACCTCTCTCCCCAGTTCCCTCCAGCCWCTGCTGATCCAGACACTGGATAGTGAAGGTGGGTCTTTCTTCTTGGGTAGTTGAACCTAACAGTTAAGATAAAGAGATCTCAGGTTTCCTGAGAGGTAGAAATTTCTTTAACAAAACATTTTGCCATCAGTAAGATGCCTGCTCATTGAAAGAAAATATTTAGATGAAACTAGCACTTTAAAACCTAATTGTAAATCGAAGTATCTGCGTTTCGATCAACTGGAAACAAACTGATCCATTTTGGTCTGAAGTTACTTCAACTCAACAGTTAAAAGAAACGAAGTGAAAAAAAATAAAATGGAAATGAGCTGAGGCTTTTACTTGAACCAAAATGCCTCTTAAACATCTTGGCATGAACACTGAATTTCCCAAATCTCTTTACACTGTTTATTTCCAAAATCCTGCATGTCTGGTTTGCTCAGAGCATGTGAGTGTGTGTAYAAGGAATTGCCTGGCTTGTGTGCCCCAGTGTCACAACTGTAACACACAGACACAAAAAACTCCTGGCACAGGGAAAAGTAGCAGACAAACAAAGGGCATGAGAGAGCACGGATGACATTTGCACTGGCTTCTCCGCTAATATTGGGTAGGGCTCTCACTGTTGCTCACAGCATGGGTTTGGAGTCTAAGGCACTTGCTCTGATGGTGTCACTTGGCATGAGGTGGCAGAAGGAGATGAGTGTGGGGACTGCAAGTGAAGATTCAGTTGTGCTGCCTGGAGAAGCACAGTGCTCCTGCTCGACTCTGTGCATGCCTTGACTGAGTTCATTTGAAAACYGCTCCCGTATTTCTGGAGAGAAAATACAGAAATATAGCTTTGTAATTCAGAACGAAAAACTTACCTTTTTGAACATGAGTCTAGTGGGACAAGCACTGACTTAAAGGGTCCAGCACAGTCCCTAGCAGAACATGCTTTTAATAGCTTACACTGTATAACCATGTACGGTGTCACGAGGCACAGGATTCCATCTCAGTCCTTCCAGCACACTGTTTCCTGAGAGAAAAATTCACACTAATTACTACTAATCAATTCCAGACTGCCTTTCCAAGGATCTAATCTTCAGCTTCATAGCAAAAGCACCTAAGCTTGACTAGAAAAAGATGCTGATCATCTGTTGCCCACAGGGCAAGGGTTGGCAGGACAGGGAACACCAAGCTTTTGTCTCCCTTCCCATTTAAGAGAAAAACAGCGTGTTTGCTGTTGGGTGGCTGCCAGAGCTATTTCTACCAAGTGAATCTACTGTGGACAGCAGACCCGCACAGGCAAGAATTTAACAAGCCAAAACGTCTCCTGTGATATTTGGACTGCTGAAGACACGCAGCCCAGCACAGCGGGGTTCCTCCAGCAGCTGAGCTGCTGRCCGTGGGTGCCGCTCGCTGCCTGCGCACGCAGGCTGGTAGCACAAAGGGCCAGGCACGTTCTTGGACTTAATGAAGCACGGAAAGACCAAGCCAGCATGACAGCAGACACAAGYAAGAATGTAATTAGAGGTGGATTATAAATCTCTGGCTTGGTACCTGGAAACACTTGCATTGTGAGGGAAAGCAACAGCCCTGCTGATGGCATTTGGGCTTAATTTAGGTCACGATTGCAGACAGGGTGCTCTGAGCTGGCAGGGGTCAGATGGCAAATCAAAAACAGGCTCCTATTTGTCTTGACTCCTGCTGCTGGCCTCACCTTTCCAGCCCCACAGTGCAGACAGAAGCAGGCACTGTTCTCCCCTGGCCAGCTGGTGAGCAGCAAGTGTGCTGCAATTCATGCTCACTCTGCTTGCACCGTGTCTGTCCACGAAGTAGGAAAAAAAGACAACACAGTTGGTTTTTGTCAGCTCTAAAGAGCATTTTTAAATCCCAAAAGCAGAGGAGGCTTCCAAACTCAGCAAGGGGAAGGTGCAAGCCAGCTAGTCTGTGGGGCACCAGACTCGAAGACATGGGCCCTGCATTACCTGATGTTCAGAGATCCCATAGCTGGGTTTTGGCAAAGAGCTCAGTGCAGCTCTGTACCTACAGCTCAATCCAGAACAGCTCTTGTCAGACAGGTGACATCTCTGAGCAGAGCAGATCCAAAATCTTTGCTGGTTTTCTTTCCCTCTTTCTGTACAAAAGGGAGTCAGTGGTGCAGACTAGTCTGGGGATTCTCATCCAATGTAAAACCAGTGGAAAGGTGTTTGCCCACAGATGCACTTGCATTCCTGTTTAGCCATTCAGTAAGTCTCATACACTGTGGTTCTCAGATGAATCTTTGGCACAACTGGGTCTGGAGAGTTTCTTGTTCTTGCTGTTGAGAACATCTCCTTTGAACTGTATCCCCTCCACTTGTCACACTGTTCAGATAAACATGGCATAAGCTTTAAACCTGCACCCCTCTTGCTCATGCACATGCCAGGAGCCAGCAGYAGAATTCTGTGAACTTTGAAACTCTGCTTGTCCCTGGGCTGTATCAACAGGCAACAGGGGACAGGCCTGTGGCCTGAGTAGCCTCCCAGCCTCAACTGAGTGGAAGGAGATGAGACTCACTCAAAGCTGGAGAGCACAAGGCTGGCAGAGCAGACGAGAAGCACCAGGCCTCTGCATCCCTCCAGACCTTGGTGACTCTCCTAAAGCATCTCAGGACTCTTCCCCATCCCTGCCTGTGTAGGACAGGGCAGTGACCATCTGACCAGGGCAGGAAGCAACTCTGCAAATCGAGTGTGCTAAGGGATGTTAACAGGAGCATTAACAAATGAGCTGCCGTTTCAAAGGGCTGGGTAAGTGTTTGAAGTGTTAATGGCTGAAGGCTACTGTATGATTTAAGAAAGAATTGGTGTGGACACTGGCCTGCTTTGTGCGAGGGTGTTTGTGCTTCAGGCCCAACAGCTTTCATGCATCTCCAGAGAGGCATATTTAGCTGTCACTTGAACTGAACCCTGACTGACACTTCATGCTGACTTTCTCAGGCCTGTTGGGTGGCTAGTCCGGGAGTCCTGGCAGAAAGCAACACAGAGCTAGCTGCAAAGCTTCAAKTCTCCTCTAAAATCCCTCCAAGTTCCTCCAACCAAGCCATCCAAACTACTCATATCCCCTAAAAAGAACATTCGATTTCTTTTTTGTGTGTGTCCTCCTGTCAGTCTGCAGGTATCCCACCACTTGTGCCTCTTGACMGCTGTTCTGGAGAAGGACACAAACTAGAATGAACAGCACACAGAGGCAGGCAGCCCAGGCCTTCCCCCAGCAAAGACAGCCAACAAAAAGCTCATCAGCTCTGCTCTTTGCAACTGAGGGTGCCTCAGGATACCTTCTGGAGAATAGGCAGCTCAAAACACAGACAGATTTCCACCAGTGCCCACACCTGCAATCTCTGAGAGGGAACACTATTATTACAGCTAAAGGCGCCTACCCTTGGCCAGAGCAGTTCAAGCCCAGCCAGCTCAGAGCTCTTCCCCTGCCAGAGAACAGCTTCAGATGCTTAAGGAGGAGTAGAGGGCTTTGGTGGAGGGATTTGTGTGCCCTTCCAGTAATTAGCAGTTGGGAATCAGAGCTCTTTGTGCCCATACGCAGCGGGAGAGGATTTRTATTTCCTAGTGCTATTCTCCACAGCTCCATCCCCCATGGCTCTATGCTTAGCTGACTTGAAAAAGATGCTGCTTAACCCCAGCTACCTCCACACTCACGTGCCACAGCCAATTATTTCTCTGTCAAGCGGTGCCTAATTATGGGCAATCACTTATTTAGCGCGCAGGCCTTCCTGCTTGGCAAGAGTAGAAGGCAGAGCAAGAACAAGAGCCCTCAGTGCTGTTGGCGCCCAAGCAATGCAGCCTTGCTGAGAGAGGCCACCAACACAGCTTACACTGGGTTACATGGGGATGACAGGAGTTGTTAGGTGGGAACCCAGCCCTGAACACGAGTGGATAATCCACCAAGACACAAAGCCAATGGCGAGACCAACAGCATGTGTGAGCACACTCTGCAGGGTACTCTGGTTTCCAAAGAAGCCTGGTTTGACCCAAATACGCCCATGGCAATGTTGAGGCTACAGTCCAAGGACCTCTTTTGGGTTAGATTAAAAAACACCCCACTTTTCAGCTACTTATGGTTGTCCCTGAGGACACGATACACCAACTTTATAGTTAGAGGTTCATGTGGACGATCCTACATGACATTTCCAGCTGCTGCTGGTCATTTTAAGGCTAATACAGAACATCTGAATCAGATTGGGCTAGGGAGTGACCATACAAGTCATATTGGTCAGGCCARTAGGCGGCTGGAAATTTCCTCCTCTCATTTAGCACAGATGAGGACAGCCTATCTGACTACAGCTTTGGATCCCCTTATGGAGGGAAACCTAGACAAGTTGTGAAAAACAGAGTCATGACAACAAACATGAGATTTTTTTGGGAAAAATAGCGCATTTGGGAGAAAGACCCACTGACGAGTTACAAAGAGAGTATGTCCACGCACACTCACTGTTTGCAGCCACCCAGGTCTTGTGGCAGCAGGCATGTTTGCAGCTAAAAGAGGTGAAACAGAATTCCGACTTATTTAAAAGCTGACAAACTACAGTTTTAATCTGCTGGCAGTTTTTGAACAACAAATTCAGGCAAATCCTAGGTTTTACTCACCCAGGAACTTCTCGGTCTGCAGATCACTTGCAAGCGACGCATTGCAGATACCCCAAATCGATCCAGTTGGGAATCCAAGTCCCAGTTGTTTTGCTGTGGGCACATAAAGAACACAAGTTGGGTTTCTGGGAAAAATCCTTTGTGCTGTGACAACCTGCAAACCCACTCTAACACATACAGATAAGTATTATTTTAGCCAATCTAGAAACGCACTACGAGTAAACGAGTAATCCAGTTACAGGAAAGAATAAGGCAGATGCCAAGGGTGTCAGGGGAGCAGGRGGAAAGCAGAGATAAATGCTTATGTGCCTTAAAAATAAATGAATAAATACAGCCCTTGTTTTACTGTTTTTTTCCCCCAACTTGCTAAAATATGCAATTAGCTCATTTACAAATCAAGGACTGATGGCTTATAAGCAACTTGCTCTGAATTCYTGCTTGTGTTCCTTCGCTTCTGAAAGCTGAAGCTGTTAATGCTCCCATGGAAAAACTACTAAGAAGTTTCTAGTTTGGTGTGTCTTCCAAAGCTACATGAATTTCAATAAAAACAAAATGTTTTCTGAGAAGTTCTCCATCCCCTCCAGCCCCCATCAGCTCCCCATACCTCCYGAACGAGTCCTTGAAAAAGGATATTCGTGGCAAAATTTCCACTTGGATAAAGAACATTTCATTAAGGAACAGAACTAGACACTGAATAAAAAGTTCAGACCTATTTTTTGTTGAAACCCTGGCTAGATCTATTTTCCTAAATTGCTTTTCTTCCTCCACTTTCATTTTGTTTTTCTGATTTTTTTTAATGGAAAAAGATATTCAAATAAAAAGGACTTGGAGGGTCCCAGTTTGAACCCTACGGAGCTTTTACAGCTCCTGGACTCTTAACAGATTGGGACTGTTTGTTTTAAATATGTGTTACACTTATTCCAAATAAACTCCATAAATCAATCTATGTAATAGAAACCAGAAAAGTTTATGCAAAACAAATATAGAAAGCCATAAATACTGTGTTTAAGATGTCATTTTTGTGGCTGGTGCATTTCTACGGTATGTTTTTACTATTCATAGGATAAATTTTTCAGAAACACTAAAATCTTTCCTCCCCTCCATTCTCTATAGGTTTATCCCCAAGAAATAATGAGGCTAGATCCATAAACCAGCATTTATTAAATCCAAACGGGCACTTCATCTTACAGTAGCCCTCAATATAATCTATTTGATCTTTCAAAGTAGTTGGAAAATGATTTCAAGGGGAACTTCCACAGAAGAACAAATTAACTTGAAAGAAGGGAACATTTTATACCCCCAAAGAGGGAGGAAAGCAATTTCCTCAGTTTGTCTGTTCCCGGATTTGCCCGGCCCCGACGGCAGATCCGCATGCTCCAAGAGGCTCTCCCCACAGCTGCTCTCGCATGAGCTTTGCTGCGATGCCAGGAGCTCATGCAGAGCAGGGTGACAGACTCAGGGGCTTATAAAGCTGCGACCATGACAAGTTCATCTTTGGTAAAACTCCAGATCGCTGGAGAGCTGGGAAGGAACAGACTTTTATGGAAATTAAAAGCAGTTTCTTTGAATGGCAATTAAAAGTCTACCTCTCAGAAGTTGCTCTTCCGTATATTTGAAGGAGTTTTGTTTCCATCTGCTACAGCTCTTGATGCTGCATGTTAAATAAGTAGATAAAGTCAACACTAACAAGCCTTTCCGAGCAAGTTCCTCAAATACCCAGTGGGACAGCAGGAATCTACCCAGTCTCAAAGCGCTGTAGGAATTCTCTTTGCTAGTCTGATTTATGAAGCCTCATCTTCCCCCTCAGTCTGCAGGTTTGTGAAGGCTGCAGGAAMCCAGCAGAGAACAGAGCTGAGAAGGATCATGGCCCATGGGAGTAAAGCAGAGCAAAAGGAAGAAAGGGCAGTTTTCTCTAAAGGCCGAAGGAGAGTCAAGCAAAAGGTCTTGGAAGGAACATGGAGCCAGCACTGCGCTGTTGCCTGCAACACGTTGAACTGTTAGTGCTGCATGAGGCTGGATACACAGGGAGCCTTGCTTGGCTCCTGGTGAAAGCTTTTAATGCCATTTTGCATAAGCAAGTCCCTTCTGGCAGACACACTTGCTGGGCACACAGGAATTGCCTGAAGAGACTGAATGCTACTCGCCCTTGTAGACATTTCCCTCTTCCTGCACCCAAAGCCTATCCAGCACCAAGAGGTCAACCAAACGTCAGACAGGAGCTACCCACTTGGCACCGTGAAGCACTTCAGGTCACCTGTATCCATCTTTTTGAACATGAACAACCTTTGTTTGAGCTAAGAGTTACTACTTCCCTTTCCAGTAAYTCCCTGTAACCTTCCAAGAGAGACACACTCATTGGTTGCTCAGTGGGTGCTGTGTTCAACCACAAAGGTGGCCAAATTTCAGTGGTTTAAAGTGGGACTTGGCAATGGAAGCCTGGCAAGGTAGCAACCCTCATATATCAAAAAATATATATATCAAAAATCCTCCCTGAAAGTGTATTACAAGGATTAAATCACATTCAAGAGCCTCTTGGTCTCATCTTGCAGTTAAAAATAATACACTCCTCTYGCTGATCTCTGACTAATCTTGCCCAGGAGAAAAAAAAAGAAGTCACCCCAAATGTCTGTATGTGGGTCAAGATTTTGGTGAAAATGCTGATGATATTTCAGGATGGGACTGCGAGCGAGGCGAGTGTCCTACGGCAGAGATGCAGGGACAGSGTAGCAGGCCAGTGGCTGGGTGAAAAGCTGGAGCCGTTTGGCTGGGCTGCTTGGCAAGGTGCCACGGCAGCAGAATTGTCCCCTTGTAAAGCAGAGGTGGGACACGTAGAAACAGGGTGTCCCTCGTGCAGCCTTCGGCGAGCGGCCGGAGCAGGAAGCTCCTGCGGATGCCGGAGCTGCTGCAGGACACACTGCTCCTCCCAGCTCCGGCAGAGACTTTGCAGATGCTCCAGCCAAGTCACGTTCTGCCAGCCCCATGCCTCAGTTTCCCCAGCTGCAAACCATTACAGGGATGTTTTGTGGCTGAATTCAGCCCTGTGCCTGCAGAGCAAGCAGAGCTCTTTATGCAGATGATCCCARGGAACATAAAGCATCGATTTCAGATTTTTCCTGTGTTGCTCTCTGATCTTTGATGCTGTCACCTGAATAATTTACAATGCACAGAAGAAAAAGGCAAGACCAGAAGCATTTGCAGCAAAGCATGCAGCCTCCCCCGAGGCATGGCCCAGGACTTCAGAGTTTGGGGAAGGAAAGAATGTKCTCCCACCCCTCACCAGGCTGTCTGCATAGCGGCATGCGAGCTCTTGTCGATCAGCCTGCAGATCTGGGGACTGACAGACTTTGAAGTCAGAGCTTGGCTTCCCTAGTTTTCTGCAGGGACTCGAACAGATCAAAGCTGCCAACATTTTTGAGGTCTCTTGACTGAGACAGGTTGGTAATGGGAGCCCAGAATTTGGGACTGGCTCCTAATCTCCCTGGGAGCATCACAAGCRCGAGCGTACCGCGGGCAATCTGGTGGCCTTGCCTTGTCTGCTGAGCGTGCCACRAGCTGCAGATGGAGGGCAGGCTGCAGGGCTGGGACGCATTCCTAGGTGCTGTTCTCCAGYCCGATGGATCTCCTCTGCAAGCAATTTTTGGGCAGGACTTCCTTCCTGAAGTCCAGACCTTCAACAAAGAGGCAACAATGGCAACAAAAACGTTACTTAGGTTTTAGATTCTATTTGGAGTTGGAAATGTGGTGGATGGGATTCAAAAATCAACTARTTTTTAAAGGGAAGGGGCTCTGATTTAGGGCCTGCACTTTGTTCAGGGTGCATCACACATCCCGATCCAGAATGCAGGATCAGAAGCAGCAAAAGAAGTTCAGGGCACTTCTGAATCACAAGCTTCTTTCAAGGGCTGAGAGTGCCCCTCTCTCACGCCATGCACACGGGACACAGGTACAAGCTGCTTCCAGCCTGATACGGCCGTAAGGGGCAGAGGGCAGAATCGGTGGGAGAGGTTTTAGAACCTGCTGCCTAAGYGCCGAGCCACCAGCCTGCGTGGGCTGTGTCTGGTGCTCAGGCATAAATCAACTCCTGAATATGAGGTTTCTTTGATTACCATGTCCAACGGCTCTCACTTTCGTTGTCGTGCTCTTCGACACGCGAACAAGCACAGCTCTGTCCCTGCACCCCATTACGTGCTGTAAGCAAACAGCGTGTGGAGAGAGGAGCAGCAGGGAAGCAGGCTGCTCAAACAGCCCTTTCACAGACTCCACTTGCTTGGCACAGAAACCTTGGCTGTGTCTGAGCTTCAGTTATAGCTCAGGTTGCTCCAGACTAACCTTGTCCTGAGGTCCTCTTTAGGAGAACTGCTAAGTGTGATAGCAGAGCAGCCGCTGATGCTCCACTGAGCAAGAGGCCACACTCCTAAGTCAAGCTTTGCAATTCTGTAGCACTTCACGCTATAAAGCTTCACACATGCAGATCCCAGAGACCACACGGTCACCCATTACGGGATGGACAGCTGCATGCTGAAGAGTCTAGTTCTACAGGAGCAAAACCCAAGTCATTGTCATGACCAAGACTCACTGGTGGGCGATTTTTTTTGGTGTCACATAAGCTACCAAGAGTCACAAATGCCCCGAATCCCCAGGCATGAACACAGCCTGCAAATGAGCCATGTGGTAATTGCTGCATTGCAAAGGGACCTCCGAGACATTTGCAGGAAAGCCTTTGGAGACCCCAGCACACCTCACGAGCACAGCTCATCAATATCTGTCCTAACTGGGAAGCAGTTATGGGCTGTAAAATTCACATTGCATATCCTGTTACTGAGATATTGTTCTTGGCCTTGAGTTTCAGCTCAAAGATACCCAAGCCTCATGTTTGAAATTCAAGACCTTCTCTCTGCTTCTCCACCCCATGGTGAGCGGATCAAATTCACCCTTTGCTGAGACTTGCCTTTTTTTTTTTTTTTTTTTTTTTTTTTTTTTTTTTTTTTTTTTTTTTTTTTTTTTTTTTTTTTTTTCTCTCCTCCTTTTCCTTTGGACTGGAAAACCTTTAGAGACTGACATATTGTTCATAGACATATCCCAGCTCTGAACTCAGTCAGATCTTATTGCAGGGAAGCCTGATACTTTGCAGTGTCCCACACAAGTCCCAGTTAGTCTGCTTGAGAAAACTGGTTGCCATAAGTCACAAAATATTCACACTAGGAAGACCTCATTAGTACCAATAAAATGGTTTCCTGAGAGCACTCAGAGATAACATCTAGGATGAAAGCAGAGCTCATAGCAAAAGCAGAACCTACTCGGTCAGTTAGAGAGCCCAGTTTCTTTCACTGTTGTCGTGGACCTGCCGCTTCATCACAAACTCCAACAAGGAGACCCCAAAGACGGAGCAAACACCAACAAGACACCCCAGAGCCGGAGCACAGGGACACATCTGCACATCGCTGCCTCCCTGCAAGTCCTGACACAGGGATGTGACCCAGCGCTCAGCCTCCGTCTGCTGCTTTATTCAACATTGCACCAACTTCTACCTTTTCGCACCACGCAGGCTCGGTCCAACGCCTCGGGCACCAACCAGGACTTYCCTCGTTCGAGCACCTCTCATGTTTCTGGCTGAGGTCTTACAGCAGCAATTTCATGCCTTTTAAGAATTCAAGGAGGTATCAATCATCTCACACTCATGTTCCCAACTGGCATCTCTCTAGAGCTGGGGACAGAAGAATTTACACTAATATACAACACAACTTGATCCTTTTAAATAGTTTGACTAGCAAAACCTTAAGAGTAGCTTTTAAAGAACTGAAATCAGTTTAGTCAGGCACCAGCAAATGAAGAAGGTCATTCAGAAGCCTTGTGTGATTTAATATAGATTAAAAAAAAATGCTTGGGTTTCTTATTAGTGAACTCAATTGCTGTATTTCAGCTTACTTGCTGTTTCTTAAATAAAAGCATTTTCACTTTTTACGAGGCAGTCAGCAGGTGTACACATAACTTCATCTCAGTGTCTGAATACTACTTATTGCTCATTTAACTCTGCAAAAATTATATTAAAAAAAGTAGAGCCCGTCTCAAGAAAAATAAATAAAAGGAGAATGTTGTGGAGTTAGAGTTCTCTTTTTTTTTTCTCTCTCTCTCTTAACTTGCTAATCAAAACAGGAGAGGTTTTCTTGAACATTTCTTCCAAGCACTGTTGTTATAGGTGTTTCCTGAGGAAGTGACTGACTTTTTTTCCCCCATGACTCTCACCCTCTAGTTTTTATTTTTATTTTTCTTCAAGCACAGAGTCTGAGAGGTACAAGCAAACCAGCAGAGCAGACAGTTATTTAGCTCTGCTGTTTAAATAAACTGATGGAAAGAGAAGCAGGCTTTTTTTAATTGTGATTTAGTAAAGCAGAGCAGGGATACACGTAGTCATGTGCATAATTTTAGGCAGGTGCCTTGCTAAACTATGGCCTCCACACAAGCCCATCAGTGAAATTAAATGCCATCCAGCTATTTTATGAGCGGGCCTCARCACAGAGCTCCTGCAACTGGAAGCCATCTGGGGAGGGGATGGTTTCGTGCTCTGTGTTTTCACGGCTCCCTGCCCAGTGGGTCAGGACCTGCTCTGCTTGGAGGGCTCCTAAGACCCGTGACCCTCCTTTGGAGGCCATTTGAAGAGTCTATGGCAATGGGAGCTGTTTGTGACAAGTTTCTAGGCTGCTGAACTCGAATCCCTGCAGGAAGGTAACGATTTCTCATGTTGGTTTATCCTCCTTACAGTCAACTGTGCACATAGGGCCTGAAGCTGAAGCGCAATCCTCTGTGTAACCTCAGTATTGAGAGGCCAAAGAGAAGCTACTGCAAGGCCTAATCTTTGGTACTTACACAGTAGAGATTCCAGTCAAGCTCATTGGAGCTTTCCCAGGTTCAATCACACAGAATCCAAGCTGTGGTACCAGCTTTATGCATCTTTAGAGAGCAGTTCACAGTCGCCTTTGCACAGAAGCACTACGCAATAAATCAATGTAGAAGGCAAAGCTCAGAGCTTAATTCTGTATGCAGATAACTAGGCAACTAGCAACGTTGTTCTCAGGTTTTATATCAGCATGCTTGCTTTCAGTTCAGTGTGGTAACTCTAGACTTGCCAAGAATAAAGCCAGTAATCCCTGCTTCGAGTGGGGTTGTAGCTGATCAGAACAGGGACAGTGTATTTCGGGCAACAGATTTCCATGGGCTTTTGCCATTGCTCCGTAGCCAACACGGATTGGAGAACTAAAAAAAAGACTGCCAAATCCTCAAAAGATTTTAGTGCAAGAGATGCAGACCACATGTGCTGAATGGTAGGTAAACAGRTCTTGAGGATCAGAACAAAAAGGTCTTTAATAGCCCAAGCAAACTAAAGTAAATGCCAGAATCTAAATGAACTCGAGCTTTCCAAAGCCTGAGGCTACTAAAATTTCAGCGCTCAAAGTGCAGCCTCCTTTGTTTCTTAGAAAGTTCTAAACTGCATCACGTTATCAAGAAAAATGGCCCTGTCCTTTTCCCAGCAAAGCATCAGTGTCCTTTGATTTGCTTTTCTCTTTAAAGCATCCTATCTGACAAAAACCAGTCCCTATCAGACTATTTGAGTCTCCTTTAAAGGTAAGTGTGGCTAATTTCTTCACAAGTGGGTAGCCAGCAAATTGGAATATTGCCAATAAATTAAATATCACTTACTAATGAGCAGTGTAATGTGGAATACAGAAACCCAACGGAAGGCACACTRGCAGAAAGACAGCCCTAACACAGGCAAAACTTTGAAATACTTCAGCTTTCTATTTTCAAGTCCTGCATGCAGAAACATACACACAGAGCTGGATGAGAAGGGGAGTTGTCATTTTTGGGAATGACAAATCTGAGTGTCAAGTAAAAGCACATGGGTTGAAAAGGACTCCAGTTTAGCCACTATCCAAGGACTGGTACTGCTACGTCCATAGCGGGTAGACGGAATTATTCCACCAACTAAGATCCCCGGTTCTGCCTTGAGCAGTCTCAGAAGCAAAATCCCTTCAGATCAGGGAGGCTTTGTGCATGAGACTGCCTGGAGTTTTATCCTGGTTGGGAACCAAATACTCCTGCAAGAATAAATCCTCAGGCAAAAGTCCCAGTTGGCCCCAGGATGTATTGCTTCTGTGGAGGCTGATGGGGTTAGACAGCTTTTGGTTTGTTTAAAATAAGTTTCGGCTGCTGCAGCATAAACTCCCTACTGCTCTTCGGCTCCGCCRGGCTCTCCCCTGCTCGCAGCTTGTGCTCTGACCACCAGCAGCTGCTGCTCCCATCCCGCCAAGTACTTTTACACTGTCCAGCTCTGTCAATGACTCCAGAGCACTGCAAGCACGGAGCAGAAGGAGATGCACTKTCTCCCTGCCTCTTCTAAGACCAAGTCCCTCTTCCTTTTGTCCACTGCTCCCATCTTTCCCCACCTAAGTTGTTYTTCCAATTCGCGACCCACCATTACCTTTAAATAAAGGAGGCTGCTCTCAGTTTACCCCAGTATGAAATAGGGTCTGATCTGTGCAGCAAGTCCCTTGAGTCAYGACAAAGCAGGTCTCCAGCCCTGTGCCCACCTTTGGCTCTGGAGGATCASTGGCACCTCACCAATGTAAAGGAGAGCCAAAGGGCAGCTGAAGCCCCTTCTCACCTCAGCAAGGGCCAAGCCAGTAGCCAGCTTACATGCCCTGAACCACAGGCTTCTTTCTTCTCTTGCTCATCGAAATTCCCTGGGGAAGCATGTACTGTCTTTAGAGCAGAACTTGCTTTATGTGGGCCAAGGTATCCCAAATCAGGGGCAGGAGAAAGGCACTGGATGTGGCAAAAGGCAATGTCACTAAAGAGGCTGGGAAAGCGGAGACAGGTCACACAAGCAGGGAATCTAAACCCTGTAACAGGTCTAATTTTGAGATTAGAGATGCTTTGMTACCCCACTCATATAAAGCACATGAGTACCATTTTAGTTGTAGAGCTAGAAGGCCTGTATCACATCCCGTCTGCCCCTCTTCCTTCTCTCCGGATCCCTACCCAATACACAAACCAATTAAAGCAGAGTCTATAAGTAGGAAAAGCTCATAAAGCAGCACCAATTCGTAAGTTCCTCTATGGCCCAATGAGTGAACAGGAGGGAGGAGGGGTAAAGAAAAAAAGAGYGAAAGTAGTATAGTTCACCTTGGGCCTCTCTTCCAAACAAATTCTTTCCAGTACTATTTTACAGGTTTGCACAGTCCAGCAACGAACAGAGACCTCATAGCAAAGCAGGCATTTTAAAAACATGCTAAACTACTATGAAATAAATTACTGACTTAACAGCTAGGCACCTACAGGTATAGCTGGGCCTCATTTGAAGAGCAAATTAAAGCAATGTGCATATTAGCCCCTGAGCCTCAAGGAAGAATTATATAAAAAAAAAAAAAAAAAAAAAAAGCCTGGAAACTTTCCAAAGTGCACAAGGTTAGCAGAACCCTGTCAAAGAGTCCACAGGAGACAGGAATCACAAGGATCGAGCCCCACGGATGACCAATTCCCACCTACATCCATGATTTCCAACATTTGCAGGATGTCTTAGGGCTCTATTAGCACCTATACTCTCAGATCTCAGTTCACATGCTCTCAAAGGCCAAGCTGGGATAATGCCCTGACTAATGAAAAATCCTCACTCATCGAAATTGTTTTCCAGCAAGATATTCCACGAAAGAGACAACATGTCACAGGCCCCAGTTGATAGACAGCACTTACCATTGCAGGAAAGTTCATTAGAACAAGCCTCTCTTTGCAAGGTAGCACCACAAAAGGATGGGACCAACTTCCCTGCTGGTTTAGCTTCCTCCCACTGTAACTCTTCTCCTRCTTCCCAACTCCTTCTCTTTGCTCCTGCCAAAGAGGGGAGGAAAGGATGAAAGCAACTGAAACAGCTGAAAGGGAAAATAAGTAACAGCCATTGAGGACTTGAAAGTTAAGCAAGGAAGTAATTAGTGGAACAGCTGAAAGAGGAAGGCATCATGAAAGGGCAAAATGGTGGATAAAAAGCCAGATGAAAGAAGAGAGATAACGAGCAGGCTGTAAGCAGCTTAGCGAGGCTGCTCTTGGCTGCTACCCCTCCAGCTATTTCTAGGTTCACCTTTCTACCAACTCTGTCCTGAGAGACACTTGCTTCCTTCAAACCTGCCCGCTCCTGAACTCGCTGCCCTTCCCTGTCTGCAGAGAGCACTCAGCTCTGCCTACTGCTTTATTCCTTATGACAGATAAGGCCACTCAAATCCCAGCACTTGCCTCCCCYAGACGAAGGGCCTGGATTTCAGCTGTGCAGCTTAGTCCCCGTTAGGCACGGGGCAAATGCAGCTCAGTGTCTTTGTCTTGACAGCTCTGCTCTCAGCCCTGCCTGGGGAGGCAAGAGACTTGCATGGGTATGTTGAAGGGCACAGCCAGACCTTTGGAGAGAGTGAACAATTGGACACAAAATCCTGTTAGAACAAGGCAGAAGGGAGGTTTGGCTGGTGTCGATTCAGAACATGAGACTGTAATAATATTTGCCCTTGGTTCAACCTCATATACTGCATACAAAAGCCTCTGTTTGAATAAAGGAATGGTCAGGGAGACATCAGCTGAGAAGAGCCAAGAAACTCAAATCAAAGTCCCAATTCTCTCTGTCCGGAAATTTAACTGTTTTGGAAAGAAACAAAAACACATGAGAGGTAGACAAGGAAAGGGCAAAACAGATTTCTTGCTGAACTTTCTCACATGTGTGTTCCACAGAAAGGGTTCAAACTATGCATTTTCTCTTTCAAGAGACCAGTTTGGCTCTGCGAAAGCAGCCTTGGCTTCTTGCATAAATAAAGTTGTACTGTTCATTATAGCCTGCAGGACACGAAGGAAAGAACCAGGAATAAGATGAGCTAGGCCTTGTCCTGTTCTACTTTTGCCATGGGACAAGCAGGTATAGCAGTAGTCACTGAYGGAGGCAGGTCAGCTAGAAATATGGTCCTAAACACATGTGTGAGGCGCTTCTGCCTTCTCTGTTATACGTTACTGTCCTAGAAGACTATTCCCTTAAGGACTCTGTAGAGTGTCTCTTTGGGCATCCAAATGCTAATATATGAAAAATGGCTGCTGCAGTCCAGGAGACAACAGCATGACCGTGAAGAGAGCAGGCAAAGCTTGACCATGTATTTGGATAGCCTGTGTTCACCTCGCTACCACCCTCAGCTCATGGCCTTCTTTAGAAGTCTAAATTAGCACCAGGAACAGAACTGTGATAACGCTGAGTGGGAATGAATCAGATCATCAGTTGCAAGATTCCTTGCTTCACTCCTTCCATCCCACAGATCCTGTGCCTCGACAGAATGGAACAAGGCAGCTTTTCTGAGGCATTTACCTGAGCAGTCTGCACCAAAAAGCTGTTCGCCTGGGGTGAACATCAGCACCTGCTCTTTTGTCCCATATATCTTTCCTCTGAGGATCTAGGTTGGGTCACCGTGGGAAGGAAAGCCAAGAAGGGGGTATGACACCCCTGACACGTGGCACTCACATCTGGAGGAGCTGCCAAAACAAGCTAGTTCTTCAGATTAAATACAGGTGAAATAACAGCTTTAGCAGTAGTAAGTAGGTGGCAGCATGCATGAGTTGAGCCTTCAACTTTCTCATGCCAGAATAGGTCATTTCCAGTGCTGTTAATCTCCAGTTGCTCTGTTGTCATGACATTCCATAAACAAATGCCCATCAGAAGTTTCCATGCAGTCTACCATTTTGAGAGGAGACAAAGATCACACATCAGGTAGGTCATTGAATGTAGCCTGAAGAGCCAGCTCCTCTCCTGGCAAATTGATGGCCTCAACTGCTGCTGGACTGGGAAAGAGACAGCAAGAGTGGTCATACCAAAGAAAGTGCACATGAGAGCAGATTTCAGCCCATATGATTGCCCATAACTTCTACTATTAAAAAATAAAAATGACTTCTTTTTGGAGGACCTCAGTAGGTTGAAACTCAGCAATAGTAGGTACTGCTACCAGCATCTTCTATAGCTTCTGTCCTGTGTCTCCAAACCCAAATCTTTCCAACTCCCATTTCTAGAGCTTAGTTACTTCATCATCCTTCTATTTATGCTGTTATGTTCCAGGCTAACCAAACCTTAGCAATACCCTAGTTAGAAAGAGTTCAGTTACCTCCATATAGTGCCAGCTCCTTAGCAAAGTCTGTTCCTCCAACTTTTCTCCACAGACATAAAAGCATGGGAAGTTTTACATCTTTTCTGCAAAATAGCCAGGTGCAGGGATGGAGCTGCACAGGATTACAGACTAGAACAGATGCTGGTTGAATGCATGTGGGCTCAGAACTAGTCTGCTCCATGTGGAAGGATGTTGTGGGCTTATCCTGCATTTTTGCTGCGATTTTCTTGGCAAGTCTCATTAGAGTCTGTTTCAGCACGAGTATTTTTGTTCCATTATGCCATGCAACAGTCTATAACTTTATGTACATGTCCCTGCAAATTACTGAGCAGTTATGTGCAGTGGGTACAAAAACAAATTCCATGTAACTTCCCTTTGCTCAGAAAAACATAAATAATTTTAAAGGTTTCTACAGAGTATGCAGAATTTATTTAATACTCTTGATAACGTTGCAAGTGAGATCTTAATTCACCTTTACAGATATTACTGCTGGATCAAAAATTCTACTGTGGATCTCCTTTCAGGAACAGGAATCAGAACTGACCTTGCTGTTCTCACGCGGGCAAAAGGATGTGTTAACTCAGGCTGTGGGCACTTCTTTATTATACTATTACACAAAGAGTATTTTAAAAAGTCAAATGGTATCATTATCTCCAGCATGGCCATGCTGGTCATGTTTACATGCCTGGCACATCCTCTGGCTAGGAAGGAGGGACAGGATGCAGGTGCTTCGCTTCGGTTAGACAGAACACCACAGATCCAAAGCCTTGACTTTCCTCATTTCAGCCTGGACGCGCTGCATCCATCCTCCTGAGAAAGCAAGTGACCTAATCCAGTTTGCTGTTAATGAGCACTGTGTCCTCTGCTGCCCAGCTGGAGGCACAGAGAGGTTCACAAAGCCATCAACCCAGAGACACAGCCAGTCCACCCACCAGTGGGATTGCAGCCTACTGCTCTGCTGCACCATATTGCCTTCAATTGTACTTACACATTGCTTCCTATTCTCACAGACCAGTATTTGGGACCTAAAATTCTTGCCTATGTTTGCCCGAGGTTGAAAATCGGAGCCGAATCATGTTGCTGCGGCCCGTTTTTAGATAGCCTGTTGATTTGTCTTTTCTATGGCTTTTTTCTCTTTTGATCTCCAGGGCTATTCACAGTTCAGTTGTTTCCCAGAAGCAGCTTGTTGCAGTTTGCTTGGGTTTGAACTAGCCTTTGAAACCACTGACGAGGAGGCATCTCACTTCTGCACAAGATCTTGAGGAAACAGCAGGATAATTTATGAGAGAAACTACAGGTCTTCAAAGGAGAACATCTTTTCAGCAGAAGTCCCTTTTCTTCAAAGGAAAATTTCCCTGTGCCTTGTGAACCTGCATGTCTCTACATAAAATAAATATGTATTTTATACTCACCCTGTCTGTGGCATGGTATGTGTATGCATAAAGGCAAAATGCCCTCAGAGCATTGCAAGAGGTGATGTCTGAGGATGGAAAAAGCCCTGCAACCCAAAGGTGGATATTAACAAGCTTCAAGGAAGCAACCAGCAGGACAGCACGGGAGCAGGCAGCGTCCCGGCACCTCACAGAGAAAGGGGTTGGCTCTGGCAGCAAATGGTCTCCAGCGAAAATAAGCTCATGGAGATGATTAGAAAGGCAGGACTGTAGGGTTGGCTTGGGAAGTTGTGGCTCTGCCCTTCTGGCTGATGCTGGGCAACTCATTTCACTGCTCCCTTTTGAGACTGAAGCTGTCTGGAAAGAAACAGAATGCCCCTAATTTGCCTTCCACACAACTCTTCAATAACTCTCCTTCTGCTGTTTAAAAGAGGGCTGAGGAGCGGCCTTGGACACAGCCTCCAGCTTGATCTCTCTGCCTGCTTCCCACAGCAGGGCTTCCCAGGCTGATTCCCAGCTGCCGGAGCAGGAGCATGGAACACGCAGCTACCGCTCCATAGCCCAGCCTTGCTCAGCCACTGCAGTGTGAGAAAGAGCAGCCTCAAGCTGCGCCTACAGCTGGGCCTGGTCTTGGTGTTGCTTCCTGCCTTTATGGGCAACGAACCTGGGCCTGGGGGCAGCCAAGGGTGTGTGCCCAACAGCAGCTGATACTGGGACTGGTGTCTCTTGGCACAGGGCAGGGCTGCCTCTCTTGCCCTTCCAGAAAGCCCTTGGACAGTGCTGCAATATAGCTGCAAGCACCTATAGAAAGGGCCGCCTGTTGGCCTCTATTCTGGAGGCCAAGACCTCAGAACAGACTGCGTTCACCAGTGCCACCAGCACCACTGGCATCCCAGTGACAGCAGTGCTTGACTGTCTTCACCCAATACACTCTGAATCTCGTCCCAAAATGAAAGCAATTTGCAGCTGGGATAGATGAACTTAATTTGATATGAGGCAAATGGTGCCTTTTCCACACCAGGTAAAGATGTGGAAGGCCAGAGATGTGGACTTTGCCATTCTGGAGCACATATGGGGTCAGGTCAGGTTTTTCCCTACAAACAGGAGAAGCCATGTGGTTTTTGTATAATTTGGAACGTTTTCTTACAGAATGAAGATTGATTAGACGCCTGGAGTTCCCCAGAAACAATGTTGATAGTGTTAGCAGCCTGCGTGCCACAAGAACCCATTCATAAAAAAGAAATCCTCATTTTATAATTTTTTTTTAAACTTTACGTTCTTGGAAAATAAAGACATTTATTGGGTAACTATCACAGTTCCTCTTTCATCACCTTGTCATAAATCCCACGGGCTCTGAATTCCTCTAACAATCTCTCAGTTAAATTGTGACCTGCCTATTCTAATAAACAAACTTTTTTTTATTTTATTTTTCCCCTAGAAGGCTGGAAACAGCTAAGAATTGGGGTATCCTCACTGGGGTATTTTGCAGTAAGGCACAGGACAACTGGGCTCTCACAGCCCCAATCCAGCTAAGCACCTTGGCACATGCTTCAGCAATTTGGTGAGGGGGGACTCATTTGTGAGTCCTGTAGTTCCTGTTCCTGTTTGTGAGTTCCCTGTAGTACACGACAACCTGAGCAGCCAACACCCTGACCCTTTCTCTAGAAAACTATTACAAGAGAATCAATAGAGAGTATGAATGAGCTGTACCAACCTGCCACAGTAGACTGTGTTTTCATGGGCAACATTTCATTCCAGCTGTCAGGAAGTTTGTAGCCTCCAGCCCACTTTCCACAAGGCTGGGAAACTGGATCCGATCGCCCCTTCGCAGCTCTCTGCTCACCCACCTCGGCCCAGGCCAGTTTGCAGTGTGTGTTCACGTGCTTGCAGGTTTGTTTGCAGCCTCTCATGTCACTCCCAGCCTGCTCCTGCCCTGCCTTTGGTGACCCACACCACACCAGTTGGAACAAGCACAAGCCCCGGATACGGGACAGGCCTCCTGTGCAGGGCCCAATGCCAAGAGAGCAGCCGAGAATCTTCTCTTTGCCTTCTGCAGGTGGCTCTGGCTCCCAGCAAGGCACGCTGAGTTTGGGGGGCTGGTTTTTGCACTAGAAGGTTTGGATCAGACACCTCCTACTTTCTTTATGGCTCAGAGTGTTTTCCTGAAAACTACTGCCGTGAGAGAGCTTTCTGCTGGGGTAAAATATTGAGGAATAAATTTTTCTCTTTCATTTATTCTTCCTCCACCAGCAGGGGATGGACACAGTAGGCATTTACTCTGTTTCTGCCAGAATAATCTGGCTTGGACATCTTGCATGCCAGTGAGTAATTCATGAAGAGCCTCCCAGCACTTGAGGGGTGGGATGTAGAGCAGGATTCATCAAGATCTTCATCATTTCTGGCAGGAGTGGAGTCCTTCACACAGACACAGAGTAACAGGGCCCATTTCTTCTCCTTCTCTGCCCCCAGATGCTGGGGGGTTGTTATCTTCAACCTAGCAGTGCTCCCCATACACTGCAGAGCCCTGGGGAACTCGTCTGTGTGCCCACACAGCCTGAAAAGCTCAGATGAGCAGCAGACCTTCTCTCTGAAGCTCCGTGGTAGGCATGGACTTGGAGGAGAGAGGGCAAGAAGAAGAAATTTGAAAACAACCTTTCCCTTTTAAGAGGAGTGTGCTTGAAACTGCCTTGCCAGCTCCTGCGGTGCAGCCTGCCAGGCAGTAGTACTGCTCCACGCTCCAGGATCAACAAACTACACGTTTGCCTTCTCACCAGGGCCAGCACTAATACTGCCCCAGCTTAACRCCCTCGGACACTGCCACAACTGCGAGAGCTGCCCTGGGAGGAAGGATCGTTGTGGAGACCYCTTGAAAAGAGTGGCTGCTCCAGCAGGAGCGAACTGTTCTGCTGCAGGCAGAAAACAAAAAATCCCATAGCCAGATGGATGCAAAAAGATGTTTGTGGAAGTACTGGGGAAAATCCAGCGCAGGGCTACGAGGGGGATCACGGGCCTGGAACATCTGCCCTATGAGGAAAGGGTGAGAGAGCTGGGCCTGTTCAGGCTGAAGAAGAAAAGGCTGAGGAGGGATCTGATCTGTGTCTATAAATACCTCAAGGGAGGCAGGGAGGAGGATGGGGTAGCCTCTTTATAAGGGTGGTCACTGGTAGGATTAGAGGAAACAGCCACAAACTGAAGCACCAAAAGTTCCGCAGGAACGTAACAAAAAATTTCTTACCAGTGAGAGGGACAGAGCCCTGGAACAGGCTGCCCGGAGAGGTTGTGGAGTCTCAGTCTCTGGAGATCTTCAAAACCTGCTTGGACGCAGCCCTGTGCCACGTGCTCTAGGTGACTCTGCGTGTGCAGGGGGGTTGGACTGGAGGATCTCCAAATGTCCCTTCCAACCTTAAGGATTCTATGATTCTGCATTTAGGAAAGACCAACCAGCTGAATGCCAGGCTTGGAAAGGACTAACCGGTGGCTTGACCACAGCCAACAACTTGTGTGGCTGCTCCTCGCTGCAGCAGGATGCTGTCGTCAGTGCTGAGAGAATGAGAACTGGTACCTGCCACACTCAGCAAGCACGTCACCTTCCCGACCAAAAGCCTCAGATTTCTTCTCCTCTCTCCTCACCACCTCATCTTTCTCTCTGTTTTCAGATCCTAACCTCACACAACCACTTATTCTTTTTTTTTCAGAAATGAACCCCACAGAGGCCTGTTGAAACTTTGGAGGGTCCATAGAGCCAAAAACCCTGTAATTTTCTGCATTCTAACGAGCCAAAGGATATTCAGATGCACTAGACCATGACAATTAGCATCAATTAGTCTTGAGTATACATTGTGCAAATGAGAATTACTGTTTCTTTTGAAACCAGACAACGCTGCAGAAAATGCAGCCACTCATAAGACCTCAGCAAGAGCAAATGACTTGACTTGTGCTCAGCTTAAGCTTTCAACCAGCAAGGAGTGACAGATACTAATAAACTCTTGTGGGGTGGTAGGGATGAACTGAGATGCTGGAAACATTTTGCTTTTTCTGCACACAGAGCTAACTCAGATCATTGCCAAAAGCTGCAGCTGGTATCCACAGTTAAAATAGTAAAGGTACTATTTTACCAGGTAAAATAGTTTAGGCAAGGTAACTATGGTGTGTTCAAACACAGACCCTTCACGCTGCACCACAAGGGGAATGGGCAGGGTGAATAAAGGGTTTGTCATTCATTTTGATCAATATTTTGTCATTTTGATTCTCCTGTGAACCTCTCAGGGCACGGACAGGATGCAGATTAGGACAGAAGGCCGCTCCACAGCAGCATCCAGAGCAGCTATGCACTGTCACTGCATAGCTTTGCTGGACCTTCTGCATCAGTGCTTAGGGGAGGCAAATGTCCAGCCCTTCAACACCTCCTTTCCTTGGGCAGCCTGCTGCTAACTGGTGTCTCAAGTTAGAGTCTCCCCGCTGTGCATCCAGCCCACATCTACTCCAGGCACCTGCAAATTACCTGATGGGCTGGTCAGATGAGAACACAGTCCTACTCCATTCCTGAAAGTACGGAGATCAATGTCCTCTCTCCTCATTCCAATTGCCAGCCTCAGTTGGACACATGAAAATTCCATGTGCAGCCATAAATCACAGCATTGTCACCTAAAATCAGGGGCTGCAGCAGACTCAGGCTAAACCAGCACTGAGGCTGTGCTAGTGCCACTTAAGGCCACCTGTGCCATATGAATTTAGTAACCAGAGAATGAGCACTAAGCCACAGTGCTGATATTTTTGTTTTAACTGCCTCTTCTCTATTTCTGGCCCATTGTTCTTGCTGGTCCCAAAACTACTGGTGCAGATAAAGTCCATCACAGAGCGACCTCTCCACTTGCTAGGACAGAGTGACATATTCCAGGAGGTACCACTGCTGGAAGGCGTCATGCAAAGAAAGCCAAATCATCTCCTGAACCAATATCTTCCATGTGGACCTTCTGGGATTGAGGCTTCACAGGGAAAATCTCTGTAAAGAGCTCCTAATACTGAGCTTGCACAACAGTCTCCCTCTCCCTGTTTATTTCACCAAACCCAGAAGATATTCTAGTCACAGAGGCAGACAAATCACCTCATTGTGTCAGTCCTTCCCTCTGTAAGCTCATACCTACATACCGTCGTGGTGGTTGAAAAGCTGTGGATGGCTCCAAATCAGGATTTATTTTTAGGCTTCCAGACTGTATATGTTTCTGCCAAAAGAGCCTGGTCCAAAGTTTATTCATGTCCGCGATAAAAATGTCTAATGGCATGAATGACCTTTGGATCAGCTCCAAAGACTATGCACTGATATTAGCACTGAGACTGGCTGGGGATTCCCTTTGGGAAGACTGCCCAGCAAAGAAGGCAGTTTTCACAAAATTGAAATTTTTAGGGAGAAAAACATCCCAATTTTGAACCCTCTTTCCTCCCAGAATAAAGAAATAAAAATATGCTTTTTTTTTTTTCAATTAAGAAGTCAAGAAGCACTATTTTCTTTAGGGCCAGCTGGAACAAAATCAGCAAGCTGTGTTTTGGTTTGAATGTGTTCAATAAACCATTAAAGTCTCATTTCCCTGCAAGCACACTGCCTTGCTGGAGCTGCGGTTTAGGTGTCTCATCCTTCCTAGAGGTGGTTTCCTAGAGGATTACATCCTCGGTGATGCAGAGTGGAACTCTAAGGTCTGTGTGACATGATAGGAGCTAAGGACTGTCCCCTGAGAAAGAGGAGCATTAAGTTCCTGGCCTAGAGCTGTTGGCAGGAAATTCAATTCAAGGGGARGGTGACATTAGTGTTGAATGGAGCYGAAGCAAAACTTTTGGGGTTAATTCAACAAACTAATGGGACACAGGTCAATTTGAGAAATGCCAAAACATTTACTTTTGATCAAAAACTGTCAAATTCTTTGCAATCTGCAAATCATTTTGGGGGGGAATTTCATTCCATGGAAAATTTGGAAATGGCAACATTTCTTCACAGCCAGAAAGAGAAACAGAGGTTAAAAATTCCTCTGGGACATAAATGATGATTTTTCTATGCCCGTAATAATTCTAGAAGGAAGACAACCTCCCATTCCACAAGACTCTGCAGTTAGTAAGAGATCAGAAAATGAAGCCAGCTACCTTGCAGCTAAAAAGCCCTGTAGAGTGAGCACCGAACAACGACCCTCTTTCAGCTGCTGTCTGTCCCATATTTCTAGGGTCTTTTCCCAGGAACCTGCAACTGGAAATCCTCCAAGCTGGGCAGATTCAGGAGTTGCCAAGTAATTAAAAAGCAGATTGTTTTAAGTACCGGCTTCCCTGGACGGCCCAAACCACCTCGACAAGAACACATCTTCTGGGCATTGTGGGTTCCCTGGGATCTAACYTGACCTTCTTTGCACCACAGTCTTCCCTAGAGTTATTCATAGTTCAAGGGAGGCCAGAACTGGGTCCTGTCTCACCACTCGTACCCAGCTGGCAGATTATGAAAGTAAAGCAGAGTGGGGAACAAGCACTGGGAGAATCACCTTTTGGTCTCATTGGAGGTGGTCCTCAAACCATGCCTGAGAGAACTGGCAGAGCAGGCTGAAGAGAAGCTGGGCTGCAGCTGTCTGTGCTGGGGCTGTGTTCAGTTCAGCAGAATATTTTGCTTTCTCTTGATGCCAATTTTGGAAACTTTATAAATACCACACCTAAATAAAATGGAATAAWATAAATGATCCTTTTCAGTCAGCCCACACCCTTCCAACACCCTTCCTGGGAACATCTCAATGCCCAAGTGCTGCAGGGCTCTGTAGGGAAGGGAGTTATTGTTAAAAATATCCAGCCTGGGAAAGAGAACAATTTACGCTCRGTCTACAGCAAGGATGAAGTTCTATTTCATTCTGAGAAGCAAGTGAACAACGTGGTCTCAAGGCCTGCCRTGCAGTCATTAGTGACTTTTACAGCACAGTTTGTAACCTTACAACAGTAGGGACGGAGTCAGGACATGGTGTGAGGGAGCAGTGAGCAAGGATCCAGTCTGCCACCAGGCACAAAGAATAATATATTGATTCTCTGGGAATCTCTCTTTGTCCTGTGAATGCTCCTGGGTCACAGCAGAGATTGAGGGATAATTCCTGGGTGGTTTAGGCTGGCAAACACAAAAGCTGACCAAATCTCAACAGCTAAAAGTTGCTCTAGATAATTAGCCACCTTCTCTTAAGAAGGTGCTCAAAGACTGAGGATAGATGCAACATTAACTAACTGCATGAAACATGGTTCAGACTATGACCCTCAGGACAGCGTAATGCCACTCACCTCTGGACTGAACCATGCAATCCATAAATGTCTGCACTAGAATGTAGTATTTACAGCACCCTTTTATTATTATTATTATTATTGTTATTATTTTCCTTTTTAGCTGAGGACCAAATGTTTGTAGACTGTGGCAAGAGAGGGCCATACATCTGGAAAGTGTCAGATTTAACGCCCGAAGTCATCAGCGCAGGTCAGCTAAAAGTACATGTTTGCTTCYAGCAGCAGCTGTGCAAACTCCTGTTGCTTTGGTTGTGCAGGGCTTATGTAAAGATTCCTCAAAGACAGTGCCCTCTTTGTGAGCCCAGAGCTCTGCTGATCCCTGGCAATTTCAGCCCTGGTTTCAAAAGCAATGGGTCTAAAAAGGCACTCCCACCACAAACAGATGTGTTTCAGCCTCTGTCTAAGGCAGCATTCATTTCATCAAGAAAAGGAAAACATCATAATTTAGGGTCACACGTCTCTTGCCTGTCAGTCAGCCACTGCCAACTATTTTTACAGCATCCCAGGGTGTTGTGGCAGTCTGGAGAACAAGTGACACACCTTTCCAAGGGCTGTCCAAAACGATGCCACTCAGGGAGAACCTTTGAGCTCCAAGCTTTGGTCTTGTCCTTGATTTCCTTTTGAGGAGACCTGAAATAAAATATCTTTGCTTAGTAGACATTTTTTTTCTATTTTTTTCCTATTATACTCTCATTTTCTTTGCTTCTTGTTACTTCACAGACCTGTCCTGCCCACTGCAAAATGTTTATTGTGGGCTTTGTGTTGGAATTTCTCTCATGGCGCTATGGYACAAAAGTGGACCAAATACAGCAGGAGAACAGGTTCCTCCCTACCAATGGCCAGAAACTGAACAGCACCATGTATATTCTGAGAGAAGCCAAATCTCCCTCACTGACTTCAGAAACRTTATTGCCTGTTTTACAATGAGATTGAATCCGGTCAATTATTTAATGTAATTAACAACAAAWTTTTAATTATATAAGGTCCATTAAAACTGCTGGGCATCTGAAAGAGGCAGAAAAAAAAAGTATAGAAAACAATCCCAAACATCCTTGCATTGTAGCCAAATATTATATCCACAGTGCAAACAAAACTATATATTTACAGCTCAGTGAAAACTTTGATTCTTTAGTAGCTTTAGGGTTCAGGGAACTGCTCATTAAACTCTACAAGAGTCTTTATATTGACTTTAAAGGAGCTCTAAAGCAAGACAGAAATGTACAGCATTTTACCAAGAACTCAAAATGGAAAGAAAGGAAAAAAAAAAAAAAAAAGGAAAAAAAAAATCTGGTAATGGTCTTACCTTGCTCTTTCTGAAAGCTGAATGCTTGAAGGGGTCATACTTCTCTGGCTGTGCAGTTTCAACCTGCAGGGTAGAAAGCCTGGACAGTGCCAGAGTTCCTGCGCTGAGACGTCCCCTAGAAGAGTTCATTACAGCAATTGCACGAGAGCTAATGCTACCTGATAAAGAAAGTGGTCAAGAAAATACATGGGAGCAAAATASAGATGATCAATCATCCTTTTTTTTCTGACACTGTCTTTATGTGGGTTGTTTTCACTGGAAATATACACCTAATAATTGCCTGGATTCCATGTTTTTTCAACGTCATTCCTATGGTAAATGCCATTAGTTACTGTACTGTGGTGATTTAAAGCTGAAAACCTACCGTGACCTCCAGAAAAAGAYAGATTAACTTATCTGCTTTAACAAGGAGTTGCTTGAAGCCTTAYACAAAATATTGTATGAGCTTATATTTTGCATGGCCAGTAATTGCTTTCCTGTTATTTTTCTATTAAAGAAATACAAAAAGTAGTGGGGACTCCATGCATAATGGGGGCTGGGTTCTGGTGTTTTTAATCTGCACATCATCTATTCAAACTAATTTAGCTGATGACTCCAGTGATCTCAGCCTGGCTGTCAAGGGCTATGACCACACTTGAATACTCAGCACTCCTAAAACTTTGATGGCAGTTTGGTGAATTCAGAAGGTTTTGATTGACCAATCTAGCCCAAGCTTGAATCTCAAGCCTTGAAGAGCAATTCCAGACACAGCTGTTAGGCAGCTGGATACAGCATGGCCAGATACTGCTGCCAGACAGAGGTACGGTCAGTCCCTCTGAGCTCCACAGRCACCCGGGTCAGTCTGTGTCTGTCTCCATTTATCACAGAAATCAAAAAAGACAGAGTAGAATCTCAGTGATACTGAGTTATTCTTGGATGGCCTGGGATGGGGGAGAGCTGTGTGTGAAGGATTTTCTAAGAGCCTGCTGATAAGGATAAACAGAAGGAAAGTGTTTTCTCAGCTCAATGATGTCTAAGAAAAAGTTACGAAGCTTCAGCAGCTTGGGACTGACAGCCTTCAAGACAGCTCAGTTCTCAGCTCCCTTTCTTTCATCAAGAGAGACAATCACATTCTGGAGCAAGTGGCTTTCAGTTGGATATTAATTTAGAGGTGGCAAGCAAAGACTTTTCATTTGAATAGGTCCCTAGGACAGACTTTTTCTCCTTTTCTTTCTATTTTGGACTCTCAGCAGTGGTGCAGCTCCTGTACAGTGAATTTAATTTGACAATAGATTTGCTTTTCTTGGTTTCCTTCCATAAACCACAGGTTGGGAGCTACTGCTCTTAGAAGAAGATGGCCTTCCAATTCTCACGTCGTCGAAAGGGGCACAAATCATTTCTGACATATCTTACCTGATTTAGAGCTGCAGGAAATAGAGCTGAGAGGCTTATGAAGCCATTTCCCCAKTGTCCAACATGTGCCACAGCGTCACTCCCTGCTCTCAACATGTTCTCAACATCTCAGCAGACAGTTGAGAGCTCTGGTTGTCCTTCCAAGTTTTACAAAGGAGCTAAATGGAGCGGATGTCTGGAGAAGAAATGTATCATTGACCATTAAGACATCACAAGAGGGAATAATGTGTCATAGAATAAAAGAAGCACAACAAAAACCACATAGGTTAGCCCAGAATATGAACTATGAGAGTCCTTATAAAAACATGTATGTTTCTGAGTCAAACAATTCTTCTTTAAGCTGCTCAGGGACGCTTTATATCTCTCCCCAAGAGAGATGCATTTTTTAACCATAACTTAAAAAGTAAAGTCTGAAGAAAACTTACTTTCTTTGAGGAGAGTTATTCTCAATGTTAATCATGTTTCCTCCGTTTCTCTCTCTTTTTTTAAGGCATAAAGTCTTAAAATGGGAAACACTTTGCCTTTTTTAAAGATTTTTGAATTCATCAGGGTAGTTTTTGGCATGTTCTTGTTTTCCTTTGACCTAACTTAGAACAAAAGCATCCTTCCCACTGTGATATTTTTCCCTWGCTTGTCACAAAGCTAAGTAGGCTAGAAAAACAGTAGTAGGAAACACAGTGCATATCTAGAAATCCGGGAGTGAAAATATCCCAGCAGAGAGCCACCTACTTCTCCCTGTGAATGGAAACCTAATGTGGAAAGCATGTGAGATGTCTTTGCAGCCTGCATTCCTCCACATGGTCTTTCTTCTGTCCCCATTATTTCTTCTCCAGGCTTTCACTTCTCTGACTGCCGTGTTGCAGCATTCATCATCAGGCTTTACAGCCTATTTTCTAACAGTAAAGATGATGTTTCATTTGCAAACGAAAAAAAAAAAAAAGCCTCCCATGAAGGAGGATTTTATTTTTGTTGTTAATTAACAAACAGGGGAGTAGTTCTGTGGAACTTTCTACCAGTGCCTCCCAAGCAGACAGCCCACTTGGCCTCTACTAGCACTGGCCAGAGCTTCAGTTCTTCATTTGTGATGCCTCATGTAAATCCTGCCCCAGTGCCTCTACACACCAGTCTGGTGTGAGAACAGGCCCACTGGGGTAGCAGAGCGCTCTCCGCAAGCGGGCAGAAGGGCCGTGAGAAATCAAATCCACATGACTGTATTTACAGGCAACTAAAAAGAGGGCTGCTCTTCCAAGAAAAACTTTTCCATGTAAAAGAATTCATAAACTCCCCCTTTGACTGTCATTCTTGAAATGATGGCCTTGCAAGCTGGAAATTTAAGACCCTACCAGCGTCTTTTCTGTAAGCTGTGATTTATGAATGGTTTCGCTGTTGATTATCCTCCAAGATTACAGCACAGCAGCCCTGACAGACAAGCAGAGGGAATTTCACAGCATAACGGGCAGGTCTTTTGCTAGGGCAGTGAGGCAGGGAGGTGTGTTTTGCCTCAAGAGTAACAATATCAGCAAATGCCAGCAGGAGCCATTTGGCAGTTCARTAATCTGCACATAGGGCCCTATTCAAAGCAAGCTTCATGATGATTTCCCTGGGCTTTGGACTCTGTTTTCACTCTGTAATAGTGGGTTTTTTTTTGCCTTGATTATGGCAAAAAGTGTTCAGACTGCAGTCAAATATGAGTAGGCAGCATTCGCCACATCTAACCCTATGCATGGTTTTTAAAGATCATCCTACTTGGCTACAGGAGCAAAGTCTCACATCTTGTCTGGAAGATCTACTGTCTTAATGTCAAGCCCAAAATAATCAAAGGGAATTTGTTTTCTTTGATTTATTGCCAAGAACAGCCACTCCTGAATCCCAGAAAAGGAGATTCGATGGCTTTGGTTCCCATTTGCTGCTAGACAGTTTGTTCCAGTTCACTGCCATGAGGGAATGTTTATCTGATGAGGGTAAAGGAGCCTGGGCAGGTACAGCCATGACTTGAGGGAGCTGCACAGCACCCACGGTGCAGAATGGATGCAGGGCTAATGGGAGAGAAGAAGTAGCTACAAACCTTCATGGTAGCTTAGAAAAGTTGCACCTCAGGATACTCTAAGAGTTATTTCCCAAGAGAGCTCTCTGAGGCAAACATCTATTAGTTAGATTGGYTCCGTCTAGGTTTGACACGAGGCAAACAACTCCACAAGGTGTCAGGCAAGGTGGACTGGGCCTGATGAACCTGCCTCCTATTCTGGTTTTGCATTTCTCTCAGTTTGAGAGACCCTGATGCTTTCAATTGCACTGTCAGGAGCACACTGTTGAGAGGAAAGACTGCACCTCTTCAAAGGGAACCAAAGAACGTAGCTACCATCCAACTGCAGCCCAAGCTTGTCTTACTGGGCCTAGTTATGTTGTGGGTGTTCCCAAAGGATCGAGTTCGATGGTGAACCAGAATGGACATTCCTAACATTCTTCTCATTTTGCCACCCAGCTTGCTTCAGAAAAAGTCCTGATGTAGGTGTTTGTATCCTGTCTCTTTCTTCCCTCACTCTATTTGACTTTCAGGCCTGGCAGCAGTGGAAGGAAATTTAGCATGTGATGCTGACATCCTGCCATGTCTGTGAGGCAGCAGATTCCAAGAGCATTCAAGTCTAGCAAAGAGAATAGCTAGGGAGACAGAAGGTAGGGGATCCACCAAAGCATCTAGAAGGCTGAACCTTGGGGATTCATGGTCATAAGGGCTTGCTAGTATAACATTCAAGGCCAAAAAGGGCTGATGGATACTGTATTAAAGCTGTGCAGAAGATACAGACGTGGTCAGAACCCAGAGGGAAAGGAGGTAGAAAGGCCACGGTGGACAGGTTGTCAGGGGAATCCAAGAACACCACTTTTGAGCACCACATGGGACAGGAGTCTTTTGGTGCTTAGCCCCAGTGGCAAGGGGGAGCACCCAAGCACAGGGACAAATCCCCAGCAGTCCACTGAGGGGTCTGTCACAACCACACAGTCCTCAGTAGACCCTCTGCTTGTTACCTGAGCAYCACCTGTCTGGCACACAGCAGTTCTCTGGTCCTGGGCAACACCACACTCCTGCAGCTCCCAGCCAAGCACAAGTTCTTCCAACATGTCAGGACTGGACCTGGAATCRTTAACAAAATAGGCAAGTGAAGGAAAGTTGGAGAGTCTGTGAGAAGACTGAGGATTTCATAAAGACCMCTTTAATGAGCAACATCAGGAATGCAGCTCTGATGGAGAGCAACTCTCAGCAGATGGAGTCCTGCAGGAAATTTCTCTAGCTTTCCGCTGCTTGCTCCCTTAATTGCTGTTGTTTTGCACTAAGCAAAATTACTCCTTCAGGATCAGTGCTGGCAGTGGATGCMCCTGTACCACAGCCCATGCCTGCAGCCACTGCTGCCCTTGGACCGCTGTATTTTCACCTGTTTGTCTGCACTCTGCTGCGTCAGGTTTYTTTCCCACCAGACTTTTCTTTCCTCCTTGTTCCACCATACACACAATGACCAAGTTTCCCCATGTCCAGCCAAAACACAAGAACACACCAACCCCCAATAAATTAGGAATTGCTAACCCAAGGATGATTTCAGCAGAGCAACATTGCCTCATCTGAGCCCCCCACCAACTTGCTATTATTTTTCTTATTTAGTGAGGCATTGTACTGTATTTATGTCCTATTTCAACACTGCTAATTCAACCTACCCAACATATAYCTCTCTGTCTGCACTGTACATTCTCCACTGACTTTCTGTTCAGTCAAATATTCACTGGCCAAGAGTTGGACCCTGTGACTCCTGTTCTGCCTCAGGAACGAGTCATTCCTATTGCAGCCTCCAGGACCGGAGGCTTTTCTTACTCCCTGCCCACCCTGAGCTTTATACAGAACAGATCTATCTTAGGCAAATTACTCAGGGCTAACTTTAAACAGTCAAATAATAACACATCTCCACCCCAGTATGTGCACACACATGGCCCTGCACATCCCTGGGTGTTTTGGCCAGCCACAAGTGAAATCAATATCCTTACAAATCCTTGGGGATGCTCATCAATTCCCAACTTTTCCACTATTTAGAGCTCAGCAAACCCAAAGCCATGAACACATATCTCCRTGCTGAACATCCATATCGGGCTGAAATTTACTTAAGAAAAAAAGTTCTTAGCTTCAGAAAAATGGAACCATAGTTTCTCAAAACAAGATTTGGAAAAAATACATTTCCCCTAACTCAACCTAAAGCATATCTCCATAGGAGGAAAGGATACCATGCTCACCCCTGTCAAGAGTCCAAGTCCCTTTTCCTGCTACTCTTTTTCTTGCAGAAAAGCACTTTTGAAGACACCTCCTCCTCTTGCAGCTACCGTCTCACCACTTCAGGAAAGGAACAGGGGAATTGCTGGGTTGAACGACTGCAGTTCACAGCATTAGCTGGCCTGGGAATCCCATTACGTGACAGGTACCCAGCCAGGGCCTAATTTATGGTAAATTTGACCTTCGGTCCCCTCTGACATTTGCCGCTTAGYTGCAGCCGTGCGAGACTTGCAGGCCTGGGCTCTACCCAGCCTGTGTGGCGGCGGGAGCCGAGGAGCGGGTCAGCGGTAGGAATTCGCCGAGGTTCTTGTGTGGGCTGCTCGGTGGCTCTTTGACATTTATAAATCAGCGCCATTCTTCTGCACAGAGCGGTGCGGACAAATTGCTTCAGTTTCTCCAAGACGGGCCCCTCGCTGCAGTCAAAGGTGGAGCTGGGCATCCCCCAGCCCTTTCTTTCTGACCCGAGTGAGGAAAGAAAAAGCCTCCATGAACGGGGCTGGCAAGTCCACATAGCACCACACAGAGCCTGCTTCCCTCGAGAGAACGGGGTCAGGATCCAAGGCCACCTCCAAATGCTTTGTGCCACCCTCACTTGGTGTGAAAGCCTTCAACACGCCATGGCACGACAGACCCTCACRTTTTAATCTGACCCCGGAGGGGACATTGGCTTGTGCTTGTCAGAGCTGATACCAGCGCAAGTAGCCACGGTCGCGTTCTGCCTGATATTGGGCCACCAGCCTGGACCCAGAGGAAGCTGCTGGGTCAGCTTTGGCAGAGCTTCCCACGGAGACCCACCTGTGGTGACTAAAGCTCTGCCCCTTTCTCATGGCCTGSAGTCCACAGAAAGGCAAAGCGTGATGGAAAAACACAGCCAGAACATGGGGACAGAGCCAGGCTCTGCGTGGCACAAACCTGCGTTGGCTTTGGCAAGCCTAGCCTGTCTTACATTCTGCAAAGCCCCGTTTACGTGGGCTCCCTCCTCACCTCTCCCTGCTCCTCTGAGGTGTGCGGAGGCCTCCCGTTTTGTTCCACGGCCCTGAAGTACATTGGCCATCACCCTGGTGTCATGGAGCCAGGGACATCACAAGGAGGGCCTGGAGGGGGACAGAGAAAGCAGGAGGGCGGCCTGGAGGACACTGGTCAGCTCCCGATGCCATCCAGGCCCACGTGGCCAACACGAGAATCTCCATGAGCTCCGGTGCCACCACAGCCCCTTCGCACTGAGGGAAAAACTCTTTGTGGGGAGGGAGGAGCACAGAGCAAGAATAAGACAGACCTAAGAGAAAAAAAAATACCAGAAGAGAGGAAAGGAGAAATATCAGACAAAACTGAGGGGCACCCAGAGGAGCCGAGGGCCGCGCTGCCGAGGGCGCCGCGCCGCGCGCGGAGGTTGCCTCAGGTCTCGGCGCGAAGGCGCCCGCCAAGAGCGAGCCTGGGCCGGGGCAGAGCTGGGGGGCCGGGGGAAGGGGAGGGCGCTGCCCGGCTCCCCTCCCACCCTCGCGGCATAAATAGCGAAGGAAGGAAGGCGGGCGGCTGGACGGCGGCGGCGTGTGGAGCAGCGCGGCCCGCTCGGCCCCGCCGCGGCCCCCGGGCCCTTCTTCTCTCCCTCCCTCCCTGCCCGCCTCCGTTGGCGGCGCGGGCCCGGCCGGGGAAGCGGCCCGGCTCGTGCTGGCGCTGCCGCCTCGGCCGGGCGGCGGGAAGCGGCCGGCGGGGCTGCCCCGCGGCGCCTCTCCCCCTTCCCCGCCGGCGCGGCGGGAGGCGCCGGAGGATTTTCTCCCGCTGCGGCGCCCTCGCTGCCCCCCAGACATGGTCGGTCACCTCCAGCTGCAAGGGATGGACGAGAGCCTCAAGGAGAAGAGCCGGGAAGGCTTGTTGGACAGCCCGGACTCGGGGCTGCCCCCCAGCCCCAGCCCCCCTTTCTACTCGCCCTCCCCCGGCGGCGGTGGCAGCGCGGAGCCCCCGGGGCAGCGGCGGGAGGCCAAGGACGGCAAAGCGGTAAGAGGCAGAGCTGGGGGGCGCTCCGTGCCCCGGGGCCGCGGCCCTCCTGGGAGTCCCCTGGGGCCGCAGTGCCCCAGTGACACTCACAGACGTGTTGGCCGGTTGCTTGGGGGAACCCTAGTGATGGTGCGGGAGCCCGGGCAGCTCTGGGACACGCTCCGGTGCCACCCTGGAGAGATGGAGGATGTCTCGGCCGCTCGGGGCACTGCCTTGGCCAACACACACAGCTCGCAGCCGCGTCTGCCCGGCTGCAGCGTTGAGCCGCAGCCGCTCCGCTCCTCCGTCCCACGGCTTGGCCATGGGGATGAGGCCGTGTCGGTGCACGGAGCCTTGCGGCTCGGGATGAGAAACACCCGGCTGTCCCAGGCAGGGCATCCCTGTCCGTCCCCCACGGAGGTGGTTGTGTGGCCGGAAGGGGTTTGGTGGCAGGGGCCAGGGACCAGACACTGGTCTGCAATCCCTGAGGGCTGGTACTGGAGGTTTGGCTGAGCCTGTCAGCAGAGCAGTTGACCGCAGAGCAGGATTTGGGTAGATTGATTTCAGCTATTTTTCTGCTCCATTTTGTTTATTTCTATCCTTGAGCTATAAAAAAGCTACTTTTAAACACAAACTGCACARTGTAAGCCATGGTGGGAGAGGATTCCAAAAGATGAGACTCTTCTACAAGACTCTTTCAAATGTTTTTTTTCTAAGGCGAATAAAAGACACTTATCTTGGTGTATTCCACAATTAATTGGTTTCTATAGAATAAAAACCATCTGCAGCACACATCTTTCCATGGGAAAGATTTAGCTACCTATGGATTGACAACTCCAAGAATTTCTTTTTCCTGGTAGGGGCATTTTGCAATGACTTCTCACACTTTCATTTACTTCCTCAAATATTAAGGGTATTTTAGCATGTTATTGAAAACTGCCTTTCATTTCCCAATACACCAAAACCTTCACACACAGAATGAGTCCTCCTCACCAGACTAAGGTGCTTAGGGTGTGCAGGGTTGAGTGTAAAAATGAAATCTCAAACCTGCTATCCTTGAGGTTCCAGGTAGAGGGTCCCACCTATGGATGCCTTGGTGCATGTGCCATTTTGACAGGACCACTTGTGTGCCCACATGCGTCTGGTTTGGCAGGTTCAGGCATTTGCTGCTTATCTGTAAAATAAAATACCACAGGAAGGTGAATGAAGTCTTGCTGGACCAGAAAATGCCCTGTAGTAGGGGTGTGACAGCCTCTGTTCCCTTGGGAGCCTGCCAGCACCTTTCCTCCTCCAAGAGCTCTTAGCTATTGAAGATGAAGTAACACAGCTAAAGCCCATGCCAACTGTGGGCTACCATGACCGAGAGTTGTAGTGCTCGACTGCTAGAGCAAAAAGTTGGCGAGCAGAATGACTTCTTCCAGTTACTTATTTTGATCACAAATGAACCTTTTTACACATTTCAGAGGAGCTCGCTTTGTAGATGCTGCCAATTTGATTGCGTTATTTGGACTGGTGGGGAACCGGGTGCTGTAACTGACTGCTTGGTATACTGCAAAATAATGAAATAAATAGGAATATTCATTCTAATTCACTATAGAGTGTTTCACTTCATTTCCACTATGCAAATATTGTGCTCACAGCTGTTATTACTAAAGAAGCAGGAAAAATATGGGAACTCTGCTTGCTTTGCCCTCCTGAATTTCAATGTCTAATTAGTTTTAATCCTGCTGTTTAACGGATCTATGAGCAATTACACAATCTGTGATTGCACTGCTGGTTAACTCTACTGCTCTGCCCTTCCTCAGAGCATGCAGAACTGGCAGATCAGTAATTGCAGCTATTTGCAAACCAAGACTTGCCTTTTTTTTTTTTTAAACTTAGTTGCCTATTATATTCGCATTTGTTTTGCTTAGAAACATGACAGAGCCAGGAATGCAGTCTGCATTCTTCTGTAGTACTATAAAACATACAAGCTCAGTCACTAATGGCCAAAAATCTGGTGTGTAGGGTTCCAATAAATTGCTGTCAGGTGAGGAAAACAACATTCCAAATATGTGGGAAGCTTTTCATGCTATTCCTTGCTGCAGACCTCAAAAACGCCAGTCTGAACCCAGTTGTGTTCTTTTGCAGTCAGCTAGTTTGCTCTAACTTTACAAATATGTTGAAGAATCTTTCTGATCTGGGATAGCCCTTCTCATACAGGCTGAAATGAGATTGCATGCCCTTATTGAAGACTTTCTTGTGTGTAAAATCCATGCTCCCCCTGCTTCGTGTGATTAACTGTGACTCTGAAAAAGTAAACTCTTTTCTCTTTAATAAGCACAGCTTTGTTTCAAAGACAATGCACCATTTATTCACATTTAACCAGCCAATTTGGCTACAGCTTTGGGATCCAAGAAAATATGAAAGGCAGTTTAGGGCCAGAGTCATAAATACCACAAGTTCAACACCATTTAGAGACTTTTTTTTTTTTTCTTTTTGCATTTTACTTGCAGTTCAGGAGAAATTGGCTTTTATTTTCTTCAAATAAAGCCTGTGTAGGGGATTTGTCAGTTCTTTTGTGCTTAAATGCAAATATCCTAAGGGAAATAGAAGGTCACTTTTGCCTTTTAACTTTGAAACACAACTGAACTGATTCTTAAGAACTCAAGACTTGGTTTGCTGAATTCTCTAGGCTTTGTGCATGATTCTGGGCCAAAAGGAACATGTGCACAAAGWGCATCTCACTGTTAGCACTCACAAAGAAGCAGTTGCTGGAGAAGTAGGGAATGAAGGGAGTTAAATCTGGTGAGAGGTTTTCTTGTTTTCCCCTTCCACTGTTTCTGTCTTGGGGTATGGTTAATAAGCTAGCAGGACCCAATTTTGAGCTCATTACTGYTGCATTTAGCATCACTCCTAATTCATATTGAGGGAGATGAGAATTGTGTGCAGTTACTGAACTATGTATCATGCCTTTCTTGAAGCAGCAGACCCAACACCATTGCCCCAAGTTTCTTTTTCATTGAAATACCAAATATTTGTGCATTCACCCAGCCACACTGAGCACTGACTTCTGCAAGACTATTTCCCAGAGCCTCCTTCATGACATGAATGCTCCCATGTAGGGTATTGCTGCTTACCTTCAGCTGCTGTGTTGACCACAGTGTCGTGTCAGAATTGGACTTGTGTGGTGGGAGATGTCMGCTTCATCTCAAGTGCAAAATATGAGAGAACAGGGTACCTCGCTCCTCGGAACAACCTTTGCTGGCATGGCTTCAACCACAGGATCCAGGTCAATGTGTGCACCATTTTGATGGGTGACATTAAAAACATCTCATTCCTGACATGCTGCCACAGGTCTCCATCACTTCCAGACCTGCCAACACCTACAACAGAAGCAAAGATGGGGAAAAAGGCTCAGCACCCCCAGCCTCACCCAGCTTGTTGCCCTTGCACGGTGCAGGAACCCTGACTCCCAGCCCACCTGCATTCCAGCGACTGTGGAAAAGGCCACATGTGGAGAGAAGGAATGAGGACTGGCTGAAGGCTTCACCTCCCCTGCAGACTGTGACACACATCCCATCTGGGCACCAGGCTCTGGTTCCTCAGCAGGTCAACTTGATCCCGCTTCAGGCCAGTTCCAGTGGAGCTATCCCTGGGCTGTGATTAACGGCTTGGTCTTGGCATTCAGAGGAAGGGGGTTYAAATCCACACAGAGCAAGGCCCTTGGCAAAGGGGAAGCCACAGTGCTGCTTGCTGCCTGACAGAAGTGTTTYCAGGAGCTGGTGTGCCCGAGAAGGAGCTGCAGAATCCCAGCAGCAGCAGCTGCTTGTGAGCAGCTCCCTCGGCATTTCAGTGCTGCATCTGGAGGTTAAAACTTTCACTGTGGGCAGGGTGTGTTTTGTCGCAAAGGATCCCCAAATCCTGAGAAAATGCAATGCAAGTGGATGGATCTTCACTGCCTGTATTACCAGTGGAATCGGTAGAGACATGGTGGTGTAAGTGCACATGCTAACTGGTGTGCTCACCTTTACGTAGTGTTGGGGATGGACTGGCAGATAATCCTGGTTCAGGGAGCATTCCTGATAAAGGCAAACAGGGAAACACTAACAGGAACCACATATCTACTCCAAAAGTGTCACATTTTGTAGGGTGGTTTCTTCCAGCTGCTTCGACTCTGCTGCATACCTACATAGACCTCTAGGCAGRAGGGATATAGCTCTTTGAAACGAGAAAGCCCTGCTTTCTACTTGAGATCGCCATTTACTGTTATCACTTCCAAATTAAATTTCATACGGCGCTCATATAAATTACTTGTAAAGTGTAATATGTGAAGATATTGGAAAAACAAATGGTCTGTTAAACAAATATTTCTTATCAACTAGAGTGGAAAATGTAGATGTATATCAAGTAACTCAGCCAGATCTTTCATTATAGCTGTAAATAACAGCTGATTAAAGTGACATTTTCATAGGTCTGACATGTTTCCATAGCAGGGAAATGTGGTGAGAGATTTGTTTATGCGCTAGCTAAGTTAGAAGCTGGATATTAGGAGAGCTGTATCCTCTTTGTAGCCCTGAGACTTGGGCAAACCATTTCCCCTTGCAGTCCCTTGGGATCTAAAGCCACAGCCTCTTAGCACCCTCAATGTGATTTTTTGTGGCAAAAGTTGTTGGTCAGTTCTGGCCCTTCTTGCCCTTTGGGGAAGAATTTTGGGTTTGGAAAGACAATTTGTTTTTCTTTTCGAGCCACCTCAACCCCCTTTCTTTTTTGAGGCTTTGCTGCCTAGAATTTGGATATATGGAAACACAAGGTACTGCAGGCCAGTTTCATGACTTTTTTTGCCATACCTTTATTTACCAATTGGTAAATCTCCTTTCTTTTAAAATGCCCTCAACAAAAAGCATCCTAACAGTGYAAAGCCCACAGTCCAAGTCTGAATAATTATTAGGGATAAAAAAGGTGTTATTCTTCCCATTGCATGATTTTTGATGTAATTGAGAGCTCTGAGGTCTCAAAATCCTCTGAGAACCAACCACCAAAATGTGACTCCTGGCCCAAATGAAGGGGTGTCACAGAACTGAAGGGCACAAGTCCACCTGAGAGCAAGGAGACCCCCATAGTTCTAATGTCAGCATAAAGGACGTGCTGCTGGYGGCAGTAGGTTGAATACCTGTTCAGTGACCTATTTTATGGGTGTTTATCTATATACTACGTGAAGAAAAGCAGAGCTTAGCTGCCCAGGCCTTTACATGCCTGAAAGGCATCGGAGTTAAGACAGAGGGAAAAATGCAGCCAAACAAGAAATTGCTTCAACTTTTTTTAAATAATACTTTAACCCTCTGCTGATTGAGACAATTTATGTACCAGAAAGGAAATAAAAAAATCCCAGTAAGTTTCCTGCCTAATTCAGCTCCCCYTGCCTTAGTTTTGAGGGCGTAATGTGCACTTTTAGGACTGCCTTTAATTTCCAGTAAGAGTTCCTTGCTATTCCCTTGGTTTTTACAGAGCTGCAGAGTCTGGAAGTTACCCAGTTGTGTGTTGAGCATCTGGTAAGTGGCAACACACTCTAGTCTGCAGTGAAGAGATGAGTTAGACCCCAACTATAGCCTTTCAGCACCTTAGGGGTTGTTCTTTGCATAGGTAGACCCCAGCTGGGGTCACTTGTGTGCAGGCTGCTATAAGGACACTTGGATTTCTCCTCCTCACCATGGGTGACCTGCAGTAGTGTCCCCCAAACTCTGCTCCCAGCTCATCTGYGCCGCAGGGCAGCAGAGGAACTGACCTTGTGTGTGAGTGTCCAGAGATCACCCATGGTCACTGGAGAGGAGCCAAGGTTCATCCTTCTCCGTAGCAAGTTGAGCACTCAAGTGTTTTTCTTTTTTCTGCCATCTCTGTCAAGAAAAAAAGAAGTCACTTTTTATGCATTAGAGGCAGAACTTTTTTGCTCTTTTTGTCTTCAAACAGATTGGAAGGGACTGCTGTCAAACTTTTGCCAAAAAGCCATTTTTCTGGCAAGTGCCAACCCATTCAGTCCCCCAAAAGAAAATTTTATAGAGCTCATATCTCCTGTTCMTTGCTTCCCAACTGCAGATGAGATTCGGGAGCAGGCATGTCGAAACTGGGAGCAAAACAAACCTCATCCGAAGTTCCTGTCCAGTGCTGCTCTGCCAAACCCAGGCCCGCTGTTGAGTGACCCTTTCCCTCTGCAAGGAATTTAATTTTATTTGGAGAGCAGTTCACAGTGTATTAGAGAAGAGCTGTACTTTTAGAGTGTGCTTGGTAGGCTACATACCTCTTCCATGTGCAGAATTCCAGGTGATTCCGAGGTTTCCCACCTTGCAGCAGCTCATGATAGTACCCATTGTAGATAATAGTCTCTTGCAATAGTCTCAAACACGTGTGGAAGTTGCTGGCTTTGGCTTGCCAATCTCTGCTGTTGCCCCAGCTTTCTAAATTGTTCAAGCCAAGCCTGCAGGTCTGCAGCTGATGCCACTTTGCCCGGTCTACCTATAAAATGCATTACTGACTTGACCAGCACTACCTTGTACTGAGAGTTTGAAGCTGGTTAGGTTGGCTGGGGTGTAATCCAAGTAATTCCCGAGGCAGCCTGGGGAGACCAAGTGCAGTTTCCATCGGATCCCGATTCCAGCATGCGGCTGAAATGGCAGTTGCAAAAGTCCTTGCAATAGGAAGTCACAACCACTGCCCACCGGTGCGTTGCTCTTGCGAAAGCTGCCCCTCTATTTTTCTATGCATTACTAGAGCTGGGCTATTGCTTTAGGCATTCTTTTCCACTGTTTAGTCTGTAAAAATTGGACTTTTAGATATTTTCCAGTAAGAGCCATAAGGCTATTCATACCATTAGGTCTGCTCTTCATGTTACGACTGAAGTCCACCTTTCTGCCCTGTGCGAATGCAATATTTCCTCTGGGAAGGCTGGAAACACCTTTGCTGAGCGGGCCTGAYCTTTGCAAAGAGAAGAACGCGGAGAGAGTTTTCTTGCCTAGTCTGCAAACAAGAGCAAAACTTAGAGCCTTTTGGACAAGACCTTTCCTTAAGTGGGCACAGTGTAAAGAGAGGGCAGATTCTCAGCTGGAGTTTTGAGGATGTCAAATACGTCGATAGGAGTATTAAAATAAAACAAAAACAAGAGAAAACCCGTCTCCAGGCTGCATTAAGCTGCTACTGGATAACCTGGATGTGTCTTCTACAGTCGGCCTTGTCTAAGCAGCATTTCAAAAAATTCAGCACTATTTTCAGCCTAGTTTCCTATGGAAATGGAGCATGTCATCACCGTGCCCAGACAGGGGACCTGTGTCTTGTCTGTCTTTCTGGATGTTTCTCCTCATCTTCCCTGGGAACTAGTGAACCCAGTGGCTCTTGCCAGCTAGATTGGAGGAGTGGAGGTCTCAGATGATGGACTCCCTATTCTTTTACATAGGAAAAACATTCCCTGCAGGAGGGGACACACCACCAGCCTTTCCTCCTTCCCTAGTTAAGGCAACCTGCATCACTTTGCAGCTGAACCTCCCCAAGCCCCAGCTTGGCCATGGCCCCTGTGCATGCACTGCACCCAAGCACTGTCTCCTCACACATGAGATGTCTTCAGAAGGAGCTCGGGCCATATGTAGCCTATTAAAAACTAGAGTTCTGCACCCTTGTGAACTGTCTGGCCTGACTAATCTAAACAACTCATATTTCAGAAGCAAAGAGCTTTATTTATGACCAGAAATGCTGCTCCCTGCCCTTCCCTGTCAGGAATGTTGAAAGAAACCCAGGAATGAATTTTGCCTTTTGGCTGGAGTTGGGGAATGAGRGTGAACATATCTCAACATTTTTTTCTCTCTCCTTTTTCCCCAGACTCATGCATGGGGCAAAGGAACAGAAAYACTTGATGAAAAAGAGGGCCCGTCCGTTTTACTCATTGTCACTCAGTTCARCATAGTAGTAAAATACTGGGGCATTTCAGTATGGAAAGACTAAGCAGCTCTGGGCCTTTGGGACACAGAATTTAAAGACTTGGAGAATTCAGATGGRGCAATGACATTTTTTGTCTAGCCCTGAGGCAGAAAGCCCAGGCCATGAGAGCAAAACAGACCTCAGCTATGTGAGCTCGTGTTATTGAGTGGGTCAGGACAGTCCTGCCCGTTAACAGCAGCTGAGGGCAGGACCAGGGGAACATCACTGAGACATGCAGGGCACCTCCCAGGCACCTCATACCAAGCCCCAGCAGTAAGAGCAGGGCCACAGCTCCAGCATCACTCCCTCGTCCCAGCCAGAAGCTGCTGGGGAAGGCAGACGTGAATCACAGAGGCAGCACAAGCCAATTTCTTTGTACCCTCAGCTACTTTCAGTGCATCTCATCAGCCCTGAGATAGCCTAAGAACCGGGCAACTGTTGAAAAATCAGCTGTGATTCTGGTATGTGCAGATGCAGAAGCTGCATTGTGCAAAGCAGAAAAACACCAAGGGCTTTTCAGCCACCTAGAGACCTTTTCAACCCTATGCAATCCATGCCAACAGCACCATGTGAGCCACATTAGCCTCCTGTTATGTCCTAACATTCCCTGTGCTCTTCTTCCCCACAGATGCCTTACCTGCTCCTGAACCCAACCATGCCAGAGATGAGGCCTCGAATGTACCCTGTGTTTTTTGGAGAAAGCATTGAGGTCAGCCCTGAGCCCATGCAGGAAATTAGGTACAGATGAGACTGGTGGGGAGGGAACAGAGGGGGCATGGGGAATTTCTCTCCTTTTTCCTGGTACTTTTCCATTTTCAAAAAAAAATAATAGGGAGAGGGGAAGGGGCACAACAAAATAAAATGTTTACAAGTAGGAATCAGTTTTTTTGATAGAAARGGATTGATGGATGGGAGGATAATACCTGAAATAAAAAGTCCAGACTGGARCAGAGATGGAAGGGAGGAGGCAAGGCCTAGGGGAAGCTTGTGAGGAAAGGCAACTTTCCTTTAAAGGCCAGATCAATTCCAGAGCTATGAGAGAAAACCATTGCCACCTGTAGCTTAACGACTTGATGGCCTCAGCCTGCTGGTCTTTGACCTGTTCTCTGCTGACTTGTGTCCTCAGAAGAAGCGACACCGTTATTATTGGCACCTGTTTTATTAGCGCTTGCAGCAGAGGCCAACATTAGACTAGCTCACAGAGGCAGAATTATCTCCTGCACAGGAGGTGGTCCCTCAAGTCAGCATTTGAGGTGTCCTGACCTTCTAAAGGGGTGGAGGGAATGGCCTGTGGAAAATGTGGGTCTGCTGCTCCTCTCTCTTTTGCTAGTGGAATGTGCGCGCAGAACAGAGCACAGACACACACAGAGCAGAGCACAGACACACACAGCTGGGGGCACGAGCACTTCCCACCTGCTCCTCCTCTTGGGAAATGCATCCCAGTCAATCTCCGCTTGCTGAGGAACTGCCGGCAGGCAGGTTTCGTGGTGATTGCAGCGGAGTCGTGTTTTATGGGCACCGAATGACTTGCACCCYGGCTGTGCCAAATACATTACAGCAGCTCGGATTACACGCAGTGCACACTCAGTCCAGCCCCTCTGGGGGTAGGTAACGACAAGCACACACCTAGCTTTTAATCTTGGTTACATGGAGCTGCACATTCCTTGGCTGCTCATTGCCAGAGGAGGGTTTGGGGAGCAAAGAACCCTCATTTGGGGACTTTCACAACAACTGTCACAACAACTGTTAACATTGCTGCTTCCTCCGGCCCCGTGATTTGGATTTTGACAGCCGTGGCACACAGCATCTCTTAGTTTTGCCTGTTATGTGACCATTGCCAGAGTTTTCTGTAAGCCCCAAGCAGAACCCTCCCCTTCCTCTCCCAGCAGCATTGATTTTGTCTAGCTTGGGCTTTTCTTGTGCTCCAATGGCACAACYGTGTAAAGAAAAAGAGACATTCTCACAGCCTTAGCAACTCAACAGACGTCCCAAACACTGTGATTCTGCCACTCTGACAACATCTTGGTAGCATTATTCTCCTGACACACTAGTGCTTGCGTGGACAGCAAGGACTGTGAAAGCAAGAGCAGAACCACCGTGCTGGCAGGTAGGTTCCCTTGACTTCARTGACACAGTCCATGCCTGCTGGCCAGCAGCAGTGTCTCTTCAGCCTGGCCACTGATGCAGTGTCACCCTCCAGGCCTAGCACTAGTAGTAGGGAGCGTGGTGAGACCTACCACAAGTAGCTGCCCAGTGGACCTTGGTTGCACAGGGACACGCAGCATTTTAAGTAGGTGTTGTGTGCCTGGGCCTGTTAAAGATGTGTGGTTGGTCAAGAACTCGGTCAAAAACGTGCCTGCTGCAGAGTCCATAGATGAACATCCATTCCTCAGCCTCTGGCCTTGCCCCAGCTTAGAGCCTTCTGTCCTGGTGTCTGCCAACTTCAGATACACCAGGACAGGTACCCAGCTCAGACCCAATGCTAGGGTGTGATCAAAGCTGCAGATCTCAAAGGGTCAGAGTCCTACCCCTCTGTTTGCTGCCTAAACCCCGTTACTGATGCCTTGGTGTTCTCTGCAGGTGCAACTCGGAGGTGAAGTATGACTCCGAGAAGCGTTACCGGGATGATATCTTCTACAGCCCCATCCCCACTGTCACCACCTATAGCGAGACGGTCATCGCCGCCCCCAATTGCACTTGGCGGAACTACAAGTCCCAGCTGATTTTCGAGCCTCGCCAGAAGCCGCTGAGGTTCCAGAGCACGACCATCATTTTCCCTAAATGCGCCAAGAACATTTACCGGACCACCCTCAGCTACAGCTTGGGCTCTGCCAAACGCTGGTTTGCTTCCAGTGTGCAGCTGGAACTGTGCGAGGAGACCAGCCCCAGCGTCGCCTACAGTGAGACCCTCTGATCCACGCTGCTGCTGCTGGCGACTTGGTGACCTCGAGGACACTGTGGCCTTGGCTGGGTCTCTGGCTGGGCCCTCACTGGTGGCAACTGAGTATTGGTGGCTGGAGAATGTGTCATGTTGGGTGAGGCTGAACTGGCTGGGAGGAGGCTCGCAGGACATGGGATGGTTTCGATCAGTGACAGGCTGGCTTGCATTTTACGACCTTCCTGACATTTGTGATCTGGATCTTATTTTTTGTTATTTTTTTGTTTTCCTCTGAGCATATCTATTTTTGACTTGTGTTTAGATGAAAGTCGAGATGACAAAGGACCCTCTTACCCCTGAGCAGAGTGATGCTTTATGAGCTCTCTAGGTTTTGTCTAGCACATAGGTGAGACTTACTGTGGCCTTCTGAGCTGATTTGATCTCTACAGAGAGAAGACAACTGCAGAGTCACCATCCAGCCTGCCCAGCAACCACCCAGCCAAATCTGGTTTAAATGCAGAGGAGGCAGCTGCTTTTATCAATACGTTCCATGCTGCTCCAAGAGCTCATCTGGAAGGTAGCTGCAATATTGCACCACTGTGGTAGCCCCCAGGCCAGCTTCCTGACAGTAGTGGGGACCATCAAGGAGAACAGGAGGAGGCAAATGACACCGAGTGTTCTTGCTGGCAGCTAGATGCCTTTGTACCAYAGCAAGATGCTACAGTGGGAGTACCTGGAGGAGATTTGTGGTTCCCAGAGGCCCCTGATTTGGGAAACAGCAGAAAGCTCAGCTGCAGAGAGAGACAGAGAGAGACACAGGAGCAGATGTCTTGCACAGAGCGATTACTCGCTGTTTGCATTTTCCTCTGCAGGTAACAGCCTTCCACCAGCCCTGGCTGGAGAGCAGCCAAGGAAGCTGTGGGAATAGTCATGACCTTGTCTGTCCCGAGTCCCGCAGGTTGCCTGAAATGTGCCCCAGTGGGACTGCAGCAAGCAGGAATGTCACCCAGGTGCCAGCAACGTTCTCGTGCCAGCCTGCACGCGTGGCAAAGAAAGGCCTGTCCACAAGTACAGCCACTCTTCTGAGACCCGACCTGGCAGAGTCTCTGCAAGGGAGACTAAGGAAACAGGCTAGTTCTGCAGCTGGTTTCTAAGAGTGCCCTGGCAGCCAGTCTGCAGGGATGCATCCRTGAACCTTTTGGCTTTCAGGGCTGCGTTGCAGAGCAGTGTAGTGCACGGAGATGCTAACCTAGCTTTAAGGAAGGCAGTGCAGGGCTAACTCATGAGCATTCCTCACACACTCGGTGGTTTCCATGCCTGTGACATGGATAACTGACCATGGAGGAACATCCAAACTGTCTCTCATAGAATCACAGTTATTGAAGAGCCCARGTCTGTGCTAATTTCCTTCCTCGGCCCGGCTGTAACAAGTCAGCAGCTGAGTTGTCCCTACAGCAGGGTGAGGAAGCTTAGCAAGAGCAGGAGTCACTACAGCCACCTCAAGGTAAACCATTCCCCAGTCATGAATCACATCTCCTGGCATCTCTGCGTGTTGGTAGCTCACTGAAAATCTGCAGCGCTTGGGCTTCTACAAACATAAAACCTTTAAAAAATGGCAGGGAGTTATCTCCAGAAATCTTACAATAATTTTTGCATGCTTCTCGTAAGAGCCCAGACTTAAAAAATAGCTACGTAGCTCCGGAAATTAATTTCCAGCTTTCCCTCTTCTAAACTTTCCATTTTGCTCCTGACTTGCTGTGAGCCTGATTGAGTTATTTCAGAACACAGTCAAGCAGCCAAGTCAGAAACCCTATTAACAATGTCAACAAGACATAGCTGATGGCCCAGAACAGTTGACGCACAAACCCGCAGAGATTAAAAAACGATCTGACAAACTTTAAAAAAATAGTATTTTAAATAGTGCCCTTTTCCATCATTTTCAAAGGGCAATTGGTAGATGCGATCAGAACTGTGACCTTTATGAAACAGAGCTCTCTTGTTGAAAATGAAGCACCATTTTTCTACCAGAGGACATAAGCTGTTAYATATATATATAYATATATATATATATATATACCTGAATCCTAACAGTGGAAGAATCATTATGTTTAGAGATAGGTTGTGTGCTAAGTCAGTGATAAAGTCTGGGAGTTAGAACCGTCTTGGAGTTAGAACCAAGTAGGGAGAACTCTCAAAGGATTTCCAGGGTTCCACTGACCGTGGAATTCTTTCCCAAATTGTTTCAAGCAATGCAGAAATGCACATTATTATTAAATGCACCTCAGGACAGCTCTCATAGCCAAGAGGCCTCTTGAGCATCGGCCCCACCGCAGCGTTAGGCTGACAGCCGGTTGTAGGAGTGAGGTTGTCATCCCTCCGGTCCCCATCCCCACAGCCCTGTCCGAGATTACAAGGAAGTTGGTCAGAATGATGGATTTGATGCATAGTCAGATGCAGCCATTGTAAATCTTAAATCTGGAGCCCCACAGCCCTGTCCTGCCCCTGTCCCTGTCGCTCCTGTCTCCATGGCCAAGTCAGGTGGCATCAGGAGAGCTCCTGTTCATCCTGGCTGCTTTTGCACGAYTGGAATAGGGGCGATTTCTTGCTCAGAGACTAGAAACCAAACTGTGTTGCCCGTTAGGAATCACTCTTAGCAGCCAAGAGGTGCCTTTTTTTGTAGTATATTTTGTACATCAAAAGGGAACAATTTGTCCCATCAGAGAGGTGGTCTTCTTTTAAATGGAGCATTTTCCATCTCAAACAACAGGTCCTCATTTATGTATACCCTCTGAAAGGTAAAAAGGATGAGCCTGGAGCATGGAACTGCTGCTTAGGAAGGAGCTTCCTAGAACAGCTGGGGTTGTGGCTACACAATTTTCCCTAGGATCTTAAGATGCCAGTTTTCCATCGTTGTGTGAGCCTGATGGGTGAAGTCAAACTTTGCCCTTAAGAGTTATTTTCTTTCAATAGTTATGTTCTGAAACCAGAATTTTTCACAGAAGCCTTCTAGTTTTCATTATAGTAGATTTTTTTTTTTCATATGCTCTCTTTTACATCGGAACAGAGTGTTTTGGAAGGTCTCTGTCTCAAAGATGGGGGTTTGCCCTTTACCCACTTTGTTTCTGTGCTTGTTTGGCCTCTGAAYACAACAGAGTGTCGTTGTGTCTTGGCTGCCTTTGCTTTTCCTTATTCCTTTTTGATACTTTACTTTTCCCACCCTTTACAAGGTGGGAACAGGCCTGTATTACTTGTCCTTGCATTTGGGGCCAAAAGGGGAACCCTCAGCATTGACCTTTCAGAATCTGAAAAATACTTTGCACAAGCCACAGAGAACAAGTTTGACCAAAAATCTTTTTTTTCCCCCTTTTTTTCTCTCTTCCTTYGTAAAGACAGCTCTACTTTTCTCAATGTGAAATACAGACAGATTTGCACCTTGGGTGCAGCTTTCTGGGAATGCTGAAGTGAGGTTTGGGTGTTGATAGCAGCGTTTGAGTGAGCTGCTGGTCAGAGAAGTGAGTGCTGTTTATTATTTATGTTGAGTGAGTCTTACAAAAATTGGGAAAGGTCCCTGGAGGGACAATGAGCAGAAGAATCTGCAGAGCAAGCTGAAGACTGGAGGGCGTGCGAATCGCATCTGGAATTGAATGGTTCTATCTGTGAAAACCGTGAGCTGGGATATTTAGCCATTTTAATTGCAACCTGCCGTTTTTCCTGCAGGGAAGAGTGTCCTTGCCTGCTTTAGGGCTGAAATGAAGTCAGACCCCTTCTCCATCACAGTGTTTCAGCCCCTGAGGTCTGTGAATGTGAGCGGTCCGGCACATGGAGCCGATGGGTATGTGCTTGGTAGGGAAGGGCGGATCTCTCTTGGYGGATGTTCATGTTTCTGCTGCCACGTGAGCTCACCATCACACACAGATTAACCAGTTCTGAATATCTGCCCTATACACATCAATAACTGCTCTGTTTTCTAAGTCTTGCGGGACACTCCTTCCCTCTCAGGTCCTGGGAGGGCATCAAACTGAGCAACGTGTCCTGCCACGCGAGGGGTGACCTGCCGATGGGGCTGAAAGGTGAGTGAAGGTTAGAGAGGGCGAAGAGAACATTTCCTGGTGGAAGTGCATGAGGATGTGTCATATTTTTATTTTTGTAAGTCTGATTCTCTAAGTGCTTGTGAAGTACTTTGCTGTTGTATATGTGGTAATGCAGTAGTTCACAATATCCTTTTATTTTTGTATATTCCCCCTCCACAATAATCCCTTCCTGTTCGACTCATGCAGAGTAATTTAAGAAGACAAAATTTATATATCATAATAAAATGCACAAACTGTTATACTGATGTRTTCAGAGTTTCCTCCTTATCCGTTTACCCATTGCCTTGGTGTCTGTTGCTGCTTTCCCATCCAGATGGGATGTTTTCCCTCTGTCAGTGGAATTCAGCTCGCGGTGCTCCGGAGGCTGCGGGCTCAGTTGGGTGGTGCCAAGACTTGTAAAATCTGCTCCATCACCTAGGCCCAGGGGAATGTGAAACAGCCCAGGCAAGCGGGCACGGAACCCGCGTTTCCTGCCAGGCCGTTTGTGCAGCTCAGAATTCCACTGGTCAGCAGYTATTCACCCTGAATTTCTCTCTTCTTGCTCAATCTTGTTCTATCTAGTTATGACGCCCTGGTGTGCGATTTAAATAATTCCTCTCGCAGCTTTTCCGTGCCCTTCAAACCGCTGGGAGAAGCAAGGCAATGCTTACGTCGTATCCAAGTATCCATGTCCTAGGACGCTGCCAGGATCCTTGGTACGCTCTAGCTTTCCAAATCCTAAAGGCAGATGGGTTGCGTCAGGGCTAAAGCTCTGCCTAACCATGAACTTTCTMTTAAAGCCATCCCTGTAAATGCCTGAGGTTTGCCAGCCAGCTAGGAGGAGAGCTCTCAGCTGCCTTCCAAGACCTAAGATGTCTGCAGGAAGAATCTGACACTAATCCTCATGGAAAAGTCATACTGGATTTATAGGGATGAAGTCAATGGGCTTGGACAGAAACAAGGGATGGAAAGGAGCGGGGAAGCCGCGTTACCGACCCGCTCTGGGTCTGCAGGAAGCGCCTGTGCGGATGTCCCTGCCCTCATCCCGAACGTTTCGGCACACAAATCCCTGCCAAGCCGCTGCCGGGAGGCGTGGGAGACACCGAGGCACCCGAGGGAGCCGAGCGCAGCCGCGCGGGGAAGGCAGAGGAGCTGCCGCGCGGACGAGAGCGGGGCGGGAAACCCAAATGCCAGATAAAGGCCGCCTGCATCCGCTCCCCATACTTAAATCAAACCATAAAACAGGAATGCAGCCCAAGGAAGATTCCGGAGGTGGCAGCTGGGCCCTCACAAGCCAAAGCCGTAGTCAGGATATGAGTTTTGGCAAGCGCGCTCGGATGAGCTAACCCCTAAGCTAGCGGCTTTTACTGTGCCATTTGGATGTTGTAAATTTAAGCAGATGATGCTTGGTATTAGTTCTGCTCCTGGGATATTTCAGAGAGTAATTGCACATATCTCTGAGGGATTACAAGGTGCTGAAGTTATAATGGATGGGCTTTGAATTTAGACTAGACGCCTTCACGAACAGAAGGAAAGACTTAGGCTGCTTTTTCTTTTCAGACTGCAAGAATGCTGCGTGTAAAATGCCAAAAGCCTCACCTAAAATAAGCTGCTGATAATGGGCAGGCAGAGATTAAATAATCATCATCATAAAACCCCCTGTGCTAGAATCCCCAGGGCATGGAGCAAAGCAGAGCTCGGGGAAACGACAGCCACGTAACAGAGCTACGGGCAGCCAAGAASCAAGGGAGGGATTTGAGGACAGCAGTAACCCTGGTTTACCTGAATCACCTGAGTGTAGATTCATCTACATGGGTCCCATCTACACGGATGAAAAAGCTCGTCCTGCCAAGCCTTTGGTTCCTGCTGTATCCTTCCTACCCGGCAAGCAGACAGGCGGACAGCACATTTCCAGCATGAAAACACCCCGCTCTCCAGTTCGGCACCTCCAGATCCCCTTCCCGACCCGGCTGCATGCCTGGTGAGGAGGAATTTCTGCAGCACACCAATGGCCCGGGAGGGAGGGAGGCTGCAAAGCGTGGTAGGAACGGGCACAACACGGACCCACTGCCAACGGCACTGCCTTTGATGGAGCGTTGCAGGAACCGTAGCCTCCCCGGGGATTCGCAGGGAAATAACCTGATTATTCACACGCCAGCAAGAACCGTCAATCCCTCATTTATCATTTTCAAYGTAAATAACAAGGGCAAGGGAGGAACACACCAGCAGCAAACTAGCTATGATATAGTGTTGAAAACTGCCCGTTTCCCTTCAAAATGACCTGATTCTTGGTAACAGCAATGCGACGGGTGCTGAGGCCAAGCCCGTGAGCTCTGGATCACCGAGGGCGCTGGGGAGAGTCCGTGTGGCTCTTGTGTGGGAGGCCGGGGAGGAAAACGCAGGGAATTGAAGCAAACGCGTTTGTCTTCCTGACAAATGCCGCAGGAAATAGCAGCCTCTGTATCCTCCCGACCCCTTCCCCTCGTAGCTGGGTCTCCCCTTGCTCCCAACAGCRCCCGTTGAGCGCCTGCGCTGCCGGAGCACCCAGCTCGGCACTCCTGCCAAAGCGCCGTTCCAGAGGCGCTTCCCGGCCCCCTTCCCRTGTCCAAACCCCCTCTCCCCGCGCTCCGAAAGGGAAGAGGGAGGGAAAAAGAATCCCATGTATTTTTAAACACTGCTGCATGGTGAGAAGGAACATCTGGACGGCAGCCTTGCCGCGGCACGGAGCTCTGCGCCCCGCGGCACCAAACCCGGCGCAAAGGGCTGCGCGGAGGGGAAGGGGCTCCCCGGCAGCCCCCAAACACACCGCGGTTGTCAGGAGGGGGTAAACCTGAATTAAAGCCCAATTTGTCACCGCTTGGCTCCTCCTCATGGTCCCTGTCAAGGGRAGACGGATGGGGGATGATCAGAGACCCTCCTTGACCCCTTCAGAAGTCCCATCTACCACCACATCTCCAGCTCAATTTCTACTTTTTTTCTACTGCTGCCTTTAGAAGTCATCTGCTTTTGTACCGTTTCATTTTCAATACTTATGTTGTTTTTTGAGTAGRCCTATGGTTTTCCCTCATTAAATCCCAAGGGTTGGTCTCAAATTTAGAGTTTTCCCACTGTCTGTTCCTTCAGCATCAATGTGAGCTGTTGACCATGGCCATCACTATCAGAGCCCCTCATCGCTTTGGTGCCGAGGCAGAGGAGGCCACTTCTTAACTTACCCTCGTTGCCTTTGGAGCTGCAGGCCTTCCCGAGGATGGGAACCCTGAGCGGAAAAGCAGGGAGCAGCAACCTCCACCTGGAGCAGAAGACCAGCAAGCCCTACAGCAAGCTGCGTAAATATTTACATCTGGGGGACCTACACACAGCCCCGTCTCTCGCACAGCTCGCTTGGSAACAGCTACGTACAGCTTGCCTGCACAAAAGATGGATTTCCCCTCCCCAACTTTGCACCATTCAAGGGATAAATCGCGCAGGGATCCTTTGCTTGCACAAGCAGGGATGTTGGGAACGGTCACCCTGAACGCAGGGTTTTGCTGCTCAATGTTACTGCCCCCAAGCCCTTCCTTTATCCCTCTCCTCTCGCTTTGGGTGACGAGCCCGGAGCCCGCGGGCAGATGTGGACGCGATGCCCGGAGCCTGGAGCCCATGGGCAGATGTGGAGGCGATGCCTGGAGCCTGGAGCCCATGGGCAGATGTGGAGGCGATGCTCGGAGCCCTCCGGGCCTGCGGGCAGCACTCGGAGACGCAGCACAATGGAAAGAGCCGGGGGGGCAGCGAAGCGGCCGAGCCCGGGGCAAGAACGGCAGCTTCCGAGCTGGACTTTCCAAGCGCAGGATCCCGCTGCTGCGGATCCCGTTRCACAAACCCCCAGAAAGGACCAGAAGAGCCGGGGGCTGCTGCACATCCCTCCCACTGCAAACAGCAGGTCCCAGTACCTGCCGATAAGATCTGCCTGCCCATCCATCCGTCCACCATCCATCTGTCCATCATCCATCTGTCCATGCATGCATCCATCCGTCCACCCACCCACCCTCCATCCATCCACCCCTCGGAGGGGAGCACCGACTAAAGCAACCCTGCAAACGCCTCCAGCCCCCATCCAGCACAAGACCTTGGCAGCAGCCCGGGGTCAATATTTATTCGTGCAGCTTTGAGCCCCCCGGACTCCTCACGAGCCGTCGGCAGCTCCTTGGCCCTCAATGGAGGTGGAAGCCAAAGGGGATGGGAAGGAGATGCCAGGTTCAGCCTGGCACATCCTGCAGAGGCCGCATGGGCTCTCCCAGGACTGTTCCCATCAYAACTGCATCCATTTTCCAGTAGAAAACCACCTTTCTTGACGTCTTCCCAAGACCAAAGCAGCTCACAGCGCTGCTGCCGTGCCCACCGGGAGCTTTGTTCATTGCTCAGCTCTTGTTCTGCTTTTTTTTACCCCAAAAAAGGGTTAAGGAGGAGGCTTCCAAGAGGCTGGAATGGGGGCTTTTCCCGGCAGGACGTGGAGCTCATGACCAGCTATTCCCGAAGGGCGGCTGTGCCCGCGTTGCAGGGCAGAGCCGCGGCGACGCTGGCACCAGCACGCGGGAACCCAAAGACTGCCCACAGCGCTCRTGCGTTTTCTCATTTTCTTTTTTTTTTTCTTAAAAAAAAAAAAAAAAGCACAACAGAAAAGACAAACATCGATGAACATTAAAAACCTGTACATTGTAAAAAACAGAAAAAAAAAACAACCAAAAAAAAAAAAAAAGAAAAAACCCCAAACCCCAACCAAACAACGAACACCGTCATTCTCTTGCTTTGAAATTGGAATCAACCTCGAACAGGGGAAGGGGGAAAAGGAATCGGGTCGGCGCCGGCCCCTCTCCCCCCCGGCTCCTCCACCCAGCAGCAGAAGAGGCAGAAAGTCTGTGCCGTGGGGCTGGTTTTTTTTTGTTTTTCCTCGAGCGTACAGAATGCGAAGCATTTAATACATTTTGGGTTTTTTTTTTCTTTTTCTTTTCTTTTTTTGCTATTGTTTTCCCCCGGAGCGAGAAAGCGGAAGTGAACGAAAAAAAAAAAATTCTAATATTTTGTTCTTTAACCATGTAACTGCAGATATGATCCAACATCATGGAATGAAAAAAAAAAAAAAGTAAAGTAGAGCATTCGTGTGTATCACAAAAATACAATAAAAACTTTTTTTTTCCTTTTTTTCTTTTTTTTTCTGCCTTTAAACGTTTGCTGCGAGCTCCCTGGCCCTGCACCCGGCGAGCTCGCCACGGCTCCGTGGGCCCTGCGACCACGGCAAGGGTTTTTTAATGTGTTTTAACTACGTTCATACATTCTCCTGCCTTACAGGTGACTTTGATGGATCAGCGTTGCCTCCTCCTCCTTTTTTTTTTTTTTCTTTTTTTTCTTTTTTTAAACATTTCCATACAATGGACAAATGCCTCAAAGCCCCGTGGGTAAGAACAGAAACCTCTTTTACAGCATGTAACACTGTGTCTTGTTAAAGTCCTTCCTTGCGTAAAATATTGACATAATTCACCGAAGGTATCAAAAATATACCCTGTAGACCAATACAATTTACAATTGCCTTTTCTCGCCATTCAGAAAACAATGCACTTAAAGCCACCGAGCCCCTTTGTGTGCAGCGTGCCGGCCCCCGCCGGGACAGCTCCTCTCCCTCYGACTCAAGCCCAGGATTTCTCTCGCTGAAGGGACTATTATTATTATTATTATTATTTTTCGTAAGAAATGGGTCTCCGCCTCCCTGCCCGTCAGGTCTCGTGGGGCCGACGTGCGGCCCCGGCCGGCGCCGGCTCGGAGACGCCCCCCAGGGCCTTTGGATCCTATTTCTCTTTTTAAACATTTTGAAACTCCTTTTTTTTTTTTTTTCCCTCTCAAGGTTTCGCATCCCTGCGGCACCACCAGGATGCGCTGGGTGCCCCGGAGCCCCTCGCCCTGCAGGCGGCACAGGCGCGAGGCCGCAGTGTCCGTCTGTCCGTCCATCCGGCCCCCGTGCTCCTCATTCCCAGGGCTCCTCACCACTCTGAGACCCCGAGCCGCATCCCGGGAAGCTGCTGCCGCCGGTGCCGTTGCCTTCCCACCCCGGTGCCAGACGCACATTCGCTCTTGAGTCCTGGCACCAGCATCCAAGTTGGGTTCCCGGGAATTTTATCTCATTAAGGCTTTTTCTTTTCCTTTTTTCCAGACTGGAGAGGAGTCAGAAACTTCCAGATGTTGAGAGAGGAGAAAAAAAAATGCAGAAACCAAAGAGCCCCCCCCCAGACTGGCTGGTTGGGAAAGGGGGGAAGGAAAAAATAAAAAAGAGGAGGGAAAAAGAAAGAAACGGAAGAAGCTGCAGTGCCGCGGGGCGGCGCTGGGCTCGCCGGCCGGCCGCTCACTCGCTGTCCGAGAGCGTCTCGTACTGGGAGCAGAGCAGGGGCTTGGGCTCCTCGTCCCACGCGTGGTGCTGGGCGCCCGCGGCGCCGGGCGGCAGCGTCGCGGCCGGCGCCGCCGTCACCACCCCGCTGGGCAGCCGCATGGTGAGCGGGTTGTAGGGGAACGGCGTCGAACCTGCGCGGGGAGAGCCGAGCGTCAGCGCCGCGGGGCCGCGAGCCGGCCCGGGGACCCCCGTGGGCACCCGCGGGGTTGGGGTCCCACGGAGCATCCCGCAGCGGGGCCGGCAGGGAGGCAAAGCCGCGGGGCGGCACCAGGGGTCCCCGTGGAGCCCCATGGGGACACCAGCAGCAGGGCCGCCCCGCGGGCCCCACGCACCCCGTCCCGTCCCGTGGTACCTGCGGACGACGGCCGGTCCTCCCAGACGCGGTTGGTGAGCGGCGTCCGCCTGTTGCAGTCGCCCTCCGAGTGCACGGAGGAGACGGAGGGCGGCCGCTCGCCGGAGGAGAGCCCCGGCGCCGGCGACTTGGCCTTGCGGCTGTTGGGCCTGGCCGCGATCTTTGGCTTCCCTCCTCCTCCTGCAAAGAGAAGGGGCCGCTCGTCACTGTCCGGCGGGACCCGGCGCTCGCCCCACGCCGCCGAAGGGGCCGAGCTGCTCCCCACGTTGCCGGGAGCGGGCGCATCCGCAGCCCCACGCGCCCCCCGTCCCCTGGCTGCGCGTCCAAGGCTCCCCTTAACCCCCGGCAAAGCCCTCGGCGGCCGCCAGCCCGTTTGCGAGAGGTTTAAAGCCAAACCCCGAACCCGCTGCTAGGCAGGGCACCCGGCTCTTTGGRAAGAGGGATGGACGGATGGATGGAAGCAGCAGGCGACTTCCYGCAGGAGCCAGGAAAGCTGATCCCGCCAAAGACTGGAGCGCCTGGCCCGGTTCCAGCTGCCCCAATCCCTGTCGCAGCCGGAGCCGAGGGCAGCCGCAGCGCGAAGGGCTCCTGCCCTGCTCAGCGCTCCCCCTTTTCCCTGGGCTCCCCGCCTGGCTCCGAGCCCCCATCCATCCGTCTGTCCGCTCCTCCGGGCTCCCCTGYGGAAGCGGCCGCTGTCCCGGAGCAGCGGCCACGGCTGCAGCGAGTGTCCGAGCTCCGGCCCGCGGCCCCAGGCTGCCCAAGCTCGGCCCAGCCGCTGCCCCCCGGGCTGGCAGGGGCGTTATGGACGGTTTAGGGGGAGCTGTTTCAGTTTATGGCTTTGGCATTTGGGGATTTCTTTTCTTGCCCCCATAAACCTCCTCAACGTGCTAAGGAAAGGAGATATTAAAAAACAACAAATGGGGAAAGGAGCACAGTCAGTGGTTTAGAGAAAGCAACAGCACCTCCCGAGACTATTGAATTAACATCAAGACCAGGATTAATCAGCGGATTCACAAAGCTCCAAGCCGGGGCGGGAGGAGGGAAGGAACCAAAATGAACAACAACAACAACAAAAAACGAGGTGTGTATTGGGAGGGGGAACAAATCCACCCGTGAAAGGGGAAATATCAAGGCCGAGAATTAATAACACAGAGAGAGCAAAGGGGGAGAGGGCTGCAGACCTGGCAAGGAGCGCACGTCCTCGTTTCGTCCATCAGCAGGAGTTATGGGCATAGCAGCGGGCAGGCTTGCACTGGCATTCAGAGGGTTAAAAGCATTGGCACTGAGAGGTGAGCGCTCTTCCCACTGCTCGTCATATTTACCCATTAGGGCTTTCCTAATTATTGCCTCCAACCCCATGTTGGTACTGGAATTCTCTTGGACCGCCTGGCTCCTACAACTGATTAGCCCTGGGAGATACGGGGAGGAAAGATGGGGACGGGGGGGTGGGAGGGAGCCAAATGAGAAGAAAGATGGGGGGGACGGGGAAGGGGAGAAAGGAGACAAGGGAGGAGGGAAGAAACAAACAGTCAGCACATTCCCGCAAAGCAACACACTTTGTCATGTCCATCTTTAGGGCCCCGTGACACCGGGTCGCTGGCGGGGCCCCCGCCGCCTCCCGCTGCGACCCGCCCCGGGACAGGGGACGGGGCTGATCCCGCATCTCTGGGCACGGGCTTCCCGGGGCAGAAGGCTCGGGAGGGCCAGGAAGGAGAGAGGGAAGGAGGGAGAGATGGAGGGAGGGTCTTTGCAGAGCCCCCCCGGGGAGGCACAGCGGGACAGGGCGCTTCCCGCGTGGCCGGGGCCAACAGGATGCTCCCGCATGGATCCCACCTGGCTGGAAACCCCGGCACGTGGACACGCCGGAGGCTGGGCCGCTTTCTCAAGGAGGAAAAGAGGGAAGGAAGGGGCTGGGGGCGCCTGTGGAGAGCCTGCCCAGGGCCGTGCTGGGGAGCAGGTGGCCGGCGCGGGYGGGCGGTGGCGAGGAAGAGCCCTCCCGTCCCTGGCCGGTGAGTCTCAAAGCCATGCAGTTATGGTGCAGCGGCGCGCGGGACCAGCGGCTCAGCCACGCGACCGGCATTCCCAGCGCGGCGGCGGTTACACGACACAAGCGAGGGCAAAATAGAGACACGCGGGCGCCGAGCCCGGCCCCTCCGCTCCGGAGGCGGCGGCTCCCGGGCTCCCTCGTCCTCCTGGAGAGGGGCAGCGGGTCCCGGCGTCCCCTCCACGCCAGCCCGGGCTCCTCATCCCCCTCGGGCCCTCGCGGGACGGGCGCTGCGCCGGGCTGGCTCTCGGCAGCAGTTTTGCAATCCGGGGAGCTGGGGCCTCCAGCAGCCTCCTGCTCTCCTGCCTCCTTGTCCCAAACACCTCCGAGCCCTCACAACATTCCAGCACTGATGCCTACAGGGCTCTTGGCTCGGGATCAGCAACGGCAGCGAAGTCTCATAGGGATGCGGAGGTGCCAGGGACTCCCTGCCCCGATGCCCGGCTCAGTGGTGGCCACAAGCCAGGGTGGCCCTGGGCTCTATCCCTGCTTGTGGGACAGCTGGGTAGTTCAGGGACTCCTGTTCGTGCTCCCAAACAGCCGCCCGGAGCGGCTCCCATGCCGCAGGGTGTCAGCGCTGTGAAACACAGGGGTGTCGGAGCGGGCGGCTGCCTCGGGAAACACCAAAACTGCTGCTCCTTTAGGCTGCCCTCAGCCCAAAGGCACCAGGGACTCCCCCTCCTGCGTGGTCAGCGGGTGACACAGTCCTGCCCAGGGAGCTCTTCTGCAGGGACCGACTGTGCGACGTGGCTGCAGGGGACGAGCAGCCACCAGCTGCCCCTTCTCCTCCCCGCTACGGGCAAAGCAAAACCAGCCTGTGCTGTAGGGACCTGGAGGACTGTGTGCACTGGCAGCAGCCGTCTGCCCTAACCCAGATAACCCCTTCCCTCTGCTCACAGTCGTCACCTCTTCACACAAACAGGCTCACTTGAAGGCTACAGGATGCTCTGGATGCCTGATTCCCACATCACATCCAGCCTGCGGTGGTGGGAAGCCCCCTTCCAACCCTCACTGCCTTTCCTGATGCCCTCCTACCCTCCATCGTCTTCTCCTCCTACGTGCACGGCCACAAGGTCCTGCCAAGAGCAGCATGAGGTTCTCAAGATCTGCTGTGGCTCCCAGCGAGGCTGGATCTCCCTTACCTGTCTCCAGGGCTAGCACGCCTCGAATCAGACGGCCAACCCAGCAAGAGCTGGCCGAGCCCTTGTGACAAACCTTCTGCTGGTGTCACTATTGGGGTTTTAACCACTGCTCAACCTCTGAGGCCTGCAAGGTCTTCAGAGGAGTTAGGCTGCCTTGCCTCCAACAGTGTGTTGAGGCCTTTAGCCTCTCAGCGACAGTTACACCAGGTCTTATTGCAAAAAAACAACCACAAAAACCGGCTCCTCAACCCAATTTAAATCTACYGAGTCTCCTCTTCTTCATAGCTGTGAAGTCTATAAGGGATGAGGCATGGTATAGATCAAGTGTGAGAGTTACCTGCTCCGGTAATGGCTGGCATATTGAAAATCTCTGTCCCGGGCTGCCCAACATCTGGGGAAAAGAAAGGAGTTCTTTAGTAGTGGGAGCAGCACAAGTAGGCTGGCTGTAAGGACAGACCTGTCACACTGGCCATGGCAAGATGCTGGTGTCCCCATCACAGTGCCCAGGCGGGCAACAGCCCATGTGCAGGGTCTCCGTGCTCGGTGCTGACCTGTCCCCCTKCAGCCCCTCCGTGTTACCAGCTCTGAGGGGCTCAACCCCCTCTCCTGCCTGCAGGGCTTCTCAAATCCCCAGGGCCAGGGAGCAGGTTGGGGCAGTGGGGAGGAGGAGAAATGCTAAATCAATATTTTCCKTCTGAGCTGAGCTGTTTGACTTGGATATCGCTTTCGTTAGAATAACAGAAATTCTCATAAAATAAGAGCCGTTTCCTATTTCTGTGTATTTTCCCTTGATAAGGGAAAGTGTGGAATGTCACGGGGCTCAGCCGCGTGGCCCCGAAGGGGCATAACAATACAGTTGGCTCATGGTAACATCATCCAGGAGACGAGACAGCTTGGTCCCTCTTATCCGATGCAGCTGTTGTAAGATGGATTCAAATTGAATTAGTATTGACTGTATAATGCTGGGCTAAATTAAATCATGATCCTATCTACTCTATTAGTGGTTAATGAATGAAYGGGCTGAATTTCTAATACAAGCCAGCCTGGTTAGTTTTACAGAGCTGTACCAGTATTGATGGAGGGATTAATGTAACCCTGCGGGGAGATGCACCTCAAGGAGGAAGGATGCAGCTTGCCTGGCCACTCATTAAAATATCAATTGCTCTTAAGTCTCCTCCATGCTCAACTCATTACATCCATCCTGTTTGGTTTACCTGCTGCTGCCACACAGGTTGGACTGACAGACCCATAGCAAGGGGCCACGCAGCTGGGACACCCTCCTGCCACCTCCTCGGATGCTCACAGCCACCCAGGACCAGGGGGCTCACTGTAGAAAGCAGCTGGTACCGGCGCTTCCCAGCAAATCTCAGCATGACCAGGAGACAACGGGGTGGGAGTCGCAGTCCTTAATCACAGCAGCACCCACTCCCAAGTCTCCTTTGCTTCACGTGTCCTCCCAACTCGCCCCCCTGCGCCCCTCACTCGCCTCCCCACAGSTCCTTACTGTACTCCGTCTCGTTCTTGTTGGTCGTGCTGAGTTTCTTGATGATCTCCTGCTTCTTGGATTTCACCATGGCAGAGTTGCTCTCCGTCAGCTTGCTAAAGAAAGCTGGGGGCTGGCTGTTATTTCCGGGGGACTTGGACCCCATCCTGCAATGAAAAAGCCTGTTAGAAACCAGTGTGATGTCCAGTTCACCAAATCCCACCTCAACTGAATCTCCCCCGAATCAGCCCTTGGGCTCCTGCATTGTTTGGTATCTCCAAGTTCTCTGTCCAGCGCTATTTTAAATATATCACAGTGAGGAAACACCACTCTAAGCCCTATAGACATCCATCTGGAATGTGACGTTACTTTTGGCTGCAGGAAAAGTTCTTCTTTCCTAATTATTCCAACCTTTCAATGAATGAGCCCAACTAAATTCCCTTCACAGGCCTCAAACCCAGTTCCCTAAAAGCAGATCTTTCCTGCTCAGCTAAACTTTCATGAAGTTTGTAAAGGGAGATGTTTCCAAAGGTGCCAAAGAACTGCCAGGCCATTGCCCGCTCCGGAGAAAGGGATCGGAGCTGAAGTATTGGGATCTACAGGCTGCCCCAGAACACCTCTGTTCTACCCRGTGTCTGCAGGAGTTGGGCACTTTGCTAGGTTGTGCTTGCAGAGCAGCGGGCAAACGCACGAGGCTCCATCGAGGAAGGGGATCTCAGAGGCCAGCTCCTTGGAGAGGCCGTTTCCAGAGGCAGCTGGCCCCTCACCCTGCCTCTGGATTAACGGAGCTACCAAAAGGAGACACCCCGCAGCTGGCCCAGCCACGGGGCTTCTCCGCAGAGCAAGGCTGAGGCAGGGCACCCCGCAGCCCCACGCGGCACGGGGACAAGGGGACCCCCTCGTGTGGCCTCCAGCGCCCCGTCCCTCCGCGTCACCTCTGCTCCAGCTGCTCGCCCTCTCGGTACAGGATGGGGTACGTGGCGCTCTTGGCGTGCTCCGAGTCCGCCACGCCGTCTGGTGGCGAGACCGGCTCGATACAGTTGTCCGGCCCTCTCTCGGCCGCCGCTTTGCTCTGCTCCGGGGATCTGCGGACGGGATGGGGAGATGCAACCTCCTATTGCAACACGCTGCGGCTCCGCACAGCGGCTGGGGGTGAGCGGGAGTGGGGAGGACTAAAATAGCTTTCCGTAAAGCAAGGGAAGGAGCCAAAGCTTCCCCCCGCTTTGGGCTCGCAGCTCCTTTTAACACAAGCCGTAGGAGCTGAGCCGCTTGGGCATTTTTTGAACCACAGGCGTGCAGAGAAGGCCTGAACTGAGATGTGGCCCAGATTTCTGGGCAATGGGCCAGCCAGCGACTGGCCCAAATATAGTTAGATACTCGGGGGGATGGAGGGATGAGTCCCGGGACATTCTGGCTCAGCCCACGGGTCCCTCGTGCTCGTTCTGCGCTTGTGGGGACCCTGATTGCCGCTGCCCCTGGAGCGGCGCGTGGTCCTTGGCTGGGCTGGGGCACAGACGTGTGGGGAGATGTCCCTCCTCATCCTGCACGGCTCTTGCTAACACACGGGAGGTGGCCACTGCGCTCCAGGAGGGCACCACGCAGCCACTGCCCCAGGCAGGGTGGGAACGGGTTGGCTTTGGGGCCGCACGGGCAGGCAGAGCCTCTGCAGGGCCAAGGAGGGCTGTGCTCGGGCTCGCTGGCTGCTACAGAGCAGCCCGGCACTGGGGCCAGCCTGGAGGGGACCCACCAGCCACGGGCCGGCCTCTGATCCCTGAACGTAGCAGCTTGGGAGACAGCCAGGGTCGTGTCCGCGAGGAATTCCTCACGSCGAGTTCTGGGAATTTACGTCTTTGTTCTTTCTGTGGTTTCTTTTTTTTTATTTTTATTTTTTTTCTTCTCTGGGTGGCCAGGGCTGTGTTCTCTCTCCTCATGCTATAAAGTCTATTCTAGGGCCATGCAGAGCTGGGAAAAATAACCCTATTTATTGACACAAGGTTGCAGGTTTGGAGACCCCCATTTYCTGGATGCATCGGGGTCTCATTGACCTGTCTGCATTAGGGCAGGAGGGCAGATCCCACCCTAGGATTTCCAATGAAAGACTCCCATTTTTACAACTCACTATAGCAGCAGTTATACTTTCCTTGTGATGCCACTTGCATGATTTTAAAATGACTTARAAAAAACAAAGCTGGTGCCTGAAATGGATAATTATAGATGACACAGCACATATACATCTAACAAGCTTCTGATTCACTGGAAAAGGATGAGATAAAATTCATTTTGAATCGGAATAAGAATTGCACTGGATTTTTTGGAACTACCTGGGATCTGGAAGGTCACCAGGCAGTGACCTGCGAGGGACCAGGGACACCAGGGGCTGGAGAAGGGGGTCACRAACAGACTTTAGGGGTGTCCACAGAGCATCCCTGAGACAAGTGGGGAAGCAAGAGAGGCACCACAGGGCAAAAGTGCCAAGATCAGAACACAGCTTCAGGCTCTGGGTTTTACAAAGAGGCGATGCACGTGAGCCCCAAGCAGGGRACATAAATTCAGCAACCACCAGGGTCACCCACGGCATCATCCCTGCCCTGCTCCCCTGGCATCCTCGCTCCGGCTGCGCTCCCGCTTGCCCGGCCGCCCGCCCGTGCCCACTTGGTCGCTCTGCTCTCACCGTTTGCCTCCTTCGTTCTGCGGGGAGATCCTGGAGGCTGCCGCGTGCTCCTGCTGCTGCAGATAGGCCTCGCTGGGCGTGCGCCGCAGGTCCAGCACGGGGCACGCGGCCCCRGGGAAGGAGTACACCGGCGTCTGGATGTGCGAGTTGAGCTGCTGRGGGTGGTGGCGCGTGTAGTCCTGGGTGATGACCTCCTAGAAGAGGACCCCAAGTCAGAAAGAGAGTTGGTTTCTGCTTCCTGCTTTGTGGGACTCTATTGAGAGGGCGAGCAGGAGATGCTCTGCACTGGCTGCGCTTCCCCTTGGTTGGCTTGAACCACCCRGGCTGAACATGCACGGGGCACCAAACCACGGTGCTCTGGTCTCCAGCATCACCCCTGGCCTTCCCTGCCAGACRGGTATCAGCTCAGCTCTGGCGATGGTTGTGTCCTCCCACCAAGGGCCCCGGGAAGGAGGGACCAAGCTCACTTACGCTGATGTGCTGCGCCAGCGTGACCACRCGCTGGTTCATGCCTTTGACGCTCGGGCTGGCCTGCAGCGGCTGGCACGGCGGCTGCTGGCTCTCCGACGAGCGGAGGTGCTGCAGGTGGGCAGCTTCGGGAGCCGAGGCCTTCAGCGAGGCTGCAGGAGGCACAAAGGACAGGGCTGGAGCGCGAGGAAAGCTGCCTCCTCCTCCTCAGCTATCGAGCAATGTCCTGACGTGGCACTGGGGCAYGGAGAGCTGGACAGTGCCCGCTGTGGCGCCAACCTCACCTTGCTGCTTCTGTCGCAGGTCATGCTCTGCGTGTCCCTTCTCCGGGTCCTGCAGCAGCTTGGCACCCTTCTCATGGGCCAGGCTGGGCGAGCTCACCGGACTCACGGCCTCRATGCGGTCTGGGCTGTAGCCACCGTGGAAGCCTGTGGAAGGGGAAGAAGGGCTGTTGTGCCAGAGCTCCCTTTGCTCTTTCTGAGTGTGGATGCAACCAGTTGCTCGCAGGAAGAGTCTYTTGTTCAGCTAAGGGGGGAATGAAGAGGTCTAGGAAGACCTGTTGGGTGAAACTACAAGGAGCAGATGTGGATGTTGAGCAGCGGAGAGGATGGGGCAGCGTGGGACAAGGACAACATGTATCTGTCATCCAAGCAGCCCTGGGACACCTGCTCACAGAGCGGGAACAACAGACCTCTTCCAAATTTGCCTTTTGGTGACGTCCGTGAGAGCACTGTGTTCCCCATGGAGTGGGAGTACCACAGCTCAAGGGCACGAACCAAACGCAGCCCCTCCACACTGGCCCTGTTCTTGGCCCTTCTCCATCCCGTCGTGAAACATGGAAAAATAGAAACCAGGCTATGCCAGGAAGGAGGCGATTCCCTGCGCGTGGGGAGGTGAGTGGCAAGGGGTATCTTGAAGTGCTCTAYAAAGAAAAGCCCAAAGGCCAATGCAGCCAACACCAGTGATTTGAAAACTGGAAATCAGACCCTTCAGACTCCACATCCTGCTCTAAAGACATCAGAGTGACACATTGGGGCTCCTTGACCTTAAACTGCCTTTGAGCCCCTGGTGCTCCTCAACCTGCATCAGAACAGGCCAAGCTGGAACGGGGGACCATCACCACCTTTGTCAGAGTAAGAAAAGYGAGGCTCACACAGGCCATGCTTCTGTAGACTGGCTGCAAGGGACCAAGGTGTCCTAGACACCCTGAACCCCAAGCCCAGTGCTCTGCAGCAAGGGAGACACACATTGCCTCTCTCCAGATAAGAGATCCATCACCATCAGCCCAGATCCTGAATCCAATTCCCTTCCTGCACCTTCTTCTGCAAAACCTYACCCCACCACATTTGTGCTGGGTGCAGGATTGCAGTCGAATGGTTCTTGTGGTCTGCTCTGGAAGCAGTTGCAGGGCACGGCTGGGTTAAGCAATCTCTGAACCTCCCTTTCCACATTTCCCTCTCATCCCACATCCATTGCCAGGGACCCTAAGTGGGGGTATCTCATCAGAACTACCCCGTTCAGCAGCCTGCAAAGCACTGGAGATCCTGCACGCTCCAAGGCACAACTGCAAGCAGGGACGTGCCTGTCTGCCGGCCAGCGGCCCTGTCACACTCTCCTCTTCGCTCATTTGATTTATTACCCACAACTGTTTCTTACAGACTGCCTGGGAATTTCTAATTATGGGGAAATCAGAATTAGCAAATTGCTATTGTCCGTAAAAAGCAATACCAGGAACTGAATGACATTTGCAAAACAAGCCTTGGCAATGGAAATAATTAAAAGAGAATGGGAGAAGGGAAGATCCCTAAAACACACAGAAATAAAAAGCCTGGAATAATGTAACAACTGGGAAGCAGAGGGAGAAACACACTCAGTTTGCTGATGAAGCCAACAGCCAAAACGTGCAACTAAAAATAAGAAATAACAAAATAAAATCGGTTTCAGGCTGCAGATTCGCTCTCTCGCCCCTCCCCTCCAATTTCTTACCATCACCAGTGGAGTCGTTACTCAGCGAGCCTCTTTCTCGCTGCCCCTTATTGCAAGAAATTTGACGCATGACAATCACATCTATGAAGTTGGCCGCTGCCGTGGTGGTCTTACCGAGTGCTCGGAGCTCCTGTTCCTGCATTGAAAAGGGTTTACTTTGACTCTTTTCTCTACTGTGCTGCTCAGGGCCTGAGGCTGCGTGCTGCTGGTCCAGGGAGTGATGGTGCTGCTGGCTTTTCCCCTGTCCTCTGCTATAGTGATGAGAAGAACCGGGCCCGGAGGCAGGTAAAGGCCTCGACTCCATGGCTTTAATAGGTGAAGGCGACTGTTCTAGGTTGGCCCCGGCGGGCAGCTTTGAGGTGAATATGTTGTTGTCAGGCTGGGGACGTTCTACCTTGGCTTCTCGGGCCCTTGAGGCCTCTTTCTGTAGGACGGCCGGGTCCATCATGGTTGCGTAGCCGTCCACTGCCCCGATGGAGGAGCGCAGCGTGGAGGCCGAGGGGAAGCCCGCAGAGCGGATCGGCGACGTCGTGGTGGTGGATGAGGATCTTCAAGGCAAAAGGCAAAGAGGCAAAGATAAGAGAAGYAAGTGGAGAAGGGAACTGCTGCTACTCATTCCCCCTGATTCGCCMTGTCCATCCAAGGTCCTTACGGAGCTCCTGAGTGTTGAGTTGGCCCCTACTGCAGCAGGTGACAATGGCTCAGACTGAGTCTCCACCACCCACGTATCCCCCACAATAGCTGGCCACGGGCTATTTGCTATCGCCAGGGTGATTCAACCAGCGAGAACAAAAACCATGGAACAAATCCCTGAGACCATGAKAATCCCAGACAGAAGGAAACTTTCAGTAAAACAATTGGCATCTGTATTTGGTCACAGATAGCCCTCAAAACATCTTTCGTGGTAATGGTTAAAGCCACCAGAAAAAGACAAGGAAGAGGACACCCAAATCTGCCTCTGCCCATCACAGCTTTTTTGCAAGCTCCAGTCCTGCTCTCCTTGAGACTGGAGGCCAAAATACCCCMAACTCCACCTCAGCGGTGCAGGAACCCAACTCATTAACTAACCACCATGGCCAGCCGCAGCGTGGAGGTCTCAGCGGTGGCACCGACCTCAGCGGGGGACGTACCGCAGGACGGAAGGCGTGGGGTTCTCCGTGGAGATGATCTTCATGCTCGTGTTGTGGAGCACACTGGGGCGCTGCTGGATGGTCTCGTGGGTGCGGGGGGAGACAGGAGAGTGCTGGTGGCTGTGAGAGTGCGACGACGAACGGCTGCTGGGCTGCTCCGTACCTGCGGACAGACAGCCAGAGACTTCTTCAGCCCTCCTGGTTACAGTCCCAACTCTATGTCCACCCAGCACTGTCCCCTACATGTTGTGCCGGGCTCCTCCCCAGCCAACCTGGTCTCCAGATGGGTGCGTGCTCCACGGTGGTGGACGCTAGGATGGATTTCTCGCGCTCCCTCTCCCGTTCACGCTCCCGATCCCGTTCTCGTTCAGACACCGATGATCCCGACTGTTTGGTCATGTGTGTGGGGCCTCCTGAAACGGAAAGGCAGTGAAAGGACTGCAGGCAGAGCAATGCCCTGGCAGGGAACACGGCCTGCTCTTCATATCATTTTGTCTACGGAGCAGAGAGATAAGCAATGGCTCCATCCAAGGTCACCTAGAGGAGGTCAGACCAGGAAAACTAGTGTGACAAAGCCCAAACAAGCCATGTAATAGCTATCCTGGCACCCTCTCCAGTGTTCAACCTTTACACAAAGCTGTTTGCTRTCTGCCAGTTCAGGAGAGATAGGGAAAATGCAAAGAAGACTACAATACGCAAACTCAGCACAGTCCAAAAGCATCTAGTCTGAGGGAAATAATGATTTGATCCACAAAGACGAATTGATTTGGGCTCCCAGATCTGCGCTGGCAGGCTGAGCTTATGATCCTGAATAATTTAAGGGACTCCTGCCTGCCTATTTTCCTATGGACAAAGCACCCGGCCGGTGTTACCTGGGGAGAGCGGGGAGCTGCTGTGTCGGCTGCCGAAGGTCTGGGGAGGTGCAGGGATGTAGGTGATGCGGTCCATGGTGGTGGCGGAGGTACCGGGGSTGGGGGGCACGAGGACAGGCAGGTGTGGCACTTGGGAGAGGTCGATGATGCCTGGAGAGAGAAGCCAGAGGACCATCAGGATGACACTGAGCTGCTGCAGCTTGGTCACGTTGCAGCGGGCAGTGACGCTTGAGGAGGTCGACCCATCCTGCTGCTCTCCAGTGAAGGGCAAGAGGTGCCAGCACAGCCCCAGTCGCTGTTTGCAAGGGCAGGAGCTGCTCCTCGGGCAAACGCCCAGCAGTGTGTCCAGCTGCTGGGAACACTTCAGCACGGGGCACCATCTCCTGACCCCCTGCCAAGGATGCTTTTGTAACAGCTGTCATATGTTCCCCACCATCTCCAAACAGGCTGCTTTTAATTTCATCTGTCTGACTATACCAAATGGGACCTGATTTTCAATGGCTTGAGGGGAGGAGGAATGTCAAGATGTTCCTGTGCAGAGCAAGAGGCTGCAGCTCCTCCTGGCCAGCCGACCTAGCCCATCCGCTTCTCTGCGTGCAGGGAGGGCAGGAGGAACTCCCCACACCGAGTATCTGTGCACGTAACCCCTCGAGCAACCTCTGGTTCTTTTGCAAGAAGCCACAYACGTGCTGTGCAGTGCTCTGGAGCTGTCTGACTTGCAACCCTATGTCAGGGCTGCATGCAAGGAGCCTCAAGAAACTAAAGACAGTGGAAAGAGCAGCAATTCTGCTCCCCAAAGCTGCCAAATGATGCTACTCCTACAGCACTGGGTAACTCCATGATGGTGGTCCGTGGACCCAGACACATCTGGTATCACTGGTACAAACTGGTACTTCTGGATCCGACCCAGCCACCCCTCTAAAGCCAGAAAGGGCAGCGACCCCCCGGACCAGCGCGGCGCTTGCAGGACCTGCTGCATAGTTGAGAGCCAGCGAGGGTTCCCGGGGCGAGAGGCCGCGCAGCATGTCGGCCCGCTGCGCCATGGCCGTGGCGGCCGCGTTGTGGTGCATCTGCTGCGAGGTGATGTAGTCGTTGATGATGGTCTGCCGGTTCTCCATGGCGGCTGTGTCCGGGTACCCCCGGATGAGGTATGGGGGGTAGAGGTGGGGGTACGTGGGGCTCGGAGCCAGGTGCCTCGGCAGGTAGTAAGCAGCAGCTGGGAGAGACAAAGATGCAGAAACAAAGTGGGTTTCCCCATGGATGGGCTTGTGGGGACCAGCAGGGAGGGCTGCACGCATGGGAAACGTGGTGCCTGCCCATGCTAGCAGGGGACCCGTTTGGAGATGTTGGATGCCTGATTCAGCACATGCAAGGCCCGACCACCTGGCCTCGGCTGGCAGCCCCGGCCTTTGGGAACATCAGCTTTCACAAGCTTGCGGTGGAGCAGCCAGAAGGGCTTTTTCTTTTTGCTGTCTCAGGGCCTCAGGCTGCACAGCTGGCAGGGGCTCAGCAGGCGCCGCAGACACCAGCTCAGGACACAGGCAGCGGGGCGAGCAGAGCGCTGCCGACGCGGCTCCGCAGGGAGCTGCGGCTCGAGCCCAGCCTGGCGCTGATGAGCCTCAGGGTTCATCAGAGCCTCCTGGCGCTGCTCGGGGCGCTGCAAAGCCCGTGACAGCACGCTGGGCTGCGCCTCAGTGCACAGCTTACAAAGGAAAAGGGCCAAACTGATCCCCTGTTACAGCAATAAAAATCCAAACCACCTCCTGTGGGGAACAGTTTGGATAAAGCAAGTAGTAAAGTCAGATCCACCATGGTTGAACTCAAAGCAGTCTTTGTGCCTGCTGCAACCTCATCCTTCTGGAGCTTTGCAAGCAAAAAAGCAATCCCAAACCCAGGCTTGTCTGCCACAGAAAGTACCTGCTTCCAGTTGGATTCCCCTGGGGATGGCGGCGGGGTCGAAGGCCAGCGGGATGTGGCCCCGGTACAGGTCGACGCCGCTCACGCCGCGCAGCAGGTGCTCGTAGGGGGAGATCGGGTGGTGGTGCTCGGGCACCGGCGCGTGCGGGGACTTGGAGCTGCTGAGCTCTCGCGACGTGGGGGTGATCTTCCTGTCCTGGGACACCGGCTTCCCGGCAGTGATGCTCCCTGCAGCACACCAAGAGGGAAATGAGTCAGAGGAGCCAAGTCCCACCGGCCTTGGGGGGACCTCTGACATCCCAGGGGACCCGTGTCGCCTGCCACATCCCAGGGGACCAGGAGGACTGGGTGCAACGCGCCAAGTGACCCCATCTTTGCTAACAGCAGCACTGAGAATATCACTTGCAYAAGGGAGGGGCAGACAGCAACCGAATGCCCCTGATCCCCAGTGCAGGTGACACCCGGTCCAGCGGGAAGTGCCGCCACGGTGCCAGCCGGTGCCAGGAGCCCTGGGGGCTGCCCGAGGCAGCAASCCGAGCCCCGCTGCAGCTGGATGCCAGGTTTGTCTTCTGAAGGGAACAGGGGGAACATCTGTCCTCTTTGCCCGAGGATGCCCTCCAAGAAAGTCTGAGTTTTGCTTCCAAGACAGCAGCTTTCAAGCTCTCCGACCTAGGATCCCTCAGCATTTCCCAGTGTTGATCCCAGGGGCACAGTGAGTTGGAGCTCACCGACCTTGGATTTCTCTGCTCACAGCTTGAAGCTCCCCTAGCAGGGAGCCCACGGAGAGACCGATCTGCCAAACAGACTCATCCAGGCATGCATGAGCACCCGGCGGCTCCACATCCTCAGCTACCAGCAACCAAGAGGTTAACGCTGCAGGGCAGAACGCGGGACCCCAGCGGGGATGATGAAACCCGGGTCAGAGGGTTCACACACCGGCCGCTCTCTGAGCCAGCAGCTCTTTCACAACTGGTGCAGAGGAGGCTGCAAGGACGTCAGGGCCTTCCCTGGCACCGGTGGCCTCACCACCCCACTGGGGACTAGCAGCACCGCTCCACGTGCCTTACAAGCTGGCTGGGGGCACCAGCGGGTGCAGACAGGGGATGTCCCAGCTCGCAGATGGAGCGCGGCCGCCCCGGCGGGTTCCCGGCCACTCCAGCGGGTTCCCRGCCGCCCGGCTTCCACGCGCTCCGTGTTTACGTCCCCTCGGACGYGCGCAGGAAAACCCAGCGCCGCGGCTGTTGACTTTGGGATAACCATGGCTACGACACGGGCTATGTGAACCGCCACTCCCTCTCCTCGCGCAGACCTCAGCGACTTGGCATGGATGCTGAGGGAGAAAACATCAAGCCTGCTGCAGAGCAGAAGGAAAGTTTAACTGGCTTAGAGAAGATCCCTTCCAATTGACCCACGATACCAGAACTTCTCGGTAGAGACTCCTCGGCCTCCGCGGGTCCTTCGCACCCCGATTCCCTGTGAGCTGCAGACCTGCAGGATCTGCTCTCCTGCTGGCGCTTCACAGAAACAGTTGGATTTTCCCTTGAGAAACGTCCCCGCAGCCTGGGTGTTGCCTCCCCAGCGTGAGAACAGCATGTTCACCATATGCACACATCCCAAAGAGCCTCCGCGCAGCAGCAAGCTTCCCCGAGAGGCAGCTCCTTTCTCGGGGGAAATAACTGCCTGAGCTAGAGAGACAGCAGGGACTGCAGCAACAGGACAGGGACAGCCAGGGACCGGCYGTGCTAATGCTCTGCTTCAGCTGAGTGTGTCTCGCCAGGCACTGCAGAGCACCGGACCTGAGCGTGGCCTTGTCCCCGGGAGCCCCAGTTCTGGTTCCAGGGACAGCAGATGACCAGCACCAAGGGGAGCAGGAAGACCCTGCCAGGCCCAGATGAATTGACCAGATCTACCAGCTTAGAAGGGATTAGATGTTCCTAGATGCATGGCATGCGAGTGCTGAGGTGACAGATGAGCCCTAGACACGCAAGGGAGGCAAACACTCACCAGCCCGGGAAAAAGGGCATGAAAATCCCCCGGAGCAGTGCACCAAGCACTGCTTTCCTGCTTGCCTTTAGCAACTSGGCTGCCCTTCATCAATGCTAGGACAGAGCAAATGCTTTCTAAAGAGCATCAGCTTCAACAGCCAGGGTTGAATTCTCCTTTCAGTTATAATTCTGCGGCCACGGAGCTGCAGGAAAGGTGCTGAGCCCCGACTGCCATGAGTCAGCCTGCAGCCACGGGGCTCACCTGCACAGAACAGGTTAGACAGGCACCTGCTGCAACCGCTCGGCACTSAGGCGCGGTCAGCGGGGACCTCCTGCACGTCCTGCTCCTTGGGCTCGCATTAAATCCTAGCACTTGTTATAGGGGTGGTGAGTACCTTCGTGCTGCCGTGGCGTGGATTCCCGCGTGGAGACCGGAGAGCCTCTGTGCAAGTGGCTGCCGAAGGCTGTGCTGTGCCCTGCCTGGTGCTCCTCGTAGGCAAGGGCACTTTGGTGCGGCTTTCCCGGCTCAGGCACAATCACGGGGGCCCCTCTGGCAATGGAGCCTCCCGAGTTTGTCACCGGGCTTGGCCTGTTTTTCAGGCTCTCTTCGAAAGCTCTCTCCAGATTCCTTGCGTCTTGCATGAGCTCCAGTGAGTGCACAGAGTGAAAAGTCCTCCCAGGACTGCCAATGATGGAGCGGACGTCGTGCTTTTTGGTGCTTGTCGAGGAAGAGCTGCTGTCATACTTCAGTGGGGTACCCTGGGGACAAGAGGCACAGCGAGGGCAGGTCAAAGGGATGCAGTGGTCACCTCCCAACAACTTTCAACAGGGCTTACACTTCCTAGTTCAGTGGGACCATACATCAGCAACATCAATTTGCTTGTCAACGGCAACAGCCACCAGGGAACAGGGATAACAGGATGGTACCGAGCAGGGCAGGGTGGGGTGCTCCTTTTTCATGCCTTGCTGTGCCCCAACAGGATGAGGATGAGTCACTGCTAAAGGCTGTCTGTGCCCATCACGCCTCGCTCCTACACATGCTGTGAAATGAGGTAGAACTACCAGGTGCCATGGGAACCCTCCAAATATTTGGAGCTCAACACGAGACAGCATGCCACGTTTCACCCTGTGCAATTGCCTTGCTGGGTTGCCCATAAAGGGAAGAGGCCAAGACTGTGTGTATCCAGAGTCACAACTGCTGAGGGCACTGGGCTGACTCTGGCCTTAAGCTAGAGTCTTAAGCAGGAGCCAAATTTGGCCTCCTGAACACGCCTGCATGGGTGGAGCATCGCTTTTCTAATGCGTCAAGGAGGGGCTGAGCTCATTCCCCTGGGTTTTGTATTTATCTGCTAGGGAAGGAAAGGAGAATGTATAGCCAAGCAGATATACATTCTGATCAGTGACCCATGTGCAGCTCCTGAAGTCTCTCTTCTCTCCTTTGAACTTAGAAAGAATCCCCTAGGATGTGTGTAAGGAGGACAGCTTGAGTAGGATGGATCACACTTGTGGTGCAACGTGCCATACGCTGTTCACCCCAGACTCACCTGTGTAATAGAGCCTTCCTTCAGAGGCCTGGTCAGAGAGATGTCTGGCGTCCGCCTCAGCTCTTCCCTGGGAATCTCATGGATTGATCTTCCTGCTTCTTTCACCGTGGCAACCAGGCCTTCATGGGCTGGTTTCATTTTCAGGGGAGTAAGGCCCTCGTGAGACCTGACCTTGTAGGCATCAGATAAGTCCCTTGGTGGAGTGTTTTCCCTCTTGAGCTGTTTGGCTTCTCTTCTGAGGTAGTCCTCATGGGCCTCCACATAGGACCGAGGTATTCCTGCAACCCACCCGAGGAAATGATGCAATGGAGTGATCCCCAAGGCAGACACCGGGCTCTCAGTCCCCAGGAGATGCTGAGGCCAAGGGGATCTCTAGCTAATGTGCATTGCTCAGGGATCGCGACCCAGCTGAGCATAAACAGCAACTACATCACCAGTGCAACAGGACATGCTCACTTCTCTTGGCAGTTTCTGGACCCATTTTGCACTACCCTAAATCTGCCTTCATGTGAGTAGCTGGGAATTTTAACCCTGACTTCAGTGGGAGATGAGTTAAGTAGAAGTTGAGCAGGACTCAAAATCTCGCTTTGACCACACAACTGAGGCTGCAGAGATCTGCAGTCAGACCATGACAGGTCTGTGTTTGGTTCTTCCTGCTCTAACCTGACAAATGAGGGGCCAATGTGTAAGAACATCAGCAGTGTAGCGATTTTCACACATTACCTCTGGCTGTGGCCTTGCTCTGCGCGCTGGCATTACCTTGTGTTATCGAGCCCCGGATGTGATGCTGTTCCTTCAGGTTATGAGGACTGTGTCGGTCTGGAGGGATCGCCCGACCCATTAGACCTAGGACAGATCCAAGAGGAAGTGTCAGGCTGTGACACAGAAGTCTGTTTACAATGAATACACAATAATGGTGCTACCAGAGGATCTTCAGACGATAAAAAAAAACGATTTTGAAATGACTTAATTTCTCTTTTTAAAATGTGTTGCCTTTTTTGGTAATCCTGAAACTGGAATACTAGGTCAGAAAGCAAAGGCAAATGGGCGAGTGCATACCCCTTGCTTTTCCATGCTGTCCTGTTAGGACATGCCATGGGACATAACTAATCTCTGTTACAGTAGTTAACTGACACTAGCTAACAGTAGCTGGGTGGCACCTATGGAACATCCTAATGATAAGAACATAGACATGGGAAGCTGCATAAAGTAGACAAGAGTTAAGATGGGCTTTCTGAATCTCACTGTGGGTACTGCACTGGTGAAAGGTTTCGCCCAGACCCACCTTCAATGCTGGCAGATAAGGGATCACGGGCTGATAAACCCCTGCTGATCCTCCCCTCCATCATATCGTAGGTCCGCTTGGTTCCTGTGGGCTCGTGCGAAGCTCCGGAGCTCCTGCTGTCTTCTTTGGGACACTGGGAAGCAGCAACACCACCTGGGAAAGGGAACACAGAGAAGCAACATCAGGAGCACGGAAAGTCGGGACTTGCTGAAGGAGGGCGTTTACTACTGTTTGCATATTTTGCTGAAAGATCAGATCCTATCTGAACAACAGCCACTGTTTGGCATTGCAAGCAGCATCGCACAAGGTTGGCTTCCAAGAAACGCATCTGATGTCTTCTCTCCTCCCTGCCTGCTTCAGATTCCAAGTCCTGTTCCTCCTACTTGGGTAGGAGCATCCACCCTGCCCAACTCCCTTCCTCCCCCTTGCTGGCCAGATGTAGGCAGTGAGACATCGTGGAGCAAGATCAGCTCTGCTGCAAGTAGCTGTAATTCCCACTGAACTTGGCCCTGTGATTCTGGGGATTTTTTTTTCCTGTTTGTTTTGATTTCTGCTAGACACCTACTGCTTGGGATGTTGTCCAGCCTTAACATTTGCTGAGACACTGAGACACTCCCTGGGTGAGAAAAACAGGCAAAAGAGGGGGTGAAGCAAAGCAGAGCAAATGAATTCCTTTGAAACAGCAACGAGCGTGTGTGAGCGGGACAGGCAGCGAGAAGTCCCACGCACCAAAACAGGCCTGAGGGAGCCAGTCCCGGACTCGCTGCAGGACCAACCACGGCCTCCTCCAGCGCGGGAGGAGATTCTTACCCAAGTCCAAGGCACGGGAGCTCTCCYGAGTCGCCAGCTCCCTGCCAGTGCAACCCAGGCCATGCCAGGCCATTCCAGGCTGTGCCAGGCTGCCCCACGCGATGGGCTGCGCGGCACAGGCTGCCTGCCCTCGTCTCTGCCCTGCCAAACCCATCCCGCCCCTGCCGTCCCATTTCCTCCAGCGAGGGCTGCAAGCTGTGAATCTCCCCGGCGCTTCCCRAGCCAGCTGAATGCCCCGTGTTTATGTAACGAGCTCTAGGCTCTGATGTTGGCTTGGAGAGAGAAACGCTGCTGCCCATTATCCCTGGCCTGCTCTCGGCTGCCAAGAAATGCCAGTGCCCTGATCCTCCTCTTTCAGGGCTACAGAATGTGGGTTATACAATTAGAGAAAAAGGAGAAGTTAAAAACATTATTTCCATCATCGCAAATTGAGAACAAAAGTTCTCGTCTGCCAAACCAGCAATTAATAAAATGGAATCATTACAACCCTCACACCCACTACCAGTTTCCACAGTCAGCACCCGCTCAGTCCAAAAAGGATCTGGGGAATGTTCTGGGAAACAGGCGGTGGATCTGGCCCCGAGCTGCCGTCTCAGACTCCTGCAGCGGGATAAAGCCGCGGGTTGGGAAGCAGCTGGGCACCCCGAGGGGGGACGATCCTGCACCCTGGCGTCACAGCACATCTGCTGCGAGCAGCCCTTCCGCACAAGGGACAGGGTCCCGGGTCCCTTTTGTGCTGGGGGGAAGCAGGAGGCGGCTGCCCGGGAGGAGAGAGGCTGAACAGAAAGGAAACCGCTCGGCAAACATGTCCCTTGCCTTGCACAAGCCATTCGCAATCACAGGCAGAATGAGAATTACCAATCTAGCACAATTCAGCTCGCACATGCTGCAGGATCTCAGCTCATTACAGCCCTTTTATTTTAAGCACCCTCATGACACTAAAGAATTTGCAATTTTTTTCCTGCCTGCCAAAATTCATAATCACCAACCATTTCAGTCTTCTAATTTCACTTATTTATTTAATCTTTTAACTCATTCTCTTCCGTACCTCTCTACCAGGATGTCACCAATGTGGAGATCTTAAGGATGGGATGCTCTTGGTCTCACACCAAGAGAAGCTGGTGGAGAAATGACACCCGGCCGAGGAACCGAATTGCCCCTTGGGGCTTCCCTCCATGCAGATGGAGGAGAAGATCCAGCCATCCCAGCAGGATGGGGAGATCTGGCCCTTCCCGGCTCTCCGACAGTACTGCAAACACGATCCTCATTCCAAGGATAAACCGGAGCCAAAGCAAGGACACATGCAGTGGGAAACAAGCCAAGAGGCGCCAAGCAGCACCCGGCCCATTGCTGACACTGAGGGATATCTGGGTTGGGGTGTCCCTGGGGCAGGGCCTGCAGCGGGAAGCACAAGGATGGGTATGGGGAAGGAGTCCAGGCTCCAGGTTTCCTTTCATCACCCCAAAGGGCAGCTCCGTGGCCGGCTCCGGGCACGGGTGGCCATTGACACGCCAGCCCTCGCCTGGCCAGGAGCCTCCTCGTGTCTCCGCTTTGGAGACCAGCCTCGTTCCACTCTCAGCCCGGGCAGTCTGGATCAAAATAGCCCATTGCACAAACAAGTCCCCAAACTCTTCCTGCCTTCTCCTTGGGACGAATCCTGCCAAGCATCCCAAAGGGCATGGGGACACAAGCCTCCTGTTGTGACCCTGATCAGGGGGAGAGTTGACAGCGACCGTGGGCAGGCAGAGGAGGCAGCACTGGAGCTGGAGCCTCCCAAAGGCTCCAGTTTGGCCACTTCTACATTGAGCCCTGAGAAGATGGGGCTGGGAGGAGGTCTCCATAACTCAGCTCGTCCTCGTCCCTGCTCCGGGCGAAGGGGAGCCGGGCTCCCCGCCAAGGGCAGCTGCAGCCTGGAGACACCTGACCCAGCTCACGGTGCCAGGCAAGCGCGGAGGAGTCATTTCCAGCTTCACTGGAGATGAACATCTGCTTATCTCTAGTGGAGGCCACCAGGGCTGGCAGAAGGGCTTTTACGGCCGGTGCTGCTATGCGAGGAGCAGGCGCAGAGGCGGCGCGAGCAGCTGGTACCGGATGCTGATAGTGTGGCCCGTGACCGTGGCGAGGTGGCCGTCACCGCACGGCGCTGGGGACCCTCGGCAGCCCCTGCCTGCAGCCTGTTTGCTCTGCTAGCCCGCTCCCTGCGCGGGCAGCGGCTCGGCCTGGTTAACGAGTGATGCTGAGCACGCGGCTGGCGCCGCACACGGGGCGCTGYGCAGGGCCTCAGGGTCCCAGCACCTCTGGGTGCTGGGCTGTGGCAGCAGGCCAAGCATCCCTTGGGATGCAGAGGTCCTGGGGAGCRGGCAGCGGTGCCATGGGGAAAGCGAGGCAGGGTGCTGCTGTGTCCCGAGGGGATTCCCACAGCGGGGCAGGGACRGCCACACGGTGCCCAAGGTGCAGAAGCTGCATGGGCAGCACGTCGCGGACAGTCAGCGGGCGCCGCGGACAGKCAGCCCCGAGGGCTGCCACGTGCCCAGCGCCACTGCCGCAGGTCCTGCTGTCTCCCATGCTGGGCAGAACTGGCCCTSGGGTGACACCCGCCATATGGGACAGCAGGAGATGCAGCACAGGCCGGAGGGACACGGGGTGAGAGGCAGCGAGGCCGGGAGGTGCCGTGCCAGACCCGCGCGCTCCCCCTCGCCAACCTTCCCCAAACTGCTCCCACATCCCCAGCGTCACCGCGTGTGCCCGCGGCGCCCAGCACGCAAAGTCGGGGACACGGACTCACCGTCATAGGAGAGCACATGGCCTTTCTTCCCTTCGTAAATGACATGTCCCTTGGGCATGGCATCCTCTCTCACTTTCTCTGCTCGGCTGGGGCTGTCTTCTCCGATTATCCTGGTAATGGTTCCTTTGTACAGCACTTCTGCCGGGGTGCCCTTGGAAAGCCACCAAGATCCATATTTAACAGTGTCACAAGCAATTAAGCAAGCAAGCGCTCGCACACACAGGAACACTCTGTTCCAAAAGGGAGGCCGGGCAGCGGGGCGAGCGCGCCCGGCCTCCGCTTCCTGCCGCGGCCAGCAGCGAGAAATTTGCAGCTTAATTATTGATGAGGACAATAAGGATGAGCGGTAAAAAGGTACGTGATTTGTGCAAGGTTGCTGGGAAGAGGCCCAGGGGGGCGAGGGCAGTGTGGAGGCAGAAGGGAGCGGGGGCGAGGAGCCYGCCTGGCCCCGGTGCCCATCCCCACGCTCGCCCTGCGCCTCGGGGCAGCCCAAGGCAGCGGCTCTTTCCCCCTCTGCTTCCCYGCACTTTGCAGAATAAGCTGCTCCCATCTCCCAGGTGTGAAGGACTGGCTGGCATTGGCCCCTACCTCTCCTTCAAGCCCCCTGCAGATGCATGTCCCGGAGGACCTCACTGATGCTTAGCACCCCAGGGTGGCCACCGYGGCCTTGCCAAGCGTGGCCTGGATTCCCAGGGGCTCCTAGGTACTAGTGCAGCCCTCCTTCCTGTCACAGGGATGGCAGTGGGAAGAAGCTGTCAAAAATGAGCCCTCCATCAACACCCACCTAACTGGGAAGCTGTGGGAGCCATTTGTCCAGAGCCACGTGCAGTGGGAGAAGGCAGACTGGGCACGGGCACGTTCTCCTTCCCCATGCAAGGCAGGGGATGCCCACGGCAGCACCAGCATCGTGGGTGTTTTACTCCAATGCTCGGGGAGAGACTATTTCCTCCCCGCAACTCAGAGATGTCTCTGCTCTGTGTCCACCAGAGCCCMACCGTCCCCCAGACCCTGTGGTGGCCTTAGGGACGAGCCAGCGYGCGGGGGCAACACCCGGTCCCGGCTTTCCTGGCGCAGCTTTCCCAGTCCCAGTCCCAGGTAAGTCTCCTTCCTTCCGCGGACGTGCTCAGAGGGGATTTGAAAGCAAGTGATGACAGATGGTTTCAGAGCAGAGAGCATATATTCAAGATGTGCCTTCTGCGAACTGCATGAGTAATCTGAGATCACGTATCAGCTCTGGGACCGGGAGCTGTGGYGGGAACGGGGGCTGCTCCGGAGCGGGAGGAGAGGGAGGCAGCTCCATGGCTCCGGGTGGCTGCAGGTACCGTCCGCTTGGCTGCAATGGGGCAGCCGCAGCTCCAGTTGGGACCTCATTCCCGAGCCAAAGGAATTCTAGATGGATTCATTAGTTGGGTGTAAACCAGGGTCTAAACAACYGCTGCTCATGTCCTGAGCTTCACGCTCAGCCCTGACTTGCCATAGCTGCCAGAGGGGCATGCAAGGGCATGGAGCACGAGTTGGGGTTATTTATAGTCCTCAACCATCCACTTCTGGCAGCTGTGGGGCACAGGGCACCAGGCGAACTGCGCCTCTGCTCTGCCCCAGGACTTGGGCCCCGGTCCCCAAGGCCACAGGGAACTTGCTCAGCCTCCTCAAGGGAGGCAGGCAAAAACCTGAGTGCAAGTGGCTTTAAATATATAAATGATAGTCAGATAAAATCCCCACAGGACACAGATTTTTCTTTTTCTTTTTTTTTTTTATGCTCTCCACTCTGTTACCAGATGAGCAATAACTCACACCGCAAAAACTATCGCCCGCTTGCCAGCTGCTCCTCGGAAGATGGATGGTGGAGATTAAAGCCAAAGCATCTTCCTGCTYGAGAGAGCCTTTGGGCAGGACCCTGCCAGGAGACCTCGTTACCTGACGCGCACCCCGCGGCCTCCCCGGTTCCCTGCCAGCGCCGGGCCCTCCACCCAGCTCCTCTCTGCAGCACTTCCCCCACCTAAAGCTGCTTTTTGGGGTTCTGGGCAGCTACTTAAAGCTAAGGGGATGGCAGGGGGTACGCCAAGGCACTTACATGCGTGATGGACCCTCGGTATGTGATGGGCGACTCCGGAGGCGGCCGGGACGTGGGGGTTCCCTTGGTGATGCTCCCTCCCGAGGCAGGGCCGAGGGATGTACCTGCGAGACACAAGGGTTGGTGCCGGGTTTGTCACGCAGCCCAAAGCCCTGCAGGGTGGGGAGCGCTCCCGACCAAGCCGGAAGGATCCAACCCAACCTCTGCGCAGGGGAAGCCCTCAGCGCCACTTCTGCTTGAATCCAACGTCTTGCACAGCCCTTCCCACCACGTCCCCCGGGGGACCTTGCCGAGCTTGGAGCACGAAGGCGGAAATAACTTTCTGCGGTTATTCGGAGGCCACCATCTCCCTGCTGCCTTCAGCCTCGGGCTGGGCAGATTTATAGGCCCAGCAAAAAGGAGGGCCCGTGTCAGCCTCTCCTGATACGATCGCAGATCTCCAACGAGATGCAGCGCGGGGTGGTTTGAGTTCACTTGTGTGTTATCTGCCCTGGGCTGGTGCCAATCCACTGATGTACTCCCCGCATCTGACTGCATTCTGGTTTTCACAAACCAGAATTTGCACTTAAAAGCAAGGCTTGTGCACTTGTTTTCTTCTTCGGAGCTACAGGGAGAGCAAAATGGGAGGGCTCRATTTAAATGAAATGTGGTCCCAGCCCAGCTGCAGCACTAATAGCGAGGAGCCTGAAAAGCAATTAACGGCATTTAAACAGGTCTCGCTTTGCTGTCTCGAGCAACGATTGCGAGGTGCCCCTTAAACAGAAAAACAGAAAATTCCTGCCAGCACTGACACCCGAGGCCTTGATTCTGGGAGATGGCTGGAAACGTCTTGGCATCCATCGGAAATGTTTTACAGACCTATCCAGCCACCCACTCTGGGAACGAGGCCATCAGGAGAGCAAAGAGGCACCTTCAGCTGGGCAGAAACCCAGGAATCGAATTAGGACTTAGCAGGCGGGCAGAGCCGGCGGCGGCGCTTGGCACCTCATCCCTGATGCCGTGTCCCGCGCCCGCTCCGCACTCACCCCGCAGGATGGAGCCCTCCGCAGCCGGCTGCATAACCAGACTTTCCGGCTGGTTGGCCTGGCTTCTAGGAGAAAGTTGTTCCTGCTTTACTCCAGGAAAAGGCACTGGAAAACATTAACCACGTATCGGTTAGGACATGGCCCGGCTCCACTTGCTTTTGGCAGCTCCAGCTCGGTGCTTGCATGGCTTCCACCTGCCCTGCACCTCCCCAGTGGGCGTTTCTGGCACTCCCTTGGGCACTGGGAGGGGAACTGGTGTTGGAAAGGGCCAAGGACCATGGTGCTACCAGTTCCTGGGAAGCGGGGGCTGCTGGTGCCTCCTCGCATGGCTCCTGCCGTCGGGACGGGGTTTCCTCCCTGCAGCCACAGTTGCCCAACACCTCATGCTGTTAAGAAATGCTTCCAAATGTGCAGACTAAACACGTTCTTTGTTCACTTCAGGCCGTTTACTCTTTATCCTACCAGCCTGAGAGAACGGCACTGTGTTTCCTTCCTTCAATCACAGCTGTAGCTGGAGGGTATTTCTAGCTGGGGATGTGTTCCTGACAGAGCTGCCGCTTCCCTGCGCTGCACGAATTTAGCTCCCTCCATCTCTCCTCTCCCAACGGACTAATCCTTTCATCCTCTTATCAGGTCTGGTTCCTTCTGCACTTCCTTGGTTTTCATGGCACTTTTCCTTTCCCGAGTGAGACACTGGGCCACAGCACCCAGTCCATCGGGCAGCAGCCCTTGCAGGGCCCCYGCTGCACGGGATGGACTGGAGCAGGGCAGCAGCTCCATCTCCCTGAGATACCTCCAGTTGTTGGGACCAGCACAGTCCCGCAAGGCTCCTGCCACACCAAGGTTCATTTGAAGCCATCATAGATGGGCAGGCCTGAAGAGCAACCCACAAGCGCCCTCCCCTTGACTCCTGAAGTCCCCCAGTTTCTTACCCAATTTCTTGGGGTCCATGGTCAGCGGCAGGCCCATGGCGATGGAGCCAACGGGAACCTTTGCGTGCTCGGAGCTGTACGGGGTATGGAGCTGAATGGGCATGCCCTGGGACACAAGAGGAGGGATCAGGACGTGCTCCCAGTCCCCTGCRAGGGGTCTCTGTGCTCGGCCCTGCTCCCTTACCTGTGAAATGGACCCCACGGGTCTCTCCAGCACAGAGGGGTGCTTAGTGGAGGAGATGAGGGGAGGAGGGTTCGAGATGCTCGTCAGCCTTTGCAGCCCGGACCGAGAACTGTCATGCAAGTTTAGTGGGATGGGGTGTCCTGAGGGGGGAAACACAGTGTTAGCAAGGCCAAGGAAAGACAAAGCAGCAGCATGTAAAATACGAGCAAAATAGTGCAAGTGACCGAGCGAGCAAGCGATGGACATGGGAAACCGGCTGCCTGTGACCCTGGCCTGGGACCYGAGCTGCATCACGGCTTTGCAAAGTGGAATAGCTTCTTTTACTCTTCCCTTCCACAGCTAGAGGCTGTTCTGCGTCCAACCTCTGAGCCCTGCAGCCGCGGAKGGACAGCAGGCAGGGAGCAAACCTGGGAGCTTTGGACCAAGGTGGCTGTGGGAGCACCCCGCGTGTCCCTCTGTCATGAAGCACGTTCCCAACCACACACGGGAAACCTAGCTGGTCCTTCCCGGACCTCAGCACCGCCAGCTGCTCCACCAAGGGAAAAACCAGAGGTGTCAGCAGGTTTATGTTGAAGCCTCTTCTCTCATCCAAGAGAGAAGGGCTGCACTGATTTAAAGAAGTGGTCTGTGATGCTGGTTGCAATGGCAGCACCTGTCCTCAGCCTTGGGCCACGACAGGCAGCACGCACAGCCACACAGCACACACGTGCACGGTGGGACGGCATCCACTTGCCTGGAGGGTTGTACTGGAACAAGTGGGGCTCCGCCTGGGGAGAGGTTTTGATCACATCCCGTGGGTAGGACAGCACGGGAGGCCAGCACGAGGCTGCTGCCTGCTCTGCGCTGAGCTTCTGAGCCTCTGCAATGGACGAGAAATGCGTTGGCTTCTCTGCAAGGGGAACAGAAAGGGCACAGTTTGCCGAGCGGCACGCGAGGTGCCCCATGGACGTGTTGTCTCAGCACGGAAAGCCGGGCACAGCGCCGGGAACCCGCACGCTGCCAGCACCCAGCACCGCGCCAGCACCCGCCTCCAGCGCACGGGCACACAAGGCTGCCCCCAAACCACTCGGGTGGCTCCTCTGCCTTCGCTGCACAGCTTGGTCGGGTCCCATCAAACCGCACACGGGGCTGGGGGCACSTGGGGCGCGCGGTCCCCCTTCCTGCTGCGGGGCACAATGGGGAGCAGGACACGGAGGGAACCAGCTCATTTCCCATCACATTGCAACACAAAAGCTGGACCCTTCTTAAAGGACGGCTGCTGACTATAAACAATCTGCAGGATGCTGGAACAGACCAGGAATAAAGGCGTCAGCTTGTTGGACAACCTGGGAATAATGCGCTCTGCTTGCAGTGACCAGATGTTCGCTGAGCACCTGGGACAACTGTGCTTTATGGCTCAGTCAAAGGCAAATGAAGATCAAGAGGAGCTCATGGACGCGAAGGCAGGATGTCCCCGCAGGGAGTGAGGCTGCTTTTTGTTCCAGTGCAAAGCACCAGGGCCCGAGGCAGGAAAGCTTCCTGAAATTACCTGGCTCCCGTTATACTGGATGCCACACTGCGTTCACCCTGACTATATATATAWAAAAAAAGCTGATTCAATGCCCAAAAGTGCCTATAGTGCATGGAAAATTCCGCCTGGGATGTTTAGAGCAGCTCCCTTCTCATCCTGAGCACCAAAACTCGGCTGTGCTCTGCACAGAGRCCCTTCAGCTGCCACGGGTGCAGCCTTGCAGACAAACGCTCTGCTGCACAGATGGATGAGAGCGTCTTCTCTTGAATGGATTACAGGCAGGTTTGGGAGGATTTGCTTTTAATCGATAARCACTTAATTTTGCACTGCCCTTTTCCCCCAGACCCACCTGTGTAATGTCTGGAGTGACCAGAAATTGGAAGCCAGGCCGTAAACAATAGCAATCACAAATGAACCCAGCCTTTAACCATCAATTTTTGATAAAAATAGATGCCTGAATCCTGCTAAGCTTAATAATAGGGCAAGTAGATTATCAGAGGCCCAATTTAATGAGGCTTTACTGCATTATCGTTATTAATGCTCAGTGTACTCAGAAGCTGGGAGATTATTCTTGTCCTCTTCAGTGAGACAAGAAATCCATTCCGAGCGTGCAGCGCTGCCCCGGCGCACGCAGCTGCAGCCCGGCGGGGCTGGGCCGCTCTCTTCCCACCCCAAATCCCAGCGAGGATCCCTTCGTCCCCCCAGGATCACAGGCTCTCAGGCTCTCCCTGATTTTCCCCCAAACGCTCCTGGTTTTCCAGCGCTGCAGTGCATGGGAGTGGAACCTGGGCCGGCCGGCCCGAAGATGCTCTTGGAAGCCAAGGCAGCGCGAGCCAAGCTTTTGTGCACCCTGGATGGCTCTTGGAAAGACGCGTCCTCCTCCCCTCCCCATGGGAGCTGTTCCCTCCCCTGTGCTCCTCTGGAGCCTATGAAATGCGGCCAGTTCCTAATTGCCCCCGCATTAGAGCGTGGCTATAACTCATCCAGCTTTTGATAAAATAGCACTTACACGGGGAAGAGAGAGTTCCTATTACCGTTTATCAAGCCCCTGGAATCGGAGCGAAGGAGTCAGAGTTTATACGATCCGTCATCCAAATTAATGCTCTTGGCTTCCCATCTCCTACCAGGGCCAAATTAAACACAACTAAATCAGCACAAAACATCCCGCTGGCTTTCAAAGTGCCGAGCGATAACCCAAGAAATGCCCGGCAGCGACTCAGCGAGGGGGGAAAAGGGACCCGTGTGCCCGGGGCCGCGATGCGCGCGGGGCCGCCCGCCCTCGCCAGCGCYGCGGGCACCGCGCCGGGAAGGGCAGCGCGGCGGCCAGGAAGGTAGAGCTGGGCTGGCCGCCCTCCAAGGCGATACGGATCCCGCCAGGGCCCTGCGAGGCAGCCAACGCCTCGGCCAGGATGTGTGCAAGACTTTGCTTTGAAGCAGATCCAGGGCGCCGTGAAGGATGTTGATCTGCGGAGCGGCTGCAGGAGTTCGCGCTCTCGTAGCGGGCAGGGCCTCGCTGATGCGGGGATGGAAAAGGGGAGCTGCTTGGAGCAGCTCGCGCCTTGCCGGGAGGAGGCCGTCCCGGGGCGCCGCTGGCACAGAAGGGCTGCTCTGGTCAGGGCTCCGCAGGCAGCGCAGACTCCCCCACGGACGCATTATCCAGGCGGACTGTGCGGCTGCCATCGCTCCAGCTCCCCCATCCCGAGCCGTGGTCTCCTCCGCCGGGAGGCAGGGACCTCTCAGCTGCTGGGTGAGTCAGAACCCGTGTCCCGTGCAGGAGTTCGGGACGTGCAGATCACTCAGYCGGAGCCCATGGAGATCCTTGTAACCCTGCTAACACCCCCACGCCAAGCTACACAGCCCCTCTGCCGCCAACCTGCGTGGCACCACACGTGTGTGCRCCTTGCAGGGGGGAAACACATTAGTCTCAGTACATGGTAGCCTCAAAGCATGACAGAAGTGTGACGGCAGAGGTAGCCCAGAGAATGAAGTGCTTCATTTTACTGGTGCTTTGGGGAGAATGAAGCTGCTCAAAATGCACTTGGATGTTAGACTCGCATTTAACAGTGATGCCAACAGGTGACGGTAGTGGAGAGGTTAAGCTCCAAGCTGTGAAACCCTGCACTGTACTGAAAGCAAACAAGTCTGCCCGATTTCAAGCTGCCCTCCTTTCCTGTGGCCAGATGCCAGCGACGAGGAGCTCCAGGTTCAAGCACTGGTTGTGCCGCACACCTCGCTGGGAAGCCCAGCCCTGCCAAGGACTCCAGCGAGGGAAGAGCTCGGAGCTGAGTACCCGTCGCTGCAGGGTGAGCGCTGGAAGGTACCTGCTCTGCCTGCCTCACAAACACAAGCCTCTCAGGAAAAGCTCAGCTGGAGGCTTTACTGCATGGGTGGCATCTTGGTGACCTGTGGCAGGCTCCTTTCTGCTCAAGGTGAGCAGCTGCCCGAAGGACACCTCCAACTCTGRATAATCCGGTAAAGTTTTCCAGCTGCGTTCAAACTCCTCCTATCCTGGGGTGGAATCTAGTGCCAGCGACATCACACTCACAAAGCCTGAATTCCCTGCTCTTCACTGTGCCACAGTGCTGCACGTCCACACTCGACAGCTCACGAGCTCTAGTCTCTCAAAGCAACCAGGCCCCCAAAGTGCTCAAGGGCYGTCTGAAGTGCAGCCTGGCCACGAGGGGCAGGGACACAGACTTCGTACCAGAGCAAATCGACACTCCGAGGAAAAACACATTTAGAGGATGGCCTCATCATGACTTCCCGATTCTCCTTAACCTTGATCCCCAGGTGCTCAAGCTAATAACACTTCAGATGCTCCATGGTGGGAAACTCTGAATTGCTCATTAGGCAGCCAAACGGCATCAGAGCTATTCTGAGGAGAAAGCACGGGGAATCTTTACAGGAACCTTTGGACTCCGAGTCACAGTATTAGCATTGATTTAAATGAAATAATGGTCCCTGCTGAGCATTAAAAGCATTCTTTATAAAAAGCCAGCAAGGTAGAAAAGAGCCATTGTACCCAGAGCCCTGGCATCCCTCCAGGTCCCTTTGCTCTCCAGTGAATGGTAGAGACGCTAATAAAGGCAATCTTCACCTCCTCAGCATTCGACACTAGCCCGGTGTTTGCTGTGGGCTCAATAAGACATGATGTACTGTCTAATGAACACGGGAAATTAGCCGTGCCTCCCTGCTCCTGCTTCGAGACACTATTAAAGCACTTTCAAGGGCTGAAGCCAACTTCCACCCGAGAGAAGGAAGGCTGCTGGCTGCAAACGGCCGCACGCCCCATGCGCTTGCGTGTGGGTAAATACAGATGCAGAGCCCCTACCTTCCTTGTCCCCGACCGCTGGGCTCCTGCTCTTGCCCCGGGGGCTGCTGCTGGGCGGCTGCGGCTCCTTCTCGGGCTGCTGCTGCGGGGCCGGCGGGAGCTTCCCCGGGGGCAGGTCCTCGCGGGCGGACTCGTGGGCTTTCGTGATCTGCTGCTGGTAGAGGGCCAGGGCATGGGGAGGCACCTGAGGCTTCACGCTTCCGCTCTGCAATATCCCCTCCGAGAAACCTTCGGAAATCTGCAGAATAGGAGGGAGAATTGGTGATGTTTGACATGTACTGTGTGATTCTGGGATTCGTTTCTGTGATTCTTACTGTTAATATCCACAGCAATCTCCAAGGAGATGGAAAATTGTTCTTCCAAGACATATCTGCCCCACACTATCACCACCAGCCTTGCCATCCCGACCAGTGCTCCAAAGCTCCCCAACCGCAGGAGGTTAAAACACAAACACAAGTATTTCCTGCTCCCACAAGAGTATCAGATCTGTTCTGGTGACACTGTGAGAGCCTTGGATTAAAACCTCGGACCTCAAGTTAAGTGTTTACAGATTTTGCAAGAAATCACATTACAGCAGACAGATCTTAAGCTGTGACATGGAAAACTGGGAGCACATCGGGAACAGATCCTGCCTGGAAACTCCAAACACAGCACATGAAACCAAGGACTTCTTCCCTCCCCACCCTGCTAATGCTCCTCCTCTGGGGTTGAACTTGACCCTGAAAGCAGTGGGGTACTTTCTGTCACCTCCCAAGCTACAGCACCAGCAGAAACGATCAGCCTGSGAAAATACACAATCTTTCAGTACTACTTCACAGGCGGAGAGGGGGAACACAGGGTTTTGCAAAGAGGAGGAGCAGAAATGCCTCCTACCTGTTACTGCTGCTCTCAGTGAACCCACCATAACACCGAGGCCCTTGGTCGATGGTTAATTATCTGTGCTGTGATCTAGAAGTGTCAAAGCTGGATCAAGCCACTCTGTGCTAGGCACAAAGAGCTGTTCTGCACTGGGGCAGAGCCAAGKGGTCCTTTGAATACACGGGATCAAGAGAAGCGCTGGGCCGGGAAGCTGCCCGCTCTCCCTTTAAAGCGATGGGAGGTAACAGTCATGTGGCAATGACAAGGTTTTCCTGTGCAGACCTTTCACTTCTTTCTAATAAAAGAGCCCCAAAGACATCCAGACGCTGCTGACAGAGTCTTTCCAGCAGCTGGGAACGTGTCGTGCACAGGAAGCACCTTGCTTGCTCTTGAGCCCCTACCAGCTCTCGCGCAACCGAGGCAGGAGATCATCACACACGTGTGGCAGGGGGAGCCTTTAGACTCCTGGGGTGCACCCAGTCCYGAATGCTCACGTGAGACCCAGCCTTGTGCAGAAGTGTGCAGGGGACACCCGCGACAGGGTACTTACGATGGGAGGAATGGCAGCGGCGCGCTGCTTCAGCTGCTTCAGGTCCAGAGGTTTCTGCGGCGAGGAGTTCAGCCTGGCATCGCTGGCCGTGTTGAGCAGGCTGGGCCTGGGGGACAGCAGCCTGAACACAAAACAGGAGTCGGCCCGGGCAGYGTCAAGGACGAGCCCCATCTGGTGACTCCCCCGTGCCCTGCGTGACTCTGCTTTCTGCTGCTGAGCCTCAATCATCTGCTCTTCATCAGCGAAGGGCAGAGTGGAGCACTGCTCAGCCGCTCGGGTTTCCAGCTCTGCCAGTTGCTATCCCAACCCCAGGAGAGCCTGCTGGGACAGGAGCCACCATTCCCCAGACTTCAGAGTCCCCCACAGGGCTGCCTGTGTGACAGGAGGTCGCTCAGCAGCAGGGGGACAACCCCACAGAAGGTGTCCTGTGCTGGGACTCCAGCAGTTAGAGCCCCGGAGTCCTGGATCCCAGCACAGCAGGGAATGGCTCCTCGCTGCCTGTCGGAGCATCACTCCCTCCTACACAACAGGCACCAACAGGGGCGAACGGGTGCAGAKCTCTGCAAGACCAGGGCGACTTCTGCAAGGAGTGGGGAGGCCAAGGGGAGACGGAGAGCACACCGGGATTCAGCTCCTGCTCGTGGAGAAGACAACTCCCAGAGGATTCCTTCTCCTTACCCCTTGTGCAAGGCACTTCTGGTGAAGTTGCTGCTCCACACTAAGCCTGAGGGAGAAGTGGAGGCTGGGATGGGAAGGGAAGCTCCAGAGCAGGGTGCTCGGTTCAGATTTCCTTTGGGCACCGTGCCACCCTCGGGAGCTGCTCGCCCTGCACTCCCAACCCAGCCTCGCACGCCCGCTCATGGCCTGTCCTCTGTTCCGGAGCCTGGGAAAATGACCACGCGCGCACGGCTGGGGCGCTGGGATCTTAGGGAAGACGGGAGGCTGGATTTCGATGGGATTTGCTGTTCGGGAGGGCTGTGCTCAGCCCCCTGCCCTCTCCCCCTCGGCAGAGCCTGAGAACGCAGCCGTGCCGAGCGCGGCAGCCAGCGAGCAACAAGCAGCCCGTCCCGCCTGTATCTCCCAACGCGGAAAAGCGGGATTGGGGGCATCCATGGGGATCTCTGCCTCTGGGCCCATGCTGCATGGASGGATTCACTGCTCCACGGTGGTACTAGAGCTGAGGGGCTTTTCCCTTCCCAACCCATCCAGTACCCATCAGGGCAGGTGGGCCCCGCTGGTGCCCCACGGGAAGGGGACAGGGACAGTGACAAGGGCCCTAGGTCAAACCCGAGATGTTTCTGGCTCCTGGAGCTGGGATGAGACCCCAAGGGCTGTGTCTCTGCAGGAGATCCTCGCTGTCTCTCTCTCCCCACTGCCGTTTGTTGAAGCCAGCCTCCTGGCTTTTTAAGGTTTACAGCTTGATTTGTTTATTTTAGCTGTTATTTCCCTGCTCTCTTCAGCCTATAAATTTCAAGGTCACTCCGTGCTCACCCTTGGATGAATAAACATGTGTTGCTGGGCCATGTGAGGGGAATAAATACATCAGCGCGCTGGGCCAGCCGCGGCCCCGGCGCACGCGGGGCGGGACGGGGACCCGGCGCCGGCGGGAGCGCCCCGCGTGCCAGGGCAGACCCGGCGAGGGGCGGCTGAACGGCCCCGGCCCTGCAGTGACAGCACCGGGCACAGCACCCAAAGGCTGCTGAGATGAGTGGTCTGAGGGCTCCGAGAGCTTCAAGCCTCTGGAGCAGAGTCCTCGCAGCATTTGCAGAGCGCTCTGCCTCCTCACCCTGGCACCTGGGGCTTTCAGAGCCAGCCTCTTGTCCCCACGGTCCCTAGACACTCCGGTCGCCCATTCTGCTCCATAAGGGCAAATTCCCAAGCTCCGTGCACGCAGCCCTGACCTCCGGCTGCCAGCACCGGTGCAGGGAAGAGCTGGTGGCGCTGCCAGCTCGGGCTGGGCCCCAGCGCTGTGGCCAGGGGGCTGCCACGGGCATGGGCAGGTGCCTGGCGCCGGATCCGGTGCTCCCTGGGCACGGTGCAGAGCCCCGCGAGCCCTCCCAGCTGGAGCAGCTCGCCCCTGCGCTCACGCTCATCCGGGAGGTGGGTTTTAGGCACCCAGCTCTACACATCTCATTTCTTCTCTCTGGAGCTGAGCAGGGGCGAGGAAGAAGCCTGCCCTGCTGTGTGCAGAAGYGGGGCTCACAGCTCAACACAGGGTTTTAAAGCACTCTGCCACCCTGAGTTTCAGAAAACCAGAATCAACCGTAAATTCATCAATATGATRCAGCGTAAGTCACATAATTTGCCATGCCTCTTCTCCCCAAACCTTGCGCTGGGCACAGCACTGTTTGCTGGATGCTCTGCTCCAAGAGGCCCTGGATCTGGTCCCAACTACTGCACCTGCTTTTAACCTGGGTCTCCTGAACCCAACAGCTGGTGCCTCTAAAACTGGACAAGGAAAAGGATTTTTCTTATACATATGGTCAACACACGCACGAAAGGAAGAACCTTGGCTGTGTGGACACATGCCCTGCTGGCGCGAAGCTCTGGAGCTGACSAGGCCGCCCTGTGCTCCAAAGCTCCTCAATCTCCACTGCCAAGACGTGAGACTGGTCTAGCTGCCAGGCAGCTCCTACGCGACTCATCCAAGGCCGTGCAAATTTCCACATTTCCCTTCAACTCCTTGCAAGGAGGACGGGGCTGGGGGAGGCTGTGGCCCTCGCGCCGCACGGCGCTTGCAGCGGCCTCGCTGYGCTGGGGATGCGCGCGGCCTCCCACGTGCGCTCCCATCTGCCGTGACCTCCCCCTGAACCGTGGGGCTGGCAGTGCTCTCACAGCACAGGCTCTATACGTAACCAAAGACAACGAGCCGCCTCTCGGCTCYGACACGCTCACGCTGCAGCTCCTCATCTCGGTCCGGTCTTTGCTGGCGCAAACCGCAGGCGGATGCAGGAACGGCGGCCGCGGGAGATGCGTCTCCTGCCTCTCCGCACACTGGGAGGATGCAGGATGCTGCAGGCAGCTCCAGGCTTTTGCAAGCGCACCAAGAGCACCCACATTGTGGGCGAGCATCATGCCATGYGGGATGCACGGTGCGGGCTGCGCGCTCAGCGCCTCCGCGAGCATCCACGAGCATCCACGAGCACCCGTGTGCGCCCCTGCAGCACTGAGCTGCAGCGGCCGCCGGGCAGCGGGCAGAGCTCAGCCGGGGCAAATCAAAGAGTAATTTGGCAAGCGAGGGCTCTGCTGCTTTGCAGAGGGTGAAGGGAAAGGAAGGTGAAAATCACCGTGTCCTGGTGGCCCCGCTTCGAGAGCTGTGCCCTGCAGCACCGCTCCACCGAGCAGCACCAGCGTCTCGGCCACAAGGGTTTCACTGCAAACCACGCGGGCACCGGGGTGTCTACAACACAGCTTGGGAACCCCTGAGCCCTTCACGGATGTACAGGACACGGGAAAAGGCCACAGATCTACTCCAGCTTTGGCTAAAGGGACGTGGAGCGTGAGCTGAGCCTGGCCCGAGCGTGGACAATGGCATGTGCACCTTTGGTTCCATTAAGATGACCGACGAGGAGCAAAGCGGGGAAGCCGCTCGGAACCTGCACGTGCTGAGGTCCTGCTGCAATCTTGTAGTTAGTCCCTACCAATCTCGAGGAGTTTGGTCCTGCCCTTCTCTTGCAGGGTGGTTTTATCCCCCGCGGGAAGGGCATCGGCCCCGTCCCTGACCCACGCTCGGAGCTGGCACGGACCCTGTTCCTACATGTAGGGGCCTCACGAGGCCCCTCCTGGCCCACCAGCCAGCGCGGATGGAAGCAGGGGCCATTCGAGAAAACGGCACTACAAAGACATGTATTTATATATGTTCTTTAAAAAAAAAAAAAAGACAGGAAACCCTGTCCCATTTGCAAGGCTCTTGAGCAGGGAGGGCTGCGCGGCCGTAGTGGGAAGAGATGGGAGGGAACAGGGCGTTTCTCCTTCGAAAACATGAGTGTTTCCGCTCCCTGCTCAGAGCTGCCACGAAGGGTCAGGGCTCCCTTTGCTACCAGCACCAGGGCTGTCTGAGGGCCTGGGAAGGCAGCGGCAGAGGTGGAGACCCAGCAGCATCTGCCACTGTGAGAGCCCTTCTCCCTCTGGCACACAGGGCCTGCTTGGATAACCAAACCTGGCCCACACCTTGGAACAACCCAGCTGGTTCCAAGGACACGTCGCCCACGCTGCACCAGCTGAGTGCCCGYGGCCAGCAAACCCCGTGGCTCTGCACCCCACACCTGCACCGCGGACACCGTCTGCTGCCGCCCGGTCCCGTCGTGGGCCGTGTTGGCCTGGGGACATGTGGAGACGTGGTGGGACATGGCCCTCTGCTTGGGAGGGCCCCAGAGCCTGCAGGAGCATCTGGGTCCCTGTCCTCTCCCACTGGACACAGCCTGTTCTCAGCGCCAGTGGAGAGGGCACCATCCAGCCCAGCACAGCATTTTAGTCCCTGTTGCTTTGAGATCTGAGGGGATGGACAAGCAGAAGAGCCAGCCTGGGCTGCTGTCTCCAGCAACRCCTTGTTGGTGGTACTCCCAGAAGGTGCCCATGGGCCTGCTGCACCCAACGCACACCTCCACGTCCTCTTCACAAGCCACGCACTTACCCAGCACGTGTCGCTGCCTTTCTTACCTGCTCTTGTCCACAGCGTCCTGGTCGTCCATCTCATCCGCACTGCAGGTCGCRCTGGAGTCGCTATCGGGGTTCACACCGGCGCCTTTGCTGCCTTTGTGACTCTCCTTCTTCTCGGCCTTGGGCGTCCCCTCCGCCCCTGCCGTTCCTGCAGCGCTGACGCTGCTTTCCGCCTTCTTGTCATTCCCCTTGTCCTTGTCCTGGCTCTCCTCGTTCTCCTCCTTCTTCACCTCGCTCTTGCAGGGCTCCTCGCTCTCCTTCTCCTCCGGCTCCTCTGTTTTCACCACGTCCACCACCACGTCCTCCTGGGCTTTCTCCTCGCTGCCAGCCGGCTCGGGACCTGCCTCGGGAGGAGGAGGAGGGCTGGAGGCTGGAGCAGGGTTGGTGGCGGGAGCAGTAGGAGCAGCGATAGCATCGGGGGGTGTGGGAGCCTCTTCCAACTTGACTGCCGGTTCTGCGCTGGAGTCGCCTCCCAGCCCGGCTGGTGCCTTGGCCCCGTTTTCGCCTCCCTCTTTGGCTTCGGGTCTCGGCGAGGGAATGCTCTCAGTGTCGGAGCTGTTATTTACTGCAGCTGAGAAAAGGGAAGAAATAAAAATAAGGATAAGGCTGAGATTCTCACTTCCCATATCGCCGCCGCCGCCCTCTCCCCTGGGAGGAGAACGCCCTCATTCCTTCAAGGGGGAGACGAGCCCGGGCTTCGGAAGAGCCGAGCCGGGATCCCCTGCGCCTGGAGCCTACCAGGCCAAGAGATGCTCTGCGCTTGCTTTGATTGCCCAACATAACAGCGGCTCTGGCGATCGCTAACCCCCATCCAAGCATAAATTCACGTTCCTTGCCCATGCCAGCAAGTGGGAAGCAGGACCTGGATCCAAACCGTGGCCGTGGGCTGCTCTCCCGCTTGAATGGAGCAGGACGGGCCCCGTGCTGCCCTTGCGCGGCTCTCCCATAGCTCCGAGCTCCTCCGGGTCCCTTCCTGCCGAGCGCTGCTGCTGCCGTGCGGAGCCCTGACCCCRGCCCTGCCGGCCGAGGGAACGGCCCAAGGCACCGCGTGTGTTTGTTGGTGTTGCAGCCACCGGGGTCGTGTCAAAAGGGAAGGAGGTCGGGGCCAGCGAAAGCAGAGCTCCGCCACTGTTTCGGGACAGGTTAATCATTAAGCCCAAGGGATCAGTCTGAAATCCAACACTGACTTGAAGCGAACCGAGGATGCAAGTGGACACGGAAGGTGGGAGTCCGTGCAGCACCGCGGGTGAAGGTGCTGCCGAGGGGCTGCTTCTGCGGCTGCAGAAAGAACCGTTTCCTCCAGAACCTCCTGGCACAAACCCACCAGGGGCCAGGAGGGTCACTGGATTTCACGGGCCATCTCAGCACATGCACCTTGGTGCAAAGGTCTCTCACTCTCGTGCAAGAAGGGGTAGAGCAGCTTCCTTGTGTGCATCAAACCATGAGATGCAGTCGCCCAAGAATGATGGGCACGAGACTGACAGGACACAGACTGRGAGGAGGTTTGGTCAAAATTTCTCTTAGCAACACACCTGGTGCCACTCCTAACGTGAACACTGTCCAAGGGCAGCGTGTCCTGGCCTGACCCAAGCTTTAGGCTCCAGACACGGAGCCCACGATGGCAGCACGCGAAGGGCGAGCRGGTTGTGCCCTGGATGGACGTGCACCAGGGTGCCACGACTCGTGCCTGCTCCTCACCAGCCCGGCAGCAGGGTGCAGAGCAATAACCATGCAACCAAAACCACATCGAGACCTTCCCCTGATGCCCTGCCCGCCGCACGGCTCCCGACCCTACGGCACTCGCGACGCGCCTCCAAACGYTGCCCCGAAGCCGAGCGATCAGCCTGGCACAGCCCTGCTCCGACACATCCATGCCCATGACGCTCCCCTCACTCTGCTGCCACGTTCATCCCGCTCAACAGCCCGCTTAGAAACAGACCCCAGCCCAGCGGGGTGAACGCGAAGCGAGGAGCGCAGCTCTAGGAACGTAAAGCTGCGGAGTGTGTCAAGTGATTGGTCTTTAATCTTAAAAACACGTTGTTTCCTTTCCAGCACTCTCCCGAAGAGCAATAACTACCTTTTACATTGTGTCTCTGAGTCACATATCACCTCGCACAAAGATTTACCTGGAATCTGCCTCGTAATGAGTCACTTCCAACAATGACTTGAAAAGATTTTCAATTTCGAGTCCCATTAGCCTGGGTGCCAAGGTCAGGAATCAGCGTGGTGCTAGCAGTACTGGTTAAGTTATTAAATTACTTTGACAAAAGTCAAATGGGGCTATTGTTGGAAAATTATGCACAATTTCTCCAAACTCACTGTCGTGCTTTCTAAGCAATAAATAGCCAAAATTGTCACCTCCAAACTGTATCCTTTCTTCCTTACGGTTGGCAGAGAGGAAAGCGCTCCCTTAAAAGCAGGAGGAAAAGGACCTGGCAAGGGGCAGTAAATTCACCCTTTGGGGACCGCGGCTGCCCTGCCAGGGCCACAGGGGCCTCCTCGAGCCAGGCGATGCCTGGTTGGCACGGGGCAGTGTCCTGCAAACCCGGCGGGTCATCCCCTGGATCCCACGGCACCTCCGCACCATTTCCTGCTCGCTCCCCTGCAGCAGCCGCCCCACGGCCTCTCCTCTAGATCCTGGGTCCCTGGGTGCTGGTGGCTGTCAYGAAAGGAAGGGCTGTCTCTTCTCCAGGGTGACAGGGAGTCCCTGGGGAAGGCGCAAAGTGCCACCACTGCTGGGACAACACGGCTCAGCTGGAGTGGAGCAACACGCATGGGCAGCTGTTCTGTCACAGCGGTGGCACCGGCCAGACCTGCGACCGACTCACTTTGGGTGACAAATCCCATCCTCTCTGCTGCTTMCAGGGCAGCCCTTCCTGTGCACCCTCTGGAGACTATGGAGAAGGCCCTGGAGCGCCATCCAAGTCACCCAGTCTCTTGAGCTGTTGAGATCCTCCCCACCTGGACCCCGGGGAGGTCCTTGGGCATCCGGCAGCGACTGCTCCACGAGCTCCTGCTAGCACACAACGTTCCCAAAATAAACATCCCTCCAGACAGACTACAGGAGGGCAGTGATCCAGGACAGTCCTTGCAAGCGTGAAACCCAGAGGCATCCGAAAGGTCACGAGCACCTCGTGCTGCAGGACAGCATCGCCTCGCTGCCTCCTCGGGGTCACAGACACCCCTGGCACGTGGGAGTGCTGGCGTTGACGGGACGTGGCAGCCAGCAGCGCGGGGCTGGCTGGGACCACGCGCTGTCCCCCTGCCACCAAGCCAGCCCTCCTCACCTTCAGCCTCCTCAGCCATCTCCTCCTCGTTGCCGCTCGTCCCAGACACCTCCATCTCCTCGTCCTCGGCTGCGGGAGGGAAGGCTGCCTCTTCATTTTGCACGGCGGTGCCTTTCTTCTTCTTCCTCTTTGCGTTCCTTTCCTTCTCCTGGGGAAGAGGCAGAGGAAGGTCAGAGGGGACCCTGTCCCCACGCCCACATTACACGTTGGGGTTACGCACGTACCAGGAATGGTTCCCGGCTCTCTGCACACACATGGCTCTGTCCCAGCRCTCACCCGGCGGCAGCAGCGCCCGCCACCCGGGCACACAGCGGCCAGTGCATCAGGGCAGTGGTTCCCTGCACCCCAGAGCTGCCCAAGGACTTTAGTCCCTGTGTCGCGGGGTGCTGCTGCCAGTGGGACGCTCAGCACGTGACAGCAACAGGGGACGTGTTGGAGAGCACCGACCCGCGGAACAACCGTGTGAGCGGAGCAGCCAACAGAGCAGCTCCAAGCACCCAGGGCCCCAACTCGTCTCGTCTCTCTAGGACGTGCACCGGGGACCTGGGCGCACGTGCTGCTCCCGCCCAGACACCCCCAGCCCCAAGTAAAGTCTCAGCTTCGCTATTGTTTCCTGCTCTTGTTGCTTAAGTAAATATTACCAGTAGGAACAGGCCCATCATCTCCAGCGCGCTCTGCAAGCTCCACGCGGATGACGTGGGCAGGACGTTTATTTACATGGATGAAAAGATAAAGCCGGGGCGGAAACGTTAACTTTGCTTTTGGATCTCTCTGCTGGGAAGAGCTGACTTCTTCCCTTCCCCCAACCCCCCTGCAACTTTTCAATCCTTTAAAAAACTTCCAGATAAAACAAACAAATACAACTGCTTTTTTTTTTTGCACTTGGAAACGTTGCTTGCTCAAACTCTATTTTTACCAAATTGGGCAGGAAAAAGGGAAAAAGGAAAAAAAAAGCACCCGAGAGGCAACGGCCCTTGAGCACACGGAGCCGCGGGGCTCCCTGCGTCCTGTCCACGGCTGGAGCCGCCGCYGTTGGCACCTTTGCCAAGGCCAGGACGGGAGCGCCGTGCGTTTCGCGCCGCAGTAGCGGCTCGGCGTCGCTCCCGCAGCCACGGAGCTGCCGCGTTTCTATGGCAAGGGCTGCTCTGCCCGCCCGCCTCTTACTCACGGAGCCGTGACTCAGAGGAGCCGGGGAGCGGGCTCTCCACTAGGGAATTATCCGGGAAGCGGCCTCAGCACCATACTTGGCTCTTGGGCGGCTGCCGACGAGGCAAGCGGAGCGGAGGAGCAAGGACCAACGCGGACCAAGCGTTCAGCGAGCTGGATCTCCCGGAGTGAAGCAGCCGAACGGGAGGCTGCACATGAGCTCCRTGGGGAAGACCTGCAAGGGGCTCTTTGGGCCATGCCTAGAACAAGGCATCTGCCATCGCATGGACGTGCCCTCCATAGCCCCAGCGGGAACCAGGAGGCCATGGGCAGGCTTCCAGGCATTTGCCACACACTATTCCTTGCTGACCGGTTACTGCAGCCCACAGGGTCTCGCCCTCAGGGCTCTGCTCTCCACCTACCATCACCTATTTTTGCAAGAAGGTCCAAAGCTTCAGGATTCGGCACCAGGCTGCCTCGCTGAGCCCCACCAAAGAGCCTGGAGAACCGCATGCCCAGGGAGGCGGGTGTAGGGGCAGCACCCACCCTCAGCCCCTGTGCTCCGCGATGCCCGCTGCTCCGCGGGGCTGTCCCGGGTGCTGGGGCTGCTGGAGCCGTCAGTGCCCGGCCAGCTCCGCGGCGCTGACTCCGAGCCCGGCGCGGATCGCAGCTCCTGCCCTAGCTCCGCGCCTGCCCTCTCGGCGCTGGAKGCTGCCCTCCCTCCCGCCCGCGCCGTCTCTGCAAGGGGAGGCGGTGGCGAGGAGGCCGGGCCAGCAGCCCACGGATGTGACATCTTCCTGGCCACCTGCCCCGACAGGCGAAGCAGCAGTCCAGACAAACCCGGCCTGTCCTCGCCATCGCCGCCTGACRCGGGTGGCAGGAACAGCCCAAACAGCCCCGAGGCCCTGTTGCCCTGTTGTCACTACACCGACCTCCTCAGCATCAGCCTCTGCCTTCCCTAGCGACGCCGAGGGGCTGTCCCACACGTGGGGACCACACGATGCCTCCTGGGGACTCTGCTGGAGCTGCCTCCAGCCGCAGGATGGGAGAGCCGGCCCGAGCCTGGCCCATTGGACCCGCTGGTGCTCCGCAGGCCCCGCAGCGGCACCCGGGAGAACCCCCGGCCGCCTCGCCTCTCAACAGGCACGGAAAAAGCCAGGAGAGAGGCAGCCCTGGGACTGTGCCCAGCGGGACAAGCAGGGCCTTGGCCTACAGCCCGAGGCTGCTGCACAAATGCGGGGAAGACTCATTCATCTCCAGAAGGGGAGACCACCAAGTGCTCCTCCTGGACCAGCTCCGCAAGCTGAATCCTGAATGCAGCATCGCCCAAGCAGGGCGGAATCAGAGCCCTGGCGCTTGGCAGGGGCTCTGCGGGCCGCCCGTGCCAACTGCCGCTCCGCCGGCTCCATCCGACATCCATCTTAGCTCGGGAGCCAAAGGAAGCCCAAGCGCTCGCTAGACCAAAGCGATCACGGCCCCGCAGGGACAACATCTAATCTCCAGCGCTGGGAAAAGAGCCGCTGCGGGAGGACGCCGGGGATCGGGACGCCCGCTCTGCTGAAATGCCGTGACCATGGAGCGCAGCACACGAAGGTCAGGGCTAAGTGACGCTGACGCCTGAGCCGCTGGGCAGCAGAACTGAGCCACAACACACTGCAGCGCGGATAAGCGCAGCCTCGAGGCGGCCACGATGGGCTCCGCAGGAACCCCGGCCCAGCGGGGTCTGTTTTTCCAGCGCGTGGGATGCCGGGGGACAGCGCGGGTCCCCCTGCTTTTCCACAGCTGGTCCCTCCACGCTGCTATGCCACGTTTGGGGGATGAGGGACCTCACCAGGCTCCGCATCCCGTCCCAAACTGCCTATCAACACCGATCGATCCCTGCAGCTTCTCCACGTCATCTGCGTGCTGCTAAAACCCAGCCTAGGCAGGGAGAACCCTGCTTAGGGGAGGGAGCCCTTCAAACCTGTGTCACAACTTATCTGGAGGAGGAGGCTACAAAATATTAACGAGCCACATTTGGGAAGCTAACGAGGTTGGCTAATTAAGTTGGCTCTCCTCGAGCAAGAGGAGGAAAAGCAGAGACAATCTGTTGCCTTGCACACTATCAGCACTAGCTGCTCGTGGCGAGGTCGGGAATATATTGGGAATTTCATGGCAGAGCTACCTGATGACACACTGGCTTGCAGCATGCTGACTCTGCAGAGGGCAAGGCTCACGCCTGGGTATAGGAAGAGATTAGGAGGCCTGGTTTGCTCAGGAATATATTTAGGAGTCAGGAAGGAAGGTCTAYGGCAATTTAATCGCAGTTGTTCTTTCATTTTATTCAGCTTTCTGGCATCTGCTGTTGCCACAAAACAATGGAGCACAATAAATAACAGCTGAACATTCATTGTTCTTCKACAAAACCAAATCCCATAGCCTCCCGTGCTCAAAAACTAAAATGATGATGCTGATATAAACTGCAAGTGAGAGTGAGCAATTAGACTGGAGAAGTCTAGTGTCTGCCTTGGAGGGACGGATACAGGGAAAAATGTGGCTCTGCAGAAAACGCTTCCCTGATATAATTTCTGAAACATTAGGAAGCAGAGTAAATTAATATACACCAATTCCATTGCCAGCTAAGCCATCGTATGATCTTATTTCAGATTCTCCCCAGTAATGAACAATGATATCTTTATAATATTTTATATTCAGAGGGCTTTATGCACATTTCATTCCAGTCTTTATATAGGTTTTTTTTTTGCTCTTTTGTATAGTTTGTTTGCTTTGTTTCTAAAAACAATTCAGTGAAACATGGGAACACAGGAGTGTCTCTGTGCATAGAGAATTAATAAAAAAAAGAATCACCAATGTCTTCTCTCTCTCTCATTCCTATAGACTGACTAGGATATTAAATTCCTGGGTGAGTCATTGAATGTTTTCCTGTCTTTCTTTTTACTCTTGCTGTAATAGCTTGCTTGGAGAGATTCCTGCATTGAACATTGTCCTTTGCATTTTCAAAGCACCCCTTGGGGGTTTAGCCATGTGAATTCTATTAGCCAGGAACTGGGAACCCCAGGATACTCTACAAATGAAATAATTATAATCCTTATTTGCTCTGCAGCAGTCCGCCTTATCTCCAGAAGGCTGAACAAGCGCCACATTATCCACGCCCTGCACCTCAGAGCAAGGAAAGCAGCCGTATCAGCCTGTTCCGAGAGGGAAACCGAGGCACGCGGAGACGAGCGCGCTTGCTTGCAGTCACAAGGGGAAGCGCCAGCGCGTCAGGATTAGCTGCCCAATCTTTCCAGCATTAGCATTTTGTGCTAAGCCCCTCTTTGCTTTCAATGTCCTGATATCCTACAAGAAACCCTGTGTTTTGGGGGATAAACGGCAGCCCTCGTGTTCAGTTTGGGTGTCACGGGTGCCCGCAGATTTCAACAGAGATGYGGTGAATTCTTGGGCCTGATTCTGTTCATTCCTCCCTGTGTGAGGCGACAACTTCRCCGGCTTCAAGGGATCTACACAGCTGGGCCTGAGCTCACGTTGTGGCTGCGACACAACCACCCTGCGCTCCCTTCTGCCCCCTTCCATCTCCCCAACATCTGCCAGGCTCCGGCCGACGGGGACCTCGTGGACAGCATCGTCCCTCCTCCTGCCCAGACCTCCGGGGACCAAAGAGGCCAAGGGCCCCTTCCCACACCGCTCGAGCTGCCCKTGTCCGCTGCCAGCAGCCCGGTGTGTTCTCCAGGATGAAAGCTCTCCCCCTCGCTCCGGAGACATCCGCGGTGCCCGCTGTGGGCTGAGACAGGGTTCTTACCATTTTTAGCTTGTGCTGCTGTAGGATCTCGTCCAGGTTCTGTCTCTTCTTGTAGTTGAAGTAGAAGTTTTTGCACTGCGACACGGTCTTGGAGCCCACCATCCTGGCAATGGCCGACCAGTTCCGCCCATGCTCAAGGAGACCTGCGGTCGGGGCGAGGAGGAAAGGCGAAGGCTTTAGACCCAGATAAACCAGCCCAAGGGCAGCACTATTCGCGCAGGATGGGGAACACCCTCGGCGCGAGCCAAGCTCCACAGGAACAATACGGTCACCAGCACCCGGCCGCGCGCCTGCCCGGGCCAGCGGATGACTTTACTTGCTGCCTGTTTTTCTTTCCGAGGGGAAAAGGCCCTTGGGATGACTGTCTGTCTGAGGAACAAAACACGTCCCGCAGCCACGGCGCCCGATGAGCCGTCCCGGGACACGGGGGCTCCCTTCCCTGTCCCTTGGGATGGGACTGGGAGCTGCGGCTGGGAGAACTTGGGGCAGCAAAGCCTGGGCCGTGGCGRTGAGGAGGAGGACGGAACAGACCATCATTCCCGTGGCCTTGACCCCCTCAGCAGCCCTGTGCCCCTTGGCACGGTGGGAAGACTCGTGCCCGGTGCCTGGATGAGCCGACCCGAGCGGCTCCGTTGGCAGCGGGACACGTGCCGGGGACTTGGGGGACTTGCAGAGGGCAGCACTGAAGGCGGGAGGTACCGTGGTGCCGACACCTGCACCCTGCTCCGGGCGCTGATGGTGTTCCCAGAAAATATGGCCTAGTGACCAACGGTCCTTCCCGCACCCTGTACTGCTCTGCCTGGGGCCATCCTTGGCCCCGAGCTCCGGCACAAGGGAGTGTGCCACAGCCTGCAGGGAAGGAACCAGCTCGGAGCATCCTCCTCTTTCCTTAGGGGCTCTTCTATCCGCGAGCAGCACCAAGCGACCCAACACCAGGGAGCACCCAAAGGYCTCCTCCTTCCACCCCAGTGCCCAGAGCCACCCTGCAGGGCCGGGGCCGTGGTGAGAGGCACACAGAGCCCTGCAAGCCGCAGCCGCTGGCCCCCAAGGGGCCAGGCCGTGTCCCAAGGCAGCGGGGACCCTTAGCCAAGGGGCTGCCACGTGTCACCCCCGGGCTGGAGGCAGCGCCTGGCCCGGGAGCCGCCGCTTCCGCGCGCAGGTGCTCGTGGCGGCCGGCACGCGCCGCGGCCAGCGGGGCCCCCCGGTGCACGGTGCACGTGCGCGCGGGCACGGGGCGGGCGCGAGCGGCRCCTCCGTGGAGCTGCGCATGAGGAAGTTTGCGTGGAGAAGTTGCAACGCGCGACTGGAGACAGCACAGAACAAAAAAACCGCTCCCCTTCTCGGGCTCTGGGGAAATGCGGCCGCGTCCAGCACGGCAAGAGTTAAACCACAAACCCTGCCTGGATCCTGCCCCGTCCCAGCACCCGGGCTTATCACGTTGCACGCAGCGCTCAGCACCACAAAAGGCCGCGGCAAGCCAAGAAACGAGCCCAGGCTTTAACTGTGAAGCTGCCGGGGTAGAGCGCGTGTGCTCCGGCTGCTCGCAAGGCCCCCCCGGCCATGGGGGCAGAGCGGAGGGTCCTGCACGCCGCGGCATCCGGAGCCAGGGCACCCCATGGCGCRCTCGGAGCGGAGCACAGCCCGGCACCGCTCGTGGCAGCGGCGGCGAGCGCACGGGAGCGGCGCGACCTTTGCAAGCCGAGCGCGCCGGGAGCCGCCGCCGCACGGCCACCCTTTCCCYGCCTCGGTCCCCAGAGCCCCTGGGGCACCCGCGGGTGCTCGCAGGTGGCCGTGCCCCGCTCCGCACRGGGCTGTGCACAGGTACAACCCACCCGCTCTCCTCCTGGCATTAAAAACCCCCACGGTGAATTGCCAACACCTGCCTGCCCCACGCACGCTCCCCGCGCGCTCGAGGGGGCTCATCACAGCTCGCAGGCACCCGCTGCTCCCCCGGCAAAGCAGCTGCCGCGGCAGCGCGACCGAAACCACGGGAGCGCAGCCGCGGTGCCGCCGCCGCGTTCCCCCCGTGCCCGCGCCGTACTCACATGCTGGCGGTTGGCCGTGGCGCGGCGGGGCACCTGCCTGCAGCATGCGGGCGCCTCAGCGGCGCGCGGGGCCCGCGGGGCGGCCGGGCCGCGCGCCC
>NW_020455204.1:7210105-7343105 GCF_003342845.1 Nothoprocta perdicaria | reverse complement strand
AGCTCGCGGGCGGCCGGCGGCGCATGCCGGGCGCTCAGCGGCGCGTCCTCCCGCTCCGCCGCCGCGCCGGCCGCATCGCCGCGCTCCGCCGCCCGGCGAGCGTCGCTTGAGGTGGAGGCGAGCGCCGCCGCGGGACGCGTCCTTCCCCCGCCGCTGCCGGCCCCCCCGGCTCAGCGGCTAGCGGAGCCCGGGCAGGTTGTGCCCGACGGTGCCAAGGAAAGGAAGGAGAAACGAGGACGGGGCTGGAGCAGGGCAGCCGGCGGCGCTCCGTGGCGGAGCAGTGAGCGCGCGCGCGCCGAGCTTTTCCTCGGGCTGACCCGGGGCTCGTTTCGGCTGAATGTGACCTCTAGACGGAGCATTAATAACGAACGTGGCAGCGGCCCAAGCTGACGAGGGGTGCGGCCGCTTGGCGCTCGCCGCCTCCCGCGCTCCCTCCCTCGCTCCCGCCCGCGCTCCCGGCCCCCTCGCTCCCGCCCGCGACTCGGCGGCAGGGGGAGCGATCCAGGGAAACAAAGCTGGGCTGAGAGTTCCCTGCGCTCCGGACGCAATCTGGGGTGCTTTTCCTTCGGGCAGCCCCGCTCGGTGCCAGCCGGAGCGGGGACGTGAGCAGCAGGGAAGCGAGGCTGCAGAGGGGAAGCGGGGAGGAAGAGGAGGCTGCGGAGCGCACCAAGGTGCCAGGGGAGTGCGGAGCGAGGCCGTCCCCTCCACCCGGCACCCAGAGAGGCCGGAGGGATCCCACAGAAGGTCCCTTTGTGGGAGCCCATGGAGGGTCCCTTAGCGGGAGCASACAGGGCTGAGCAGCGCGGGGCTGCGAGGGGAACAACAAGTGAGCTCATCGGGCCAGCGCGGTGGTGGCTGGCGCGGGTGGCAGCCCCAGGGACCCTGGGATGCGCAGGACACCGGGGACCACGGCACTTTGCTGGGACAGGGACCCTCCTTGATGCCCACTGAAGGCAGCAGCACCAAAACCCCCCACGCTTGGTGCAGGCGCTAGCTGGAAGCCCTCGAGCTGCCTCCCAGCACCAGCACCTCCTCCCTGGCTCCCCGGCTGGCGCTTGGGAGGAGGCAGCGGGAGCCGGGGGAATCGGGAATCGGCGCTTCCCGTTCAGAGGCCCTGGCGCCGCACGACCGCTCCGCCTCAGCCCGGCTCCCTTTCCCCACCTGGCTCAGATGCGATTTCTCCTCCCTTATTGTTGAAAAAATAATGTTCAGAATTAAAACGTAGGCTGCAAATTACAGCAATTACCCCGCAGCTCCCCCTGACAGGCCTTTTGTGCTCCGCGCGCTGACACTCGCGAAGCAAATCCTAGCAGCTCTCCTACGTGCACGAGGGACAAGGGTGCGAGGGGGGCTGCGGGAGCGGCCRTGGCCAAGGGGCTGCATCCCGGCACCCGGGAGCCGATGGAGCCCCGAGCGCGGCCAGCGGCACCCGCCAGGCTCAGCCACGGCCCCGGGACGGGCTTTGGTTCCGGGCGCTGCAGCCAAGCGGCATCAACCGTGGGGCCAAATCCAGCATCTGGACCTGCAGCAAGGAGGCYGGGAGATGGGGATGCCCAGGAAAGGATCCCGGATTGCCTGGGGGCAAACRGGGCCCCTCATGCCGTGGGGGACAAGCCCCGAGCTGGGGACAGGGCCGACCTGGGTGCAAACCGGCTTCTCCAGCCCAGGAGGAGCCAGGACAAACCAGGAGCTGAGCCAGCTCCTTTCGGGGACAAGGGCCGGGAGGAACGTGAAGGACGTGGGGAGCCCCCAGCAGCCCCCCCAGCACCTGCCCCCAACAAYGGGGCAAAACCAAACTCAGCCCGTGTTTAGGCAGCCGCTCAAGCACCCAAATGGCCTCACGGAAAGGGACACCACAGGAAAACACTGCTGTGCACAAAAGACCCTGGGAGAGAGTGGGATTTGGCTGTGGGCTTCAGCATCTATCGTTCGGCAGGGCATTAAGCTGAAGGAATCACCATTAAAACAAAAATTGAGAGTACTTTTTTGTTTTTGTTCTATGGACTGAATGGGACTGGGAGAAAGAAACCAAAGAGTTAGGTCAGTCTGAAATGCATCTTACTTCCTAAGCTGATTCTTGGCATGACTGAGGATCAGCCCTCAAAAGGATACTTTCTGCATCCAAGAAAATATTTTACATCCACCCAAAATGAGCTATTTAGAGGTTTTCGTGGCTTAACTCAGGGCTTTCTTCATGCGAATCCCTCGTCGAAGCACTTGGTGCGAGGCGCACGCGCTCCCGGCCCGCRCCACAACCAGCGCTCGTGTCTGACACCGCTTCACAAAGAGTCGCAGTCTCCTCCAGAAACGCTACTTTGGGGCCCGTTTGCGATGACCAAAAGCCAGCGATGCCACCTCTGCCGCCGGGACCRGGCGGCCCGGGGCACCAGTAGGGTCCAGCGCAGCCCCGGAGTGGTGCAAGTGTCCGTGTGGGGCCCGGGGAAGGGCAACCGGCTGCCCCAGCCCTGCGAGCGGAGCAGACCCTGCTCCAGCACCGGCAGCCGCGGCGCAGAGCGCGCCAGGGCCTCGGCTGAGGCAGAAGGGGCTGTTTTCACGTGGCCTGTTTTCAAAGCACAAAGCCTCTCGCCGGGCTCGGGGAGGGGAAAACCCAGCGCCAGGACGAGAACAGATACTAGACTTCAAAGAGCAAGGAAGGCCGCGCAGACCCGTGGGTTCAGCGGGTTCAGCGGTGCCGCTGCCGCCCTGCGACACCGCAGCACGCGGGCACGTAGTGCTGTCCCCGTGCACAGCAGCTCCCACAAGCGCTCACCCGGGCACRCCGGGCTCACTGCCTCTGYCCATAGATACGGTCCTGCCTCCCCYGGCGCAGAGCCTCCCGTGCTGCTCTGCTCATGGAGRTGCTGAAAACGCTCTTGCACACCAGGCATCTCACTGCCCCAGAGCCTGTTTTCTCCTACAACCTCATGGGTAGGAGCTGGGAAGTGATAGGGCCGCATGGCACCGTGCCCAGCTCGCTGCGGGGCCGGCCTGGAGCAGCCCTGGGAAGAGGCAGGTGGAGGCGGCGAAGGCACCGGGGACGTGGTCAGCGGCTTGGGAATCCGGAGCTCTGCAGCCCTCCTCCCTCTGCTCCCCGGCTCATCCCCGCCAGCGAAGGCTGCCAGCCCCTGGAAATGCCACGAGGAGCCAGCTGGAAGCCCAAACATGGCTACTTCCTGACAAGCCAGGGGATTTGGCTGCTCTGCAGGAGCCTCGTGTAGAAATATCCCTTTCCCAGGCCTGGGAACCATCCCTGGCATGGCGCAGCTCTGTGGAGCCGAAGCTCCCTGCCCGCTGGGGCTGCAGCTCCGCGCACGGCTGCAACCTTCGGCGCGAGCACGAGCCCCGTGTGCTCCCACGGCCCGTCCTGCACGGGGTGGCTGCGCTGACGCTCGAGCTCACCTGGCGCACGGCACCCGATGGTGACGGGCACTTCTGGCCCCAATCTCCCCAACAAAGCGGGGCGCGGAAAAGCTCCCTGCAACAGCGCTGCCCTGCTCGGCACCTGCTCGCCCCACTACCTGGCCGCGGGCCAGGCTGCTTGATTAAAGTCTATCTATTAAGTTTTGCATCTATAGAGAGCTCTGCTCGGCAACGCGCGGGATTGGCACCGCACTGTGAAGAGGCTTGGAACGGCTCGGAGGAGAGCGAGCCAAACACTTTGGGATATTCACAGGCAAAGTAATCCAAGTCCACAACTCCCCTCGGCACCTGGGAAGCCAGAGCTCCAGAACATATAATCAGCCTCCCCGCAGCAGGTGCATTTTCCAAACAGAGCCCAAGCCGCTAACTCGCCTGTTCGCAGTTGCCATCCCCAAACGCGCTCATTTCCATTTTAATTTCTCCTTTACAGTCCTCAGCAGACCTCGCGAACAGGCAGCGCGCCGAGCAGCAGGCACGGGCTGCGGATGGGAACTCGGCAGCGCAGCAACAGGACGTGACTTTGGGGGGAAAAAAACCCCTCAAAGCCGTAAAAGCGCTGGCACCGGCGGCGGCGAGCGGGGGGAAGTGGCAGGGAGGGCTGTGCTACACTCAGCACTTCTCAGACACGGCCCCGGCAGCGGCTCTGAATCAGCTCCGGGATGTGAAGCGGCCGCGCAGCCCTYGCGAGCCCGCGCCGGGACACGGAGGCGCAGGAGCCCTGCGCGGGGCTCTCTGCAGGGCACCCAGGAAGGGGCTGCCACCCGGTGCCGCGCGGCTCCCACGGGCTCTGCAGGGTCCGCGCCGGGCTGCGCTCACCACGAGCYGCATGAGCAGCGTGGGCGGCTGCGCCATTTCCTGCCCCGTGAGCTCCTCCACAGCGTGGGCTCTGCAGCATCTGTGGTGCCCACAGAATCCAGGAGCTCACACAGCATCTCTGGTGCCCACAGCACCCAGGAGCCCAGAGAACATCCGTGGTGCCCACAGCACTCAGGAGCTCACACAGCATCTCTGGTGCCATAGAACCCAGCAACTCACACAGCATCCGTGGTGTCCACGGCACGTAAGAGCCCAGACAACATCCGTGGTGCTCACAGTGCCCAGGAGCTCACACAGCATCTGTGCTGCCCACAGGATCTACAAGCCCAGACAACATCTATGGTGCTCACAGTACCTGTGAGCTCAGACAACATCTATGCTGCTCACAGCACCCAGGAGTTCAGACAACATTCCTGGTGCCAGCACAACTCCTGGGGCCAGGAGAGGCTGACTGAGCTTCACGCCATTCCCGCCTCCCCTGGACCTCCCAGTGGAGCTTCCTGGGGACAACTGGGCTGCATGGCAGGATCCAGCCCCCAGCTGCACCATCTCCCCCGCTCCGATGCCACCGTCCCCAGCTGGRTCCGGCGGAGGTCGACGCAGAAGCGAACAAGCAGCTCACCTTTTTTAGCCGTCTCCATTTCTTCTTCTGTCCAGCGGGAGCTTTCGTTCATCTCCAGAGAGGCTGGGAGGGAGAGAAGGGAGGAGAGGTCAGCGCGGAGGGACAGACACCCCGGCCCCGTCTCTTCTAGCAAGGACTCGCGGTGTTTTCACGCCCCAACAACCCCTCAGCCTTTGGTTTCTTTGGGTTTGGCAGCGCAGCCAGGTGCCCCGAAGGCAGCAGGGTATTTCAGGCCAGATCAGGGCCCTGCACCCTGCCCGTGCACTGCAGGTACCGACTCAGGAGCCGACACTTTGGAGGGGACAGACGCCAGGTGGGACCACGCTGCTGTAAGAGTCAGAGTCTCCTCAATGCTAAGGCTTCCATGGGCCACCAAAGGGCTTCAGCTTTGCCAGCACTGGGCGCTTGGACATTCCAGTCCTGGCCGATGCGGGAGCCGAGCAGGGTGCCCAAGCAACGGGGCTGCTCGCAGAGCCCTGGGCTCCTCTGGGTGGCACAGCAGGACACGGGCGCCAGCACCTATCGCGCTGGGGACCCTGGGGCCCCGTGCGAGTGCCCTGCTGGCAGCCTGGCACTCGGAGCAAACCCTACAATAACAAACCAGGCCGTGAGTCAGCGGCAAAAAACAACTCAGTAAGGAAGCAGATTTCCGGTCCGCACTGCCAACGGGTTATTACTCTAAACAACAGGCAAACCATTATTTCAACAGTGATGAGAGATGTTTTGACAGTGTCCTTTTAAAATGGAAAACAGGCCGATAGGTTAGGGTAAAGGATATGGATGAGGCAAGAAGGAAGCATCTTCCAAGCTGCTTTCAAAAGGGCGGAGATACCGAAGAAGGACACAGCGACCCGCTAGGTACTCGGCAGCCAGAGAAGGAATCTCCTTCACAGGCGGCTGAGCAGAACCGCAGGTGTCACCTCTTGTAAGTCAGTGCAGGTCACTTCCTCCAGCAAAAACACGGTCCCCTGGGAATGCTGCCAACACGCGACTGCTCGGCTAGCTCCGGGAAATCGATACCCCGGGAGCTCCCCCAGCCGGGGCAGGCTCGGGGATCTGGCAGGGATTTGCTTGGAGCGAGGTGTCCCGATACCAGGCCCTTAATTCAGCCTCAAGATACTGTTATTGCATGGTAAAGGAACGTCAAAGAAATGGCCTATTTGGTTTGATTAATGATATTTACTGAGGTTGTGCAGTTATGTAACAGATGCCTCCTGGGAGTTCCAGCATGCTGCAGTTAAACCACAATATGGTTTTGTGCTGTTTTTTAATGTTCAATTGGTATTTAAAATGCAATAACTTTCTTAGCCAACCTAAATTAAAGCACTATTGGAGAGACATAAAGTGTAACCAATTGCTTAGATATGTCACTGGAATCAGGCCATTTCCTCTTCCCAATTTAACACTGTCAAAAGCCTTTCCTCCTTGCGCATGCTGAAGTTTATCAAGGTCCCTAAGATCGTGGGATAAAAAAATAAATAATGCAATCTAAGTTTCTGGCATTATCGGCTGCTTCTACGCAGCACTGCCTAACAAGCTGGAGATGAAGATCAGGGCTCTGCGGAGCCCGGAACTATTTATATCGTTTGTACGAAGCGGAGCGCTCGCAATCAAAGCTCCAGCCAGTTGTCAGCAGAGGAGCGGAGAGGCAAAACACCTCGGTGTGATTTATGGCAAATGGAACAGAAAAAGCAAGAAATTGCAGAGAAGGGAAGCGAGAGGAGTCRCCCTGCTTCCATTTGTACTTGCCTTCGGTACCACGCTAATAATTTTGTCCTCGGTACAGGGGGAAATAGAGGAAAACTGGCTAAATTCCTTGATGCATTTGCTTCTCTAAGGCAAATATGTGAAGAGTGTCCAAAGGCAGCTACAAGCAGTGGTGTGAGTGAGAGCCCTGGCTGCGAGACGGGGCAGGGAGCAGAGCGCGACGCGGTCCCCGAGCGCGCCCCTACGCACCCAGCTCCGCGCTCTGCTGCGGCGCCGCCGCCTCCTCGTTGTTGGCCTCGTTGGCCATGGAGCGCGTGATGCGGCCCTTGCGCCGGCCCTGGCTGTTGGCCGTTTTGCGGCCCTTGGAGGTGACCGTTTCCTTCTCGTCGTTGTCCTCGCCGGACGTGTCGTCGTTCTTGTCCCTGCAAAGACAGAGAGGGAGGGAATGACYGGGGGGAAACTGCCCTGGTTTTTGGGGTGTGCTCTCTGCTTGTGCTTGGGTTTCGTGGCCGGGCTTTGGGGGCAGTGGATCTGTGCTTTTTATTGCACACGCAGCGGGCTGGGGGGGCCTGGGTGGCAGAGCTCGTTTTCTGCAGACGCYGCAGACCTGATGGAGACAGGTTGAATATCAGGCCATTCAAATTCATCGCTGCCTCCTCCTCATTTATCTTCCTGAAAGGGACCTGCTGGTAAATGTCTTCRCAGCCTAGATATAATGAAGCCAGATGTTCTTTTAAACCGAGCATTAAGCCCATCACAGATAGGGAGCAGCCCGCGTGCCAAGCTCTCCCCGGCGCAGCACCGGCGCTCCCCGCTCAGTTATGCTGGTGTCAGGCGGCGAGGCGGGCGCCGCTATAAAACCGGGTGAATCCCTTGATCTGGAAGCTCTCACATTGACATGGGCAACGCGGGAGGTGAAGCGCCACGCTCGGCTGCGCTCGCCGCTTCCCCGCCAACCTCTTGCAACAGCAAAACAAGCCCCGCGACCAGAAGGGCTTTGCAGGTTTTATTATTTTTTTTTTCAAATAAAAACACATCAGAGAGCRGTTTTCCAGGTGTGGGAGCGGTAGGGGAGGGAAATAAGCAGGAGAGGTGGCTCTCTGCGTGGGAGGAGGGCAGCGGCGGGCGGTGCGGGGAGCCCGGTGCCGGGCTCGGCGGCTGCGGGGGGCGCGTGGCCCCGGGAYGCTGCTCCCGGGAAGGGGCACCCGCGGGGGGATCCGCTTACTTGGCCAGTTCTTCCTTGTCGTTTTCGGCATCCTGTTTATCTTCCTCCTTCTCTCCTTCCTTCTCCTTTTCCTTCTCTTTTTCATCCTTCTCCTCTTGGCTGCTACGGGGCATTTGCTGCTGCTGCTGCAAAACAAGGGACGTAAAAAAAAAAAAGAAAAATAAGCACAGTGTCAACACAGAGAGTGGCCAGTGCCTGGGCCAAGCTAAACACCCGCGGCCGGGCAACSCTGGGGCTGAGCAGTGCTGCAGGAAAAGCACCGCTCGCGACACGAGCGCATGAGGCCATTGGGGACATCGTTGGGACCCCACAAAGGGCCGAGCCAAGTGGCAGACCCCAGCAGCAGCCCAGGGGAAAGTTAACGGCCTCCGGATTGCGGCGCAGGACAGTGGATACCAGGCTTCCCATCCCACCCCATCTGGGAGCTCGAGGTGGCCGAGGCCGCCGCGCACCCCACGCGCCGCGTTGCTCCAGGGAGGGACGCGGCTATGACATTATTTCTGGATTTTGTTTCAACAGCTGCAGGAAGAAGGATGCTGGGGAGGAGGGCTGGCTTCCCTGACCTCCCTTCCCGCTGCGGGGCTGCAAGCGAGAGGGATTTCAGCGAGAAGTTGAAATTAGGGACGGAAACTATTTATTAAACCACCCTGCTCTTGGCTAACGCGGGGCTCTGAGCAGATCCCCCCAGGTTTGCCTGAGCAGTGCAGAGCTCTCACAAGGGGCTCGCATGCGTTTGAACGAGACCTGCGTTTGATACGAGCCCTGAAAACCCCGTCGCGGCGCTTGGCTGAAATCCCCTGTCCTCGTCCGGCTATGAAGGGGCAGCTGCACTCGGCAGGACCCGCGTCCCGCACTGCGGATCAGCCCTGAGGACACGGAGATAGCCCTGGAGATAGCCCTGGAGATAGCCCTGGAGATAGCCCTGGAGATAGCCCTGGAGATAGCCCTGGAGATAGCCCTGGAGATAGCCCTGGAGATAGCCCTGGAGATAGCCCTGCTCCCCCGGCCAGGCCGGCAGCAAATGGCCACCCTGGATTCGATACTCTAGGCCCAAAAAAGAGCTCGCTGAGAGCAAATCCCCAGGGATGCATGCAAACAGCACCATCCCCTGCCATGCTGAGCAAGGGACTGAGGAAAGGGGGAAGCGCTGACGATGCCAGAGGTGGCAGCCCTGGACCAGGTCTCCTACAYGATGCAGCCAGGGCCTCTCTGGTCTCCCAGCTACCAAACCAGGGGCAAGAGCTTTGCCCCGGAGCGAGCGGCAGCAAGGCCCAAATGTGAGCAAGCAGCCCGGAGAGGAGCATTTTGATCCAAGGATGCCCTCTAGTGTTTGCCCTGGCTGCTGGAGCGGGGTGCCGGGCGCAGGGAGCTGCTTCCGTGGGGCGGGAAGAGCAGGCCGGGCAGAGCAGGGTGCCCCCCAACATGGTCCAGAGGACACGAGCTGGGCAGCGCCGTCATCCCAGGTGGCTGTGACAAGGGAGAGGCCCTGGCTGTGCCAAGCAGAGCACCTCAATGGAGACCTGCAAATGTCTCCGTGGAGCCGACGGAGACCTGCGAAGGCGGCCAGGGAGCCCTGGCTTGGAGCGCACCTCGGGGACAGTCTGTGCCACGGCTCGGCTGCACCGGGAGCACTGGGAGCTCTTGCCTGAGCACGGCCTTTGGGAAGCAGCTCTGGGAAGAGCCAGGAAGGGAGGGGGCCAGGCTAGAGGCGGCAGGACCACTCGAATACCTGGCTGAGCACGGACACCACAGGTTTTGCCACCACTGGGCAACCAAGGGCGCTCTGAGGAAGCGGGGGACACGTTCCCAGGGTCTAAATGAAGGGAACGAGATGCCCAGGCAGCTGGTCGGACCAGTCCACGACAACACACTGGGAGCTCGGAGCAGAGCCGGACACTGAGCGGCATCGGGTGCTTTGACCCGTGCATCCCACTGCAGCACTGGGTGCACGGAGATCACCCCGGGGCATCGGATGCGCGCGGGGAGTCTATTCTTAGCCCTGGCTGCGGCCCAACGCCCGATGATTCAGGGGCCGGGCCGCAGCGCCGGGCCAGGAAATGCTTCCCCGATGAGCGGCCGCCGCTTCCTCCTGGGGCCGGCCGCCCTGCTCGGAGGCGGCCCGGCAGGTGGGTCGGCTCCGTGCTCGTCACCGGGGCAAGCCGGACCTGCCGGCCGGCCCGGGCCCCACCAGCGCCGGGCACGATGCCCGTGGGAGGCCAGGCGGAGAGGGTCGGGCGACAGACCCGCGGAGGCTGTGTGCCCCAGAGYGCATGGTGAGGCCGGTGCCGTGCGAGCCGCGGGGCAGTGCGTGGCCTCCCCGCTGCCGCCCCAGGGCGCCCGCCGCGCTCCGGCACCAGCTGCTCCCTAATTGCAAACAGCTGCTCACCTTTGTCCTAAATTCCCAGTGGCTCGGGGCGGGATGGAGATGAGCAGAGCAGCGCGCGCCCGATCGGAGGAGCCCGTACCCCTTGGCCGGGGCCAGCGAGCAGGCGCCCGTGCGCCCGGCTCCACCGCGGAGCGCGGCCTGCCGCGCGGCTCCTCCATGGGGCGCTTGCGGCCGCGGGGGAGGCTCCCGGGGGACACCGGCTCTGAGATGGGTGCCGGGCACCCAAGTCTTTGCCCCACTGAGAACCGACCAACTCAGCACAGCGATCCCAGCTCCCCCCGCTCCCAGCAGCCGCTCGCCCCAACCACAGGCCGTGGGGCTGGCTGGTAAGAAAACCCCAGCGAGGAAGAGGTGCAGCTCCTCCCACTCGCTCTGTTTACTTCCTCCGCGGCCGCCGCGCCGCGGCCGCCTTCTCCCTCCCCGGCGACCAGAGTGGAGGCGAGAGGGGCCCCGCGTGGCCCTCCCGGCCGCTGCGGCCCCCAGCCGCCCCCGTGACACTTACTTGGGCGTCGCGCGAGCGGCTGGTCCCCGCCGGCCCCATGGGCGGCCCGCGGCCCCAGCGCGCAGCCCCGCCGCCCGGCCTCGCTGCGCCTCACATTCTCCGGCTCCGGAGGCTTCCTGACGATTTGCATAGTTAAGCCGTAAACTAACCACAGCATTCCTCTTCTGATTTTGCAATCTGCTGGAAGAGCGTGGTCGCTCTAAGTCGAGGCGATGAATCATCGTCTATAAACCACGGCGCTCGTCACCGGGGCTCTCGGTGCCGGCTGCAGCCGGCGTGATTAATCTCCGAGGATGCCAAGCTTAACCTGGGGCGCGTCGCGAGCTGTTTTCCAAAGGCGCCGGCCTCCGCAGAGGCTGCTTGCCGGCCTTCGTGGGGCCAGCGCCGCGCATGGACCCGCACCCCTCGCGGCGAAGCGCCCGCGCCACCGCCCTCGCTGCTCCCCCGACCCGTGCTGCATCGGCCCAAACCCCAGAGCTAAACCCGGCTCTGGAGGCCCCCCTGGGCTGGGTCCCCTTGCCAGGAGTGTCCGTGGGCCCATGGCAGCTGCAGCCGGGTTGGTGCTGAGCAGTGAGAGCCCGTCCCCGCGCAGCTGAGCCGGGGCATCCTCCTACACCCTCCTCTTCCTCCTCCTCCAACACGAGGGCCAAAGCATCTTCCTCCTCTCCTCCTCCTCTTCCCCTCCTCCTCCTCTTCCCCGGCTGTTCTTGTTCCAGGCCCTGTCCGGCCATCCTGGCCCTCTCTCTCCCACATTCTTACTTYTATCCGTACGGCAGAGCACGTGGAGCCGGGTTCCCGGTGGATGCCACAGAGCAGCGGGAGCCCCGCGTGCCCCTCCAAGAGCAGGTGCCAGCCCTCGCTCCTCCCACGGACACCTCCAGACCACAGGTGTTTCCCGGGCCAAGGAACCCATCCACGCCACAACGAGGCCGTATTTCCCACCAGGACTCGGCACCACGCGGCCACTACACGCAGCAGCACCAGCTCCCCACGGAGCCGGCAGTCCCACGCGCTGGATGCGGCTCCCAGGAGGACACGGATGACGAGGCTGCCTCGCAACRGGACAGCCTGAAGGCTGCAGCCCCTCGTGCCCCGCCGGCCACGCAGCACCCRCCTCGCTGCACAGAAACCACCAACACAAACAAGGCACCCGCAGAAGAGCAGCGGGTGACGGGGCGCCCCAATCCCATCACCAGCTCCCGCGCTGCAGGAGAGAATCCGAAACAGAGGGCCGGGATTTGGGCGAGGACGGGGGTATGGAGCGAGGCTCCACTTGCCCCATTGGAAGCAGCACTCCAAGCGGGAGCCATCCCTTCCCGGGGGCTTCAGCAGGAGGCGGGCGCCGCGCGGGCGCTCGCTCATCTCGCTGAAGCGCAGCAGCGTTTCGGAGCGGTTCTTCACAGGACCCTGCTCATCCACTCCCTCCTTAAGCCATCGAGGGCTTTGCCATAACGGGAAATGTTTCTTTTCTGGGTCGCTGCTGAGTATTTTCTTTTTTTTTTTTAACAAAGCGACTTGACTGCTCATGAAGGGAAAATGTCCAGAGGGAAGAGCACAGCGTGACGAGCCCCGCTCCATCCCGGGTAGGGAATGTGGGTTTTCCCTTCCCGGCGCGTTGCTCTACCACAATTAAACACTGCCGGGCTCCACAGCCCTCCCCATGCGGCACACGGGCATCGGGGGCAAGGAGGCCCCGGCATCCCGAAGCAACCGGYTTCCGCAGGGATTTCCAGCCGAGCTCGGAAGGCTCTGAGCTGCCTTCCCACTTCCCCTCGGCTCCCGGTCCAGCTCGGATGGCGACTCCAGACCAAAGAAGGCATCTCCAGAGGATGCTCCACTGCCGCCGCTGGCAGCTGTGACATCCCAGCCACCTTCCCAAGCTCCCTCCTCAGTAGTGGCCACGGCTACTCACGTGAGTGCAGGCTCGGTGGAGTGCTCGCTCAGAGACCCCCTCGACCTGCGCCCTCCACCCCCTTCCCAGACACGGCCACGTCGCTCCCGCTCCATCCCCATTGGTGGCCGTGAGGACACCCAGAGGACACCCCCGAACACGCGTCACTCTGTCCTGCAAAGGCACGTGCGACAAATATCGCTTCTTTCTTTAGGAAAAACACATTGGGCCCTTTGCCCTTAACAAGGAAATGGTCCCTGGGGTGATGAAATTTGAGTATTTCCCAGGAATAAAAGCTCAATATTCATCCCAGCTGCCGCACGGGCGCAACGTACGTTTCCAGCGAGCTGCAGCCCTCAGAGGCTGCGGAGCCAGGACAGCCCCTGTCCTTTCACCTGGGGGTATCCTGGGTGGGAGACGCATGGGAGCCACGGATCAATCCCTGTCCGCATGGAGCTTCCATGGAAAAACTAAATGGGCTGTTCATAAAACGGGCGCTTGGGCAGCCCATGGAGCCAGGAAGGCAACGGGAATTCATTCCGGGAACCCAGAGGCGACGGGAATTCATTCCGGTATCCAACCCCCCACTCTGCACGGGATAAGCTCATAGAAAGGGAGCTGCTCCCATCCCACATGGCTGCAGCCCTTGTCCCTGTGCAAGGGACCAGGCCAGGTCCGTGGCACCACCCGCGGGGCAAGGGATGCGCCTGCAGACCCCCCAGCAGCGCCCGCAACAGGACACGCAGCCCTCATGCAAATCCACGCCCATTAACACACACTGAATATTGCCCAGGACTGCTCCACCACCACTCCAGTTTCTCCCCTTGCAGGGGGAAATTCTGCACTTGGAAGCCGAGATTTTTTTGTGTCGTTTCTCCCCGCTTCCAGGGTGAAACTGCCCCAGGGTGCTGCTGCGCCCGATGCGGCACCGGGTGCTCCTGCTCACCCACGTCGCAGACACCAGCCCGCGCCACGGATCTGGGGGCCACTCGCTTTCATGGCAAACGGGAAGCAGCAGCATGTGCAGTCCCCGCTCTTGGCAGGAGGGTTCTAGCAGTAAGTAGCAGCTTTATGAGGAATATCCTTTGCCAGGGGACCGTCAGCCAAGGAGCAACGGGATGCTTATTTTTTAATGTACTTTTAATAAGTAGGCCACGATGATCATCTTGACACCACAGCAGCGCTAGTTCTACTTGTGATTATCTCCACCTCTCTTCTCGCTAMTGCCTGCAGCCTCCAAAAGCAAATCAGACCACCAGCCTCTCCATGGGAACAGGAGCGAGGAAGCGGCGCCAGACACAACCTGTATCCTGCCCTCCTCCGAATCCAGCCACACTCGTGGAATTTAACTGCTTATCCCATCCCAGCAGGAAGGGCCAGGGCAGCGTGGAGAGATGCTCCGAAATGGCACCCACGCAGCCTGCCCTGTTGTGAGGGCTTGGGGAGCCTYGGGCACTGTCTTGTTCCAGCCCAAACCTCCATTCCAGGGGTGAGCGTGGCTGGCTGTGTGGTCCATGGGGACCTCAGTGGGGCAGCACCGAATGCGCACGTGGTGGCCCGGGTCCCCAGGGGTGTGCAAGACACCTATCCTGTCCATGGGAGCTCTCGTGTCCTACCCCGCTCCAGAATCAGGGATCCAGCCTTCCAAAATCAACAGTGTCCCGGCTGCGCTCCATCAAAGGTAGAATCCACCCACCTGGGAGCCTGGCAGTCCTTGCATCGCGTTGATTTACAGATACCACCATCCCTGTGTGGAAAAGCTCTCCCGGCATTTATTATGGTCCATGCAGGAGGCAGCAGAGGATGCAGCCATGGAGGTAGCACCAAAGAAGCAGCTAGGTGCAGAGCAGGACAGCCAAGTGCCCCTCTCCCTCCAGCCACACTTGTTACTCATTCAACTTAACGTCAAAACCACATTTAGCTGTGCTGAATGTCTCCACTGCTAACAAGAAACAAATGTGGCCTCATGTTCTAGTTGCTGTGATCTAACAAAACAGACCATGGTAAACACTATAAAAATGTACTGGAGGGAACCACCCTGTGTTTGCTGGGAGAGGGACTGGATAATCTAATAGGATTTTATCCATCTCTCATGTCTCTGAAAAAAAGAAGGGAAAATTGGGCCCCGTCCATGACATTCGTCATGTGCTAGCTATTCTCATGTCTTAATGCTGCAGAAATCGAATTGGAGCAAGGCTACCTATCTCCCTTCCAATCAGGCTCTAGACCCAAGTGCTGCTTTTTATGGCCATGGAGCATGAGGAACTGCTTATGTCAGCGGTGCTACGGGACAGGCCAGTTTTTCCATTCCTGTCCCCTCGTTATCTGGGGAGATACTCCCTTTGCAGTCATCTCACTCTCCTCAACGAGTGAATAGYTGCTCAGTTCATCCAACTGGGGACTCACCAGCAGCACCTTCCTCTCGTCTTAAGCATCACGTGGAGCTCGGACCTCCCTGGGCACCTTGAGTGATCCCAGCAACAGCACTGGCCTGGTAACAACTTCATATTCAGGTCACCCAACAGCAAGGGGCGATTCAGTCACCTACCCSCAGGCACCTCGTGTTGTCTGAGGTCTTCTCGGTACCTCTCCAGCCTTCTGCTGGCCAACACAGACAGACAACCCAGCTTTCCACACTCACTACGCTCCCACTTTCAAGCATTGTGGCTTTTTGCTTTTACAGCTACTTTAGGATGATAACGGGCACGTATCAACTGCTGGGAAACGGCACGTCCTGAGCTGCGATACAGAGCAAACTCACCAGCCCCACTGCAACCAAGATCTCCATTTGGAAGGGAAAGGGAGGAAGCATTTGGGATGCACAGCCAAAAACAGCTGCTCAGAAGCCGCGGGTCTAAATTCCTGCTGCTCCCTGGTCAGCAGGAGAGGCAACACTTCCACTGCTCCTCCATCTCTTACCTGGCCCTTCCCGCGCCGCCGGTAGTTCCTCCTTACGAGGTTCTTGTAGTTCTCATTCTTCTTGGTCAGGTAGTAGTACAAGACACAGTCTGCCACCGTCTGCAAGKACACAGGCGAGTTAGGGAAGAGGCACTTTGCACCATTAGCAGCAATATTTACCCCAGGATTGTCACATCTCCCACAGCTTCAGGAGATCTGCGGCAAAACGCAACCAGGTGCCCCATGCTGGAGCAGGGGGTTGGACTAGGTGATGTCTAGAGGTCCCTTCCAACCTCAACCACTCTGTGATTCTGTGATTTTGTATGTGAAGTGTGGCTCTGTGGGCGGCCGAGCGCTGCTCTCAGGCCACCCTTCCACRTATGGGCTCCGTCACGAGCCCATACATAGAGAGAAAGAAGGGGCAGGGATCCTGCTCAGGGGATCAGCAGGTGCTCGGGCTGCTCCTCTGTAAAGAGTAGGACCACTTGCAAACCAGATTGTGACTTTTAAAGCGTTAATTGGATTGCTTTCCAATCTAGCCCTGATTATACACACATACACACAAACAGAAAAACTTACAGTCATCTGTTCCAAGGGCTAAGATCACTATTTTTTTTTATAATGCAATTTAAAAATCTATTAATTCATTACATCGAGCCATACTTTGCATCTCTCTCCAACAGGATAATGGATGTATTCTGTATCATAATTACAGCCTGATTTGCAAACGAGTACAAATAAAATTAGAAGACATTTTACAGCTTGGAACACAGGGTGGATTGTGAGCATCATCCAAGTCCCACCACTTTCGGCTTTAACTAGTGGGAAAAGGCTGAGAACAGCCTGGTGTCTTACAGCGCGCTCCGCTAGATCCCTCCTGCCTTGCTGGCTGCCTGCTGCTCCGGACAAGGAAGTTCAGCTCTCACAAACGAGCTTCCTGAGGGGTCTGGCAGAATCAGAGCRTAATTTAGGCTGGAAGGGACCTCTGGAGGCCACCAGGCCCTCAAAGCAAAGGGGGTTCTCCCAGACTGAACAGACACTGCAGCCCAGCTGCTGCTGAAGSTTCAGGAGCCAAAAGCTGCTCAGATCAGTGTCCCCACATTCAGGCTGGCTACGTGTCTACCCATCCCCAGGCAAAAGCTTGGAGCGCCCCAGACCTCCATCCCTCCTTCCAACCCTGCTGTAAGATTCAAAKAAATCCCTTTTTCCTCYGAAGGAAGCCYGTTTCTCCTGGGAAATGCACTGTGCTACGAYGGCAAAGTGCTGCAAGGGGTGGGCAAAGGCTACAATCAACTTCCAAGAACCAYGGAACAGCAGCTCCCAAGCATTTCTCCCTGAAGATCCAGCTCTCCAGGCTTCCAGGTCCAGTCCGTTCACCCACATGGCCTGTCCTGTGGAAGTTCCCTGGCCTGGATGAGGACAAGACCAAAGACTCCCTGCTCCTGCAGGTCTCACCTCCCACCTTTCTCCCATCAGCTCAATYGGCAGCAAAGAAGGAAAGGCTGCCGAAAATGGGCGGGTAAGTTCAAGTCCTTCTGTTAATGAACCAGTCCTAAAAACCAGCATCCAATTTTGCTTTCAGGATATTCAGCAGGGCTGTCTGTGTGTCTGTCCCCATGGCACCGACATGCCACTTTGGCCTAACTGGGATTCGCCCCTGCGTTGCACTGGGGGAGCTGCTCTGCAGGCGGGTGGAAGCAGATCCGTGCACAGCGGGTGGAAGCAGCTTCCTGGATCCCGGCAGCTCCACGTGCAGCAGCCTGACAGGCGGAAGCAGCTTCCCCGGGCACGGAGCCCACGCACGGCGCTGGATGCCCATGCTCCTCCCGGGGTGCCGAGCTCCCTGCAGAGCCCCCACGGCTCTGGGAGCAGTGGGCATGTGTCTGGGCACGGCCCTGGGCACCCTGCTACCACCTCCCCTGGGTGCTGGGGGCTGCTGGATGCTCCCATACTTCCTGGGATTCYGGAGGTGCAGGAGAGAGGCCACGGGACAAGGGAGAGGCGAGCTCGCCTCCAGCCTTACCTTCCTGTCCAGGAAGGACGCGATGAGGCCGAAGTTCTTGGGGTGCTGCATGAACCTGCGGGAGAAGGACAGAGAGGGTGAGCGTGGCCGGAGGGAGCTCCGCGCCGCAGCGGGGCCGCCTGCCGGGGCGCTGGCTGCGGGGCGGCCGCCTCCTCCAGGGACTTGCGGGTTTGGGAAAACGCCTGTCTGCTGCTCTGCTTCCCAGGACAAACGGAGCTTTAAATTTAGACCCGCAGGGTTCGGCTGATGGGCTGGGTGGGAGAGGGCAGGAGGGGCCAGCAGCTCCCAACAGCTCCCTCCATCACCCCGCTCCATCCCACGGTCAGCACCGCCGCCGCAGCCCTGGCAGCCCATCCCAATGCACAGGAGGCTGGATATCCCACTGAGCCTCAGGAATGCCAATGCCAAACGCACTGGGAAAAATAAAAAAAAAAATAAAAAAAAATAAAAAAATAAAAAAAAAAAAAAAAAAAGAAAGGTTTGGCAAAGGAAAAGACAACTGGCCGGGTAATAAAAGCTGCTTTCCCAGAGGAATCACAATCAGTGCCTGGGAAGCCAGTGGCACAAGTCACTGCCGAGCACGACAGCAGGGCGAGACAAGAGGGGGATTTGCTGTCACCCAAAGGCCAGCCGAGCGCCTCGAGCCCCAGCAGAGAGGGGTGGGCTCAGTGAGTTGTCCCAGGCCCAACTACGGCCTCCTGGACGCCAGGGTCCCCTCTGTTCCTTGTGGCACTGCAGGAGTCCTGGGCTGGCAGGGGCTCTGGGTCCCCATGGCCAGCACTGACGCAGGGGATGGCAGTGGGGATAGGAACTCCTGCAGCTCTGTCCCCTACGCAGCTGCGGCCTTTCTTCCATGGAGTGTTTGGGAGGACACAACTACCCAGATGTAACACAGACACCCAAGGGAAACACCCTGAGATACGTGACTAAACAATAAGTGAAAGAAAGAAGCAGCCACAAATGCTAAAGGGGATRAAAAGCAGCTGAGGTGCCCGAACGACCGGGATCGCAGCTCAGAGAGGAGCTGTCGGGGCTCATTGGGGCCCTGGCTGGGTCTCCAGTGACGCGGGGCAGCGCAGGGGACAACCCTGCAATTGTCACAGGCCAGGATGTGTTTCCACAGGGCCCCAGTGTCCCAGTGGGATGAAGGGCTACCACAATCCCACCTGCTTCTTTAATGGCAAACTACAGCCAACCTGGCAGTACTGAGGGTGTGAGTGCAGCAAAGGGACACAAAACTCTGTCCAGACGTGAGTCAAAGCGTAACCTCTCCCATGACCAAGTTCTGACGGCTCAGACGGGTTCAGACCTGGAGCTTGTTGGCCCTGCACCAGGAGGCCGTTTCTCCAAGAGTGCCGGCTCTTAGGGTTGAGCGGAGCCGCTGGGTTTGGGGATTCTGGAGGGCCTTCCCTGTGGCTCCTCAACAGGGACGTCCACTTAAAATGCATTTGGTGAGAACCTCGAGATCCTGCTCGGTTGATGCCCTGAGCTGCGCATCACCCACGGCGGTGACACAGAAAGCACCACGCAGAGCAGGATGCAAGAGCTGGGTGTGGGCTCTTCCAGCCCCATTAGCCAGGCATGGCCCCTCCATTAAAGACTGAGTAATTAGCCTTTGCGTCAGCCGTGTGCAAGCCTTGCCGACTCGAGTATCACATCTGAAGCCTAATTAGCATGGAGGGTTCTCCTCTACAAAAGCCTTAAGAGGTGGCTTGCTTGTCTTGCTCCTTTTTGCTGTCTTCTTGGCAAGGGCTTATTTCAGCTGCAAGCAGGAGGCTTTGCCAGCAGGTGAGGGCAGAGGTGCTTCATGACTTACCYGGAGGGCAACGGTGACTGTTCCTACCTCGGTGTGGTGCAGATGCTCATCTAAATTACACACCTAATGACCACCACTGTAACCCTGTGATCACAGCTCTGTCCCAACCTGCGGCTTTGCAACCACACCTAGCAATAATGCAAAGCATCCAGCCTAGCCTCTGCTTTACCCGAGAACCCCGAGGTGAAGGCGCCTCTTCCCCTCCCGTTTCCTCTGGGCACCTTGGCTCCTGGCTCTGTCTATGATGTGCGGCTGAGAGTCGATCCAAGAGGGAACCCGAGCCCCGTAAGCCTCTTGATCCCGGCTTTCCTCTCGGCGCTGGCTGCCAGCCTGCTCCTAATCCATGGTGGATCCATGGACCAAGACGGTGGCGGTGGTGGGATGACGCTGCCCGGGCTAAACCACCCRTGCCCCGCGGCGGCCGCGTCCGTCCCGGCAAGCGAGCAGAGCTGCTGCTGCTGCCAGCCGAGCTCCCGCCCTGTTTTTACAGGCCTACGTGATCCYCAGCCTGGCGTGTGCCCGTTCAGCTCGCAGCACATTAAAAATGAAAGAGCACAAAGCTCAGCGCGGGCACCAAGTGCGTGCCCACGGGCACGAGATACGGGTGAGCCTGTCCCCGAGCCCCACGCTCGGCTGACAGCAGATTCCTACCCAGGGAAGGCAGGGAAATTCTCAAATCGATCTCAGTCATTAGAGCAAAGCTGTTTTCAAGCACTGCTTGCAAACAGGCGCAAACAGCGCAGACAGCGTTCGCACGTGTCTGCTGTGGGAATGCAGCCATGGAAACAGCAGCTGGTGGCAAATCCTGGAGGCAGCAGGATGGGAGCTGAGGGAAAGGCAGAGCGAGAGGCAGCTGCGAATGCAGCCTGGCGGCGTCTGAAGGGCTGGTTTGATGCCGATAACCCCCAGAATGMCCTAGACACACAGGGCCCAAAGGACGCGTAAATCCAAAATAAACAGCAGCGAGTAGAACRCTGAGTTGCACTGGGTTTATCCTTAAACTGGCTCATGATAGGTCAAGTGGAAGCAGAAAAATTATTACTTTTCTCCCACATGGAGGGAGGGGAGGATTCAGGGCAGAGCCAGACTGCTAACCATCTGGGTATTCATCACGAAGGACAAAGATTTTTCTGTCCTTAAAGGTTTTTTCTTGCACTTGGGTACACTTGCTCTTGATTTCTTAACATTACAACCCCRCTTTCATTTTCAAAACAGCCAAAGTGTAAAATACAGAAGTAGGGGCGAGAAGGAGCGCTCTGGTGAATGTGCATTTGACATCCTGCCACAGGGCCCGTGGGGTAACCACGCAAAAAGGCCTGAGCTTTCTGTCCAGGTCCATCACTCGGGACCTGGGCAAGCAGAGCGACTGTGTCTGGGTCACAGCTCTGCTCTCCCCTTCCAATGAGCTGCCTGTCCCAGGGACAGCAGCATCCTGGTGCACAACAAGCCTTGGGGTTGTTGCTCTCCAGCCATCTCCCAGCTCGGGGCTGGGACCTCGGTAACAGCCCCATCCTGCAATTCTCAAAGGCGAAATAAACGGAGAGGTTCGTGGCAGTGGAGCTGGGAATTGTGCACTCACTTTTCCCGGAAGGTCTCCTTCTCCTGCTCGCTCCACATGTTCATCACCTGCCGGTCCTTGTAGACCTTCATAGGGTCATCCATGAGGCCGTTCATGTTGATGAATTTGATGCGCTGCTGGTCAGCATCGTAGAGCATGGGAGGGATCACGGCGAGCTGGCGCATCTGCTTCTCCAGGTTCTTTGGGGAAAGCAGAGAGAACAGTGGGTCAGCACCGCRGGAGGGGACAGATGTTCCAGGGGAAAGGACGGGCGGAGGAACGGGAGAATTTAAAAGCAGGCACCAGACAGCTTTATTGCCGGAGTAGCTGTAAATTAAACGCAGAAAGAGGCTATCGCCGTCAGCCAGGAAACAATTAATCTTTCATTTTGAAATAAAGGGCTTTTAAGATACCGTGAAAAAAGGCCTGTTCTAAGGAAGTCGGCTGCTGGCCACGACRAGAGACGAGTGGCAGTGGCACAAGGAGGGCAAAACCTGCCTAGCCCCGAGACCCAGGGGCACCCACGGCTGCGGCTCAGGCCCGTGCCCGCTGCCGGGTGAGCGGGTCAGCCCTGCAAGGCCTCCCTGAGGGTGCCCGGGAGGGAGGCTGTCTCACTGCTGYTCTGCAGGAAACCTAACACCGCTGCGGGGTAGTTCCTAGCAGCATCCGCGCTCTCTTTTCTCCTTCGCTTGAGTTTCAAGAGCCTCAGCTACTGCACATCGTAAAACCTGGGTAAAACAAAACAGCTGAGAGGTGGCAAAACCACTTGCTTCCACATACCAGTCAATGGAAGTATCAACCCAGGGCAGAGCTCTGTGACGTTCCCCTTGCTGCTCCAGCAGTCCATGATGCCGGTGCCTCCTCCCAGGGCAGCCGAGGGGCACCCCTGGCCTGGCACAAGACTCTCGGGTGGGATTTAACAGCCCACACGGAGTAGGAGGTCGGGACAATGACAAAATGCCCTCTACGATGCTGTGAAATGTCCCCCCGCTTCCAAGCCCCGCATCCCTGTGCTGTTGCCTTCCCTTGGCGTCGGCAGAGCCCYGCCGGCAGCGGAAGGAGCGGCGGCTCCGGCTGCTCCCTCCCGCGCGCTCCGCTCCCTGCAGCGCYGGCGGTGCCAAGCGAGTGCAACCCTTGTGAAACCAGATCCAAGCGAAGCCAAGGTCACGGGGATGTTTGAAGATGAATGGAGCACTCCCGGAAGACGAGGGCCAACTGGCTCGCCGACAAACCATTCATTCCATAGGATTCCCTCGTGTCAAGCTGCACGGCCCATTCAAAACAAAACGAAACAGAAAAACCCCTTTGCCRGGCAGCCCGAGCGCCGGCTGCCTCCGCTTGCACTCGCAGCAACAAGTGACAGCAGCGCGCTGCTCGTKGGGCACTCACTGCCCAGGGCTGGCAGCGAGCTGGGATTCCATGGCCCCAAAGGGCATGTGAATGCCGTGAAATCCTACCTGGCGGCCACCAGCACCGGGGGGCACTTTGCCTGTCACTGCTGCAGAGCCGCCACACAGCTCTGCTCGAGCAGGAAGATGCTGGTGGTTATTAAAAGAGCACCTCACTTTGGATCCTGTCCCGGGAGGCCATTAGGCGCATGTGGCAGCCTCTCCAGCATCACCGGAGCCTGGAGTTTGTGGGATTTGCTATGGGGAGGTTCTACTGTGGGGCCTGTTGCTGCTCTGCTGGCTTCCTGGCATAYGAGAGGTGAAGAAGAGGAGGAGAACACGGAACCCGGCCTCACCTCTTGTTCCGAGAGCCCGTCGATGATTTCCGACACCTCGTGCTCGCTGCGGGCGGCCGACATGGAGAGGCCGCTGCCCCTCTGTCCTACCCTGCTGGGAAAGGGCAGGGAAACCCTCAGCGCTGCCGCGGCGGCCGGCGCAACGCACCACGATCCCCCACTGCCCTCCGGGACGGCGACAGCCCCACAGCCATTCCACACCGCCCCACTTCCCATTGCCCTCATCCCACCTGGACACCACCACCCCCAGGTCACAACCTGCAGGGGTTGTAACCTCTAAGGGAGAAACCTGACCCTAGAGGCCAAGTGTCTCCCTTGGAGAGATCCCACCCAGCTCCCTGATCCATGCTAACCGTCATATCCCGGACTAGTCAAGCAGCAGGACATTTCACATCCCACCCCGTTCTCCACCACGTTCTTGCGTGTTCCCCTCATCCYGCGGCGGCAAGGGAACAAACACGTCACCTTTGGCACGCAGCAACTAGCGCTGGGCCATCGTGTCTGCTTTGCAAACGCCGCGGGSCATTTAAATCACAGCCACCCATGAACATCTATCCCCCTGCAACGTCACCCCACATTAACCCACCACAACAGTCGTATTAACCACATTCAATGCAGAGAAGTTTAACCATCTCTCCCCGTCTCTTTAAGATGGAACAGATAAAATTGCAAATTAGGGGCTTGTGAGGCTCCACCAGCTGTGTGGAGGGCACAAGGAATGGATGGAGGACACCAGGTTTGGGTTCTGCACATATCAGGTGTCTCACCTCTTGGGCAGTCACTCCCACAACCTTTGCAGGTGTTTCCCCCTTGCCCGTGCTCCGATCGAAGCGTGAGCATCTTCTAAGTCACGGCCAGGACCCAATCCATCTGCGAGTCTCCTACATCTTTATTTGCACTTAATCAGTGGCTAATTAGGCCCGTACAGGTCCCAGGTGATGGGACCTGCCAGCAGGAGTGACCTTTGTGGCCAGAAGGAGGGACCTGCCCCTGAGCTCTGATGTGGCCGGCAGCAAACTAACTGCAGGGAGGAGATGGGCAGCCACATTCCTGATATTTTTCCTCCTTTCCTCAGCTCTGCTGAGCCACCCTGAGGAAAGGGCAGCAGGTTGTTCACTCGCTGGCTCCTGTGATGAGACCCTGACATGGTTTTTCCAAGAGAAGGGGAGCGATGGGTCCTGCACAATGCCAGCCACCCCAGGCCATTCCCCCCRCAACCAGACCCCACAGCAACAACGAAGAAAAGAGAAAGGCTCAGCCCCTTCCTACCGCTTCTCCTCTAACCTCTGCATGCGCTCTTGCAGTTCCCGCTGCTTCCGGATCTCCGGGAATTGCTTCTCATAGTATTCCCGCACTTTGCTCTCTTTGGCRCGGCGCCGCGGGTTATTTTCGATGCGCTCCACTTTCTTTTCCCAGGCTTCCATCAGCTGGTCRTAGCGCTGGCAAAACTTCTGTTCCTGCGGGGACAAAGGGAGAAAGGCCCCTCAGGAGGGAGGTCTTCATCAGGTCTCCCTTTGCATCCCAGGCCCAACTTCTCTGGAAAAACAAGGACTTTGGCCCCGGGGGCTTTGCCTCCTTCGTMCTGGCTGCCCAAGCATCCTCACGGCTCACACTTCAGCTCTCCCAATTACTAATTATTACTAATAATATCACTGCTAGGATGCAGCGTGTGCCCTGCCCATCACCACCATTATCAGAGCTAACGTGGTGGGTTCCACATTATCATTGTACCCAAACATTTCAAACCAAGYGGTTTGAGCCAACTGGACCCTCTGATGCCGCCTGCCCAGGACTCCCCAAAGCCCCCAGCCTTGGTGGCTCCTGCACTGGGGCTGCCAGCTGCAATGGGGCACCTGAAGCTGGGGGCTCTGGGGTGCAGGAGGTGACRCCCCAAATTGAACTGCAAACAGAAGCCAGGTGGAAGGGTGAGGACGCTGCAGGAAACGCCTCCCTGGGCACGGCACTATGGCCTGCCCAGGAAAGCAGCAGCTGAAGAAATGAATAGAAAAGAAATCGCCGCTGCAAGTGATCTGTGCTAAAGTCAGCCTTGGGAAGGASAAGCYGGCAGGGGAAATCAGGGAAAGAAGGACCCTGAGGGACCCCGTTGCTGGGGATGGGCCGCAGGAGCAGGGCCCGGCTCGTGCCCGGCCCTGGCAGCCCTTCATGCCTCTGGATGGGCAGGGAAAGGCGCCGCAGAGGAAGGAAGAAATGGGCAGTGTTGGCAGGGCCACGGGCTGCTCCTTTTGCTGTTCTTGGCACGGCACGAAGGAAGCCCCTGAACCGCTGCTTTATTTTCAGACTCGGAGGGGCAGCGGCACTCTCAGGACGGCAGCTGGTTTTCCTTGAGCAGCTCTAATGCCCGGTCCCTCCGCGGCACTCGGAGCTTCCTGAGGCTCCGTGAGGAGCGACGGTGACGCCGCCCGCTCGGCTCTGCTGGGCTCAGATCACGTCGCCCACGAAGCCCCACGGGCCCAGCAATTCTGCTGCATATTCCTATGGGAAATGCCAGCAAGGATCCTCGTGCYCGGTGTTTCCAGCATGCCGGGGCTCTCGCTGCCAACACACGGAGCCTCGTCCCATCCTGGCTGCCCCGCCATCTCCCCTTGCGCCAGGTCTTGGAAGGAGGGTGAGCGACTCCCTGCCTGTGACTCGGTGTCTTCGGCTTCCTCTTGGCCTCCCAGGACCGTCGGATCCCCTTCCTAGCCGCTGCCTTGGCAGCCCCGGCCCAACGCGGGACCCTCTGAGCCTGGGCTGCACCTCGGGCTGCTCTCCAGGTCAAGAGAGTCCAGYGAAAGCTGCTCCATCTTCCCCATCTTTAGTGCCCGATGAGTCATTTTTGCTCTTCCCTCTTGGAAGGCCACGTGCGTCCTCAGGAAGGGACACGTGAAGGTGGCCTCAAGTCTGAGCTGCTCCTTCCTCCTGCCACCCCCTGCTCTAGCAGAAAACCCTGGAAAGGTGAAATCCACACCTGGAAGCTGCCTGGCCGGGACACCCGCTGCAGGGGAACACGATGGCCACAACACCCTTGGCCCAGAGCACCCTGGTGCCGGTGACAGCCACRCGACACCCTCGGTGACACCGTCGAACTGTCGGCTGCGTGCGAAAGCAGCTGGGCAACCAGCGGGGATTTTGAGGTTTCACTCTGAGCGAAGCAAATGCCTTCCAGGCCCCAAATTAGGAAGTGAAAGCAGATGTCGCTTTGCAAAATAATCAATGGCAAACCCCAGGTYGCCGCGCGCCCGCGCTACCGTTCTGAGCTGCCGGGCCGGTTTCGAGGCCRGGCTGCTCGGCGGTGGCGGCGAGCGCCTTAGTCACCGCCGCAGAACCGGGTGAACCCGGATTTCCAAGAAATCCACTCATCTCTCGCTGCCACCTTCCTATAACGGGGGAAGCGGGAGCTGCAGGATGGCCCAGCCGTGCTCGTGCTCAGTAACCAGAGAGGAGGAAAGAAAAGGGGCTGTGGCAAAACCCGCGGAGCTGATGGAAACACCCCTCTTCCCACCGCCGGGCCGCCCTTAAGGAACGGGGTTAGTTGTGTCACACAGCCAGAGCACAACCCGCTGCCGGCACCGCAGCCACCGGCACCGCTCCGGTCCTGGCGCATCGTCAACGGAGCTATCGCGGATGTGGCACCAAGGGGAGCAGAGGGATGGCGGGACACGGCCTGGGAGCGGGCGAGCGACTCGAGGCAGCTTTYGGGGCACCCTGGGCACTTCCAGCCCTCCAGTCCATGCAGACAGGCACCCTGCGTGCACACCAGGAGCCGCAGGCTTTGCTGCCTGCCGTGGGTGCGCGGGATGCATCGGGAGCTGGGGAAATGCCGCAAGACAGAAGCCAACAAGGAGGACAAAACCAAAACACCCCGAAATCCGCCAGGAGGAACCCCACGTCCCAGGCAGGAGGCAATAGATAACGCGAATGGCAGCTCCGCGCCAGCACAGATGCTGTGTCGGGAGCCCTTTCCTCCCGGGAGAAGGGATGGGGCCGCGGAGCCTCCGAGGCTTTGAGGGCCCTGCGGAGTCCCCGGGTTGCTCCAGGGTCCAGGATCGGCTCTGCCCGGCTCCCAGCCGACCCCGGAGAGGCACCAGAAAGCAAAGGAAGACGGAGGAAACGCTGGCGTGGGGACGGGCCCTGCTAAAAATAGTGCCTGCTACTGAACAGGCACAGAAAAACAGCTAAGCGAACCCATTTTGCAAACAGAATCAGCAAATGCATTCACTTTGCAAATTCAGCAACCGTATGTTGCCTATTTTGTAGAATAGGCAAAATGCTTCCCTAAACTGCAAAATCCCCTTTCAAGGACACTGAATAAACCGGCTGGCAGAAATCTACCTATTTTGCATGAGAGACGACTTTTCAGCGCRCCGTATTTTAGGAACCGCGCTCTTGCAGCCTAATTAAACTTTTTTTTTCCCCTCTGCTCCTTGACATTCACAACAGAGCAACTCAGTCTCGATTTAGCACCGTGGCTGGTGGCTTTGAGCAGAAAGTAGCTCCTGTTCGGTTCCCTTCTGCTTCCAACAAACCCACGTGACACGCTGCAACCTCATGTCTGAGGAAGGTAAATTTGTGATATTTTTCCACGATTGCATAAGATATCATGTGGGGCTGGGGTCCTGTCACACCRGGGCAGGCTGCAGGCCCATGTAATCCAGTAGGTCTTTTCTGGAAAACTGGAAGAGTTTTTAGCAAGAAGAAGACTCAATAACAARTGTGCATTTGGGCAGAAATGGGAGAGCCAGCTGCCCAAGCGCGGGACCTGGGGCTTTGGGAGAGCTGCTGCAAAATGTTAAAAAGGAGAGGAAAAAAGGAAAAACAGGAAAGAAAAGGAATATGGCTTTATGCACCATAAATAAGAAAATTATCTGCTCACTGGCTTAAAACCTTCTGTGTAAACAGCTTTATTGAAAGCTGCTTTTACAGGCAGAGCCTTCGAACCACTTCCCAGGGCTGCTCGCTCAGAGCATTTCCAGCAATTCCTCCCTCCTGGAGTGCTCCTGTCCAAAAACAGCACCAAAGGAAGGAACAACCTGCAGCATTCCCAACGCAGGACAGAGMCGGGGAGGCAGGAACCGCTGCCAACACCAGCCCCGGGCTCGCTGGGTCGCTCRCTGGAAGCACAGCCAGTTTCTTTCACCCCTCTCGGGGTTCAACTGCTCACCAAACAGACGCATTTTGCCCACATTTGCGCAGTGCTGCAACATCGTGGACCTCGTGCTCGTTTCCAACTTCTTTTTAGTGCAGAAGCGGCCCCAGTGAGGGGGACAACGCAACCCTGGCACCGTCACAGCTACGCTGGAAATCCTCCTCCTTTCAGCATCAAAGAATTACTCTGCTTTGTATGTTCAAAATCAGAGAGAGTGGAATCACTTACCCACTGTTTGCGAGCATGATTTCTCCTCTTGAAGTACAAAATTAACTTTTTCCGCATTGCCTGGTTTCTGAAAAGGAGAGAAGACAAGATCCACTTAATGAGCCTGTTAAAATTCAAAGCCTTGCTCTCTCCACTCAGCAAAGCACTTTCCACCTTAACCTGGAATTGCATCAACCCCAGGGCAGTAAACAGAGTTATCTGGGGACCTTGCATCAGCTTCAGAGGCAAACGGGAGAGAACCAGAGCGAGCGSCTTTGCCCGCAGCCAGGGCTGAGCAGGAGCGTCAAGTGTCGTGCATCAAGTCCCAAACGCGCCAGCGCTTCGGTCCCAAGCGGTGCCCCCGCTGCCACCTCCCGTCACGCGGTGACAACGGCAGGGCCGGTTCCGCAGCRACGTTACAGCCTCTATAACCACTTGGGCATTTTGATCTGCACGAAGGGGGTCCAGCTGCAGCCCCCGAGCTGTGTGGGTGCTCGTGCTCGCGCCGGGCGATTCCGGGGCGCTGATAAGGCCGGATGGCAGCCGTGGCTGCAGCTCTTATCTCCTGCCCCCTGCCTTGCTTGGAGCGGTGCCCGCCGAGGCGGCGAGCGAAGCGCCGGGCAGGCTCAGCCGCTTGTGACACCGCGGGAGGGAACCCGGACGCGACAAGCGCAGCCATCCAGCGCCTGCCCACGCTCCTCCCGCTCCCTTCTTTGAAAGGGGGAAGCTGCCCCAAAGCGGAGAGGAGCTGGCAAGGCCGCCCCGGCTCTGCCAGCCGGCGTGAACCCGAGCGCTGAGCTTCTTCATGCTCCCGTTATTAATATTTATAGCAATAAAATCTCTGAGGTGGAAGGCAGAGACCAGCTGAAAAGGAGTTTCCTCAAGACTTTTATCCCGATTAAAGCCCAGCTCGCACTGTGTAATTATGGATCAGGCACTTAACAGGCTCTCTCATGCGGGCAAGCTTTGTGGGATTTAGGAAAATAAAAATACACCCAGGCTGCTCCCTCCCTCACGCCCGGGTCCCCCGCGGCCCCGCGAGGCAGCCGGGCCCCCAGGCACCACCCGAGCGTCATGCAGGGTTTGAGCCTCAGCCCAAATCGCRCCCTTAAGATTTGCAACCTTCTGTTCTCCCCTCTTAATTAGTTACCAGAAGCGTCGGATACCCGCAGCGTCCCCAAGCACTGGCTAAGCCGCGCTGCATCTCCGCTCTCGTTGACTTTGCCATCAACACTTGGATGCAAAAATAGCCCTGGATTTCCAAGAGGCCCTCGCAGCTCCTCCTCCGGAGGGGAAGCGGCTCCGGCAGCGCAGCCCGCAGTGCTGCTGCACGGGGCCCCAGACCGCGAGCGCTGCTGCTTGCGGAGCAGCTCATGCACCCGCGCCAGGACCAGGGCTCCTGTGTCCCCGCACACCGCGAGCGCTCGGATCCGCACGGATTTTGCAAGCACGGAGCTTTTCCTGCCTCGACTCCCTTTGCAYGCTGTGCTTTCAAAGCAGCCGCTGCTGCTGCGGGGCCGAGAGCAGAGTTGCATCCTTAGAAGCACTAAAAAGAATCGCTGCCAAAGGGCTTCTCCCACACAACCCACGGTCTTTCACCTCCGTGTCCCKGGCACAGAGATCCAAGGCATCCAAGACAACCAAGAGCCTTGGAGCAGCCTGCAGGCACCACCAGCACTGCTCACCTGCTGCGTGACAGCAAGGAGACACCGAGGCACGGGACACAGGGCCGGTCTGGCTGCACCCAGCACCCGTCGGCCCCGGGGGACTCCCGCTCACATCTCTCGGCTCCTACGGCTCCAAGCAGGGTCCCGGGGGCTCTGTGTGAAGCAGCTCCGTGGAGGCTGCACGGAAAGGCTCCTTCCCACGCCTGGCGGTTTGTGCCCCTTCCAAGGGGAATCGCGCCTTTGGGAAACGGCTGCAGCGAGGCTGATGCTGACCACGTCAGCTCCTCGTCCCCGCAGCGCGCACGAGGGACAGGGGCGGCTCCGAGGGGTGAGCGCGGATGCTCCCGGAGCAGGGGTGGAMGGGCTGCCGGAACAGGGGGGATGGGGACACGGAGACACGGTGACCAGGGGCCTGGGCCTCTTCTCGTGCACCGGCTGGGGCTTGGACACCCGCTCTGCTGCGGAGTTTCTCAGGAGAGGGGGGCAAGGCAAAGAACAAGGGGCTCTCACGCAGYGGATTTGTCCTCTCCAGTTCTGCATTCCAGCTCACCTTGAAGACACTAATACAGGCAAACACCTCCTGGCTCCGCAGCTGCAAAAATCAGGGACGCCTTGAAAGCAAGTGCGCATTTACCGCTGCCAGGACTGAAGCAATCAAAGAGTGAAAGGATTAAAAACAGCAACAAACCTCCCTGGTGCCCTAAATGTTTTTGTCACTTTTTTTTTTTTTTTTTTTTTTTGCTTAAGGTCAGCTTTCCAAAGGTTAGCACTATCTCGGTAAATATAAACACGCTTCACGGTTTATCTCGATCCGGGCACCGCCGTTACCTAGAAACCATTTGCAAGGAGGTTAACTCGGGCCGCGTGTCTCCGAAGCACACGCTGTGCTCCCCGGGCACCGCGGGGCGCAATTCCTGCGGCACGGAGTGAGCGCGAAGGCTCCCGGCCAGCGGCGCCGCAGCCTCGCGTGGGAATAGCCCGCGGGGAGCAGCACGCAGCAATGCACCAGCCTCCTTCATCATCCTCAGCCCTGAACGGCTCCCCTCCTGCAGTCCGGTGATGCATGAGGAAAGCTGGAGAGCTGTGTGGCCTTGGCGGCTCCCGGAAAACAAGCACTTGGCCAGCTGGAAGCGCCGGCATGGGAAGCTCCTTAGCTAAAGCAACAGTGACTCTCGTGGCCGCTTTTAAGAACTGCTGGGCTGCAGAAGCCAGACGTGCCTGGCACTGAGGCCAGGGCTTCGCGGGCGCCTCCGGCCTTGCCCGGGCCTGTGCGGCTGCCGCGGGAGCAGGCGGGAAGCTCCATGGATGCAGCAGGACACGGGGCCCCGCCAGGCTCTGTCGGTCTGGGGTTTTGCAGACGTTGTGCAGGTTGGTGGCAGATCCACATCTAGGTTGGTGGCAGATCCACATCTCCGTGCTCAGCAGCCCTCGCTGGACCTCCCTGCTCTGAGACCTTTTTTGTTGCTGCCACGTTTCTCTCCTCCCTGCCACCTTGCAGCCACGGGCTCCATGGCCGACTGAAGCTTCTTTTATGAAGAAAAAAAACTCCTTAAACCCCAACGGGCTTAAACTTTCTGCCTGATATTTAATTTAACATCCCCTTGCACCTGCTGCGGGGACACAAGGATTATGTATTTCCCATCCACCTGCTCTAGCACAGTCCCAATTTTACACACTTTTCCAAGTGCTCCACCATGCTCTTTTCCACCATGCTCATTTACCTTCTCCATACCAAAGTTATTCCAACTCTTTGGTCCCTGGAGGAGCTTTTCCTGCACTGTTCTTTTCAGAGGACAGGGGGAAAGATTAGTCAGTGGGTGCTAAACAATCACCCTGGTCTCCTGTAAAGAGGCGCTGAATTTAGTGGTACTGGAGATGCCCAGAAAGAGTCATCTCCAGCCCTTCTTCCTCAGCTCCCGGGAGCTGCGGATCTGTCCTTCCTGGGACATGAAGGCAACAGCAGCACCAAGGTGTCCTGGCAATGAAGCGCAGAGCTGCGCTTGACTCTCTGCTGAGGAGGATGAAGAGGAGCGCCGGAGCCCATGGCTTCTCCTGGGCTTTTCCACCCTTTTCTTCGCAAGTCGGGGCTGGCAGGGGCTCTCGGGAGGGCGAATCCGCTGCCTGCAGGGCTCGGCACACAGGGGCTGGGTCCCAGAGCAGATCCCCAGGCTGCCGAGCACCCAAGGGTGCACTCCTCACGCGGTGCGGAGCAGGKGGCGGGCGGGATGGAAGCAGCCGCTTCCACCTGAACCGCCTCAGCCTGCGGCTCTTCCCTTGTTTTGCCTTTCCCGCTGGAGCCGGGCGAGCAGAGGAGCCGCAGCGCCGAGTTCCCAGATCCTTGGCTCGGGTCCACGTGCGTTACTCGGCTGGAATCCTGCTGGAGGTCGGGATGTTGAAGGGATTCACGCGCACACATGCATATCCGYGCCGGGGCGCCCATCCGTGCGCACGGTGCCGGAACGGGCGGGAGCGGCTCCCAAGGACACGCAGATCCGAGGGAGCACCTGGCCGCAGCGGCCAGCGCAGACCGGAGCCAGCGCAAGAACACATGGAAAGAAGTTGGCCGTTTGATCAAAACTAATCACGGGTATTTMATTACACGGGAAGGCCTTTCATCAAAGAGCCAGTGCAAACAAAGCAGGGATCAAGGCTGCACAGAGCGCCGAGGAGGAGGATGCGAGCAGCTGGCAAAGCTCTTGCACGGAGAGATTCGCCCTGCAGCTAAGGGCTGGAAGCGGAGAAGCCTTCTGGCAACTGGAGCCAAGCAAAGCGTGGCCAGTGAGACTGGACATCCTTAAATCACAGGATCCACGGAGCACAGCGAGGACGCCCCAAGGTTAAAGTGACCAAGCAACAAGGAGAAGTGYTGGTGTGCACAGGAACATCCCCTCCCGTGTCCCCGAGTGCGCCTCGTGTTCAGCTTTCCTGATATCAGGCCATTATGCTGCTGCTCAGTCCCTAATTTCCTACATTTCTGGCCACAAGATGCCCTGCAGAGAGGGCAGGGAGCAAGTCAGCCTTTCCACGGGTCATTCCTCTCATTCATTTCCTCGCTCTGAAGTGGCCAGAGCCCACAGCTGCACCTGGGAATACACTCTAACCTATTAACCCCACAGCAAGTCGCGTTCCCTTGAAAGCCAACTGTGGGGAGCAGCTTCCTTGCAGCCCTCAAACACTTTCTGGTGAAGAAAAGAGAAGACCTCTAKCTAATTCATTCCAGAGCTTTGAGCACTGGGATGGACTAAACCAGCAGCACCAGTGGTGCCACTGAAGAGGCAGTGACAGACATAGGTAATTTTGGCCATGTGGCCGCACAAGCCACATGTGTGCCCAGGAGCAGGGGCGAAGGACGTGATGGCCAGATCACGTCCTGCAGGTGCAAAATGCATCCAGCTCCGGAGCTCCCATGCCACGAGCACCACGCATCGTTAGCAGCATGACGAGGTCTGTACCGACGATCCCGCCGGTGCTCCGTGTGAGCAGGAGATGTCTTGGGAAAGGCGGGATCCTCGTCACCAAAGCCAGTCACGGCTGAGCCCCGGCACAGCATGGCCCCTTCCCTGCAGAGCCGTTCCCTGGAGAAGATGTTCCCATTGAGATGATCCTTAATGTAACATTGGGAATTAACATCCATCCTCTTTAGCCTGTGCAAGGCCAAAATGGGACAAAGGCAAGTGCAGAAGCACTTCTGGTGACACCAATGGGGCACCTGGCCTCTGCCTTTGCCTGCCCCATAGCCTGGGCTGATGCTGMGAGCCCAGGTGCTCTCAGTGTGACCCAACAAACTGCTCCAGCACCGTCAAGAGCAATAGGGAGAGGGTCATGGAGCATCCCCGTTATTCAGTGCCTCCTCATGAGTCATCCTGCCCTGGCACACGCCAACCGAGAAGGGAGACGAGAGGCCTGGAACGGGATGCAGGGAGCTGCTCGCTGGATCTCCCATGAGGAAAACGTCTACAGGCTCTAATGGAAAGCCCTGAAAGGGAACGTGCTGCTAGTGACAGTGTGTGGAAGAGCATTTGGGTTGCACGGCAGGCTGGTATTATGAATTCAGAGGCAATTCACTGCTGCTAAAACCCGAAAACAAAACAGCTGGTAATGAAAAGAAGACTTAAATTTTACAGAGTGACAAGTGATTGGGAAGGCTGTAGTTAGAAGAGTTTCAGAAGGAAACTGTTCTGCTCTTTCTGGAATAGAAAGAGGCATTTGGAAAATAAAAGCTATTCAGCAGGCCCTAAACCTGTCTGAGAGTTTGGACTTACGATTTCAGCTCCGCAGACACAAGGTCCGTTCCCTAGAAAAGCCACCAGCTGCAGAACCTACTGCTGCATTTCAGCAAAGTCCAAAAAAAAAGGCAAAGAGAGGACTTTGCAGAGCCCTAAATTCGCCCAGAATCCTTCCCGTGGCCTTGTGCCACTCTCCTGTCACATCCTGCAGGAGCCTGTGCAGGGCAAGCCGGCAGCGCACGCGAAACGCAGCCAGCCCCGGGGTCCCCACCGAACCCAGGGGCATTCTGACCTTCCCTTGCTCTCCTCTTCCCTGAGGACCGGGAGGCAGAGCCTGCTCCTCCTCAGAGCCTCCTTCAGCAGCTGCTTCAAGCCCAYCAAGTCAGAGGAGCCTCCAAGGCAGGTGGAGCCCTTGGTGCAGCCCCTCAGCGGTGCCCGGCACGTGGGACCAAGCAGCTTTGCCCAAAGCCACCCTAGGAGGACCAAGGGCACCGAGCAGACGGGGAGCAGCACACAGCAAGGCAGCTAAACAGGACGTAAAAGCCTTTGAAATTGCAGACACTGGAATGAACTGGGGCATGAAATTAATTTTAACTGTACTGAATAGGAGACAGGCCGTAAAACTCCACGAAAATAAGAGACTCCGGTAACGTTTTAGGAGGAGGAGATTCTCCGTGTAACTTCCTTGCCAGCTCTATTAGCATAAGTGACTCATCCCTGTTGAAAAGCAAAGCAAACAAGGGGGAAGAATTAAGCGAGTGTTGCAGCTCAGATATCCCTGTAGAGAAATCGAGGAATCGCTGCTTTTGTGACAGCCTCCTGCCATCCCACCACCACCTGCAAATGTGCAACTGCAAAAGAGATCAGCCCCAGAGGAGCTTAAAAAATAATTAATCAGAATCAGGCTGCACTTCCCTCCTTGCTCAGGTATGAGGCGTCTCGTCAAGGGCACGTGGGATGATTTTTGTCTCCTGCACAACACGGCCATCTTGCAACGAGATCCGGCAGGCAGAACAACTATTTTTCAGCAATGTTTATGGCTAAACAGCAAATTTATGGCTAAATTTGCTTATGGTGGAGTTGCTCAGAAGAATCTGCATTTGGTTACATCTCAGTAAAATATACCCTGTGCCCATCCAGTGTATCCAGCTGCTCTCCAGGCACCAGCTCGTTTACTTCATCTCCTACCAAAGCGCCACTTCCAGGCTGCACAGGGGACTTGCCTGCCTGCAGCAGGACAGCGCAAGTGTCCCARGAGTGACGGAAGGAGAAAAAATATCCTCAAGTGCAGCCAAAGGAAAAGCTGTGGGTAAGATCTGAATGTCTGTGATTTGGTCAAAATGCAGTTTTAGTTTAGTACCTTTTCCTYTCGGACAAAGCACCCTGAAATCTGACATCCTTGCTTACAAGAGTCACTAAAGCCTTGATTTTAGTATCAAACCCAAACATCCCGTGCAGCAGGACACGGGAGATGSCAGGACGGATCACAGCAGCTTCCCCACAGTCACCACTGGCAGCAAAGCAACATTCAGGCTCCACGAGCTCTGGGACAGGCCCACAGGTCAAGGACTTTGGCACCGGGAGCCCGGGGAGCGCCAGTGCCTTTCGCTGACCTAGATCTGCGAGGGCACTTGGCTGGCATCAATAACYAGCTGAAGTTACTGCAGGGTTTCTGGAGGGAGGAGATGGAGGCTTTTCATTAGAACGTGTGGTTTCCTTCCCGTATTTCTGCAGCATTAATCACAGGGCACGTTAACCCCGAGATGCCCGTGTCAGCCTCACCTCCCATGTCACCGGTGCCACAAGGGACGGGTGTCCCCGGGGGGTTCCGTAACCCTGCAGAGGCCCCGGAGTGCAGGGAGCAATGTCTGCTCCAAAGGCCCTGGAGCTGCTCTGGACAAGGCTGCACGTTCCAAGAGCAGCTTCGCTCCTGACCTGCGCAGTCGGTTCCCCTCYGTTTGTGCCTGTCTTTCACAGAGCAACAAAGCACAGGAAATCATTTAAATTGCAGGAAAAAGTGACCACCAAACTACAAATATTGGCAGGGGAATGGAGAATGGGTGAAGTCTTGCATTTAACTCGTTCTTTCAAGGAAAGAACTCACTAACAGTTTGAAATCATGGCCTGCGGTGCCCGGCCTGTGTTGGTCGGGAGCACTTTGGAAAGAGGTGGATTGGGAGGGACGGCGGCTGCCACGTGCCCTGCAGATATGTCCCGATCCCCCTCTGAAATGGGAATCCTGCAAGGAGAAGGTCAGGAAAGGGGCTGCTTGGAGCAGGGAGAGCAGGACCTGGCAGAGCGCGTGCACGAGTGGAAGATGCAATGGGAACGTCCAGAAGCCAAGAGCCACCGAGGGGTCTCCGAAGCAGGAAAAGAAACGGCGCCTCGCCAAGGGCTCCGCGTGCTCGCACTGCATGCCGGCGCACTGCATCCCTGCATCCCGGCGAGAGGAGAGGCCTCATCACGCCGCAGGGAACGCCGAGGGGTCATCATCGCGCAGCGTTTACCCTCATCCTCCTCCCGTGCTCCGAGCACYGTTGGGAGCAGCAGGCGACGCAGGTCGCCGAGCCCGGCAGCAGGGCAGGGACCGTCACCCTCGTCCCTGCCATCCCCTGCAGCCATTAACAAACTGCCGAAAGCAGATTATTAACTTTCGTTGATGGATTAATCAAGATGATCCCCCTGAGCCGAGAGCRGCCGTGCGGCGGACAGCACGTCTGCAGCAATCAGCTGCTCGCGCAAGCCACAAACACGGCTCCGATCGGGTCTGATTGTTTAAAAATTTCCAACAACGATCACTGCTATTCTCATTATCTATTGTTTTTCTTCTATCTTCTGCAAGTCGCTGCAGTTATTAAACACAAGCTGATGATTAAATCATGCATTAAGGGGGTAAATCATAAATTACATGATTGCTAAGTCTGAGTATCTTTGGAATACCGTAGCTCTTGGATGTGCGTAGACATCCAAGAGCTGCTTCACAAAGATCTAGCTGTAATTGCAACTTTTAATTTCACCCACCTTTCCTGCTTGTCTAAAGCAGGAAAACCTCGCACACAGGCTGGCAGCTGATTTTGTACCTCAGTACGTGCAAAGGAAACAACAACAAACGTGCACCACGYTCCATCTCCTTCCAAAGGAGCATCACTTGGGAGCCAACGTGCTGCATGGATAGGGCTCTGAATCCAGGCCCCAGGCAGGGCTGCGCACACCGAGCACCCGCGCAGAGTCAAGCCCAGCTCGGGCGCCGTTCCCTGCCTCCTCCGCAGCCCGCCTGACACTGGAGAGCTCGTCCCGGCGCCTCCAGCGGCRGCGCTCGCCGCCAGGGCCACGCAGCCTCGGCTCCCGTCGCTCCTCGGCTCGGCTCCGCGCACCCGGCTCGCGCCAAAGCCGGATCGACTCCGGCAAACACTCCCTGCCAACGCACTGAGCCAGGAGCCGCTTCCCGCCGCGAGGAGCYGGGAGGCACCTGGAGCATCCCGACAGCGCTGGGTTTCTTGGAGCACACTGCCATACGGGCATGAGCAGCAGCTCCAAAGGGTGCACGATCTCTTGGCRACCTTAATAGGAACCAGGACTGGGCACGAGCGAGCATCTCTCCTGCTGCAGCCTAACGCACAGTCTGACATTTAAAGTAGCCTTTATTGCCACATACTTACATTTTAATGTTCTCATGGTACTGCCTGGTGTCTGAAGGCTGGTTGTATAACGGCTGAAATAAATAAGAAAAATGAAGGCATAAATAGAACAGTCTGACATTCAGAAACCTGCGCCCGTCCGCGGTGCTGCTGCCTCGGCCTGCGCTCCCGCTGCAGCCCCTCAGCCCCTATCCCGGCTCCACTGTGGGGCTGGASGTGCAGGAAYGCGGYGGCGCAGGAGCCCCGGYGCATCCCGGCGCATCCCGGYRCATGGGAGGGTGGGCAGCGCGGGAGCTGGCGCCAAGGGAGCCAGTTGCTCCGTGGTGCGCACAGGCCGGGGCCGGAGGTGGAGTCGGAGCGCCCGGCTGCTCCTTGCCTGCCGAAAGGCAGAGAGCTTTGGAATGGGCAGCGCGGAGGAGGCGATGGGAGAGTCACTCGGGAAGGGCACGTCCGGGCGCCCCAGCCTGCGCCCCTCGCGGTACCCGCACATGGAGCTCTCAGCTCTGCCCCTCACCAGGGGTCTGGGGCCCGCGGGTTTTGTCCGAGGTCGCCCAAAATGCTTGTGGCAGAGCCCCGGGGGCCTGACACCTCAAGGTGTCAGCAGCCACCTGAATTCTTCGTTAGCAGATCTAAGTGTTAATGACAAACCACTGCGTGCATCGCTTTAGAGGAAACGTCAAGAAATGCAGAAATAGGCAACTTTGAGACCTATAACCAAGCCCTGCACCCAGCACTGTCTCCCAGAGCTTCCCATCTCCACAGAGCTCTGCACACAAGTGGAACAAGCACAACAGAAAAGTCTTCACCTACCCCACAGAACACATACCAGTGATTAAATCATAAAAGAAACTATTCTTAACAGGGCAGGGACTTCACAAGCAGCTTCCTTCCTCGGAGCTGTCCACAACCTGCACCGAATTACAGCTTTCTAAATGAGTAAGCAAAAGGAAGTCTGATAGATCAGCCGGGTAAGGAGTGATGCTCAAAACATTCACAGCRTTTCTCCAGGGTGAGGGACACGTAATGCATTTCTCTGGGAGACGACACGTGAGAAAAACAAAACTGCAACGCTCTTGCTGACAAAAGCTTGCAGAGAAGCCTCTTTAGAACTAAAGCAGAGGAGAAGCAGCAATTGCTGCCTGGCCACGGCAGCATCACCGAAACTCCTCCCCGAGGAGAAACCCGGCTCACTTCAACACAGCCCCACGATGCTGCAGGGATGAAACGAGGGGAGTTGTTAAGTTACAGCCCCCCGATGCAGCGGGGAGCCCTGAGGACCCTGGTTTGGCAGAGGGGAGACCCGGAGCTGGGAGCCTGTCCCTTATGGCTTGACATGGCAAATTCCTGCTGAAGCCAAAGCCAGGGGTTTGGCACAAGGCAAAGGTCCTAGAGGAACCCTCGGATTAGGACTAACGTGGTGACTCACGCGGGCAACGTTCCGGATCCAACCTTGGCTGCTCCAACACTGCAGCACTCGGATCAACGCCAGCCTCCTGGGATCCCGCTGCTGCTGGGGGGATTTTTGCTGCCTGGAGAGGGAGCTGAGCGCAGGGCAGCGCAAGTGGGACCGTGCAAGCGACCAGGGCATCCTGCAGCAGCCGGTGCCGACGTGGGGGAGAGGCTCAGGGTGCCCCGAAGTCCCCCAGGGAGCTTGGAGCAGGTTTGGGTGCAAATCTGCACACTCAAAAGCACAGAAACCCAAACCCAGGCCTCCTGCAGCACAGAGAGCCAGAAGGACTTGGCGCAAGGTCAGATCTTGTAGGGTCGGAYCAGTGGGAACCAGGCACAGGGCCGGGCACCTCCTGAATCCCCAGGGGCCCCCAGGCTCCGGCTTTGACGCAGAGCCCCCARCTCTGAGCGAGCTGCTCAGGAGGGGGAAGCCTTGCATGACAGACCCCATACTTCCAAGTCAGTCCTTATTTTCATGACATCGGCTCGCTTGCAAAGCACCTTCCACGGAAAGCTCCTCCAAAGCCCCCATCCAACAGGGACCAGCCCGTGCCCAGCTCAGACCTCTCTTTCCGCCCGCAATCCCCTCGCAGCAACTCGCCGCAGCCCGGGCCGGACCCGCCGCGTCCTGGGCTTCCTGTTGGGCCCAAAGCTGCAGGGAAGCAGAGACGGCCGCAGAGCCCCAAGGACAGGGCTGTCACCTCCTGCTCGTGCAGCAGCAGCCGCTCGGTGCCCGCCCTTATCTGCCACCATCTCGGCGGGCAGGCGCTAACCAGGGCTCTCAAACAGGCGGTGGCGACACACGCGCAGGCCGGGCGCGCTCCGCGGCCACCGGYCCCGGCTGCTCCGTGTCACCCGGCGTCGAGCGGCTGCACGGGGTGCACGCACGCCGGGCACGGCCCTGCCCGCCTGCCTTGGCGGATGGCAGCGTTCATCTCGTCTCCTGCTCTGTCTCTGCAGAGGCTTCCCCGTCCCTCGGCAAAGCGGGACACGGCGCCACAGGAAGGGTTGGCCCGGGCTGTGACACTGGCACCCCAGGTGCTCCAGGGCTCTGGGGCTTCAGCGCCCACAGCGAGGCACCAGCTGGGCTTGGCTGTCRTTATTATTAAATAAAAACAAAACTAAAACACCCACGAGAAAAGAAAGGTGCAATCTTTGGGAGRAGGAAGTGCCAAACACGGGCATTGCCGATCTGAGGAGCAAAAAGAGACCAAAGGGTTTGACCTCCCCTGGGGTCAGGGCCGGCAGCAACTCGTGCCGGGCTCCTCCAGGAGCTGCCCAGGGCGGCCAGGGATGCCCGCGGCCACAGGGCAGCCCAGCTCCCTCTCTCCCTGCCTCATGCTGGGCCCGCGGGCGGCCCCTCCGAGCTCTCCAGCTGCGCCGGGGGGGGGAACCACCAGTTCCCTGGGAGGTTTTCCAGCAGCCAAGCTCCAAAGGGCTGCTCCCAGCCTCCCGCCAGCAGTCAATCCCTCGGGATGCAGCTGGGCGAGGGTGCAGCTGGAAGGCGACGGTTTCTGAAGGCGGCTCCCCCGCGCACGCGGAGGCAGCGGCCGGCAGGGCCTGGGCACCATCCCGTGCGGGCAGCCCGGGGCCGCGGCGCCGGCCGCGCGGGTGCCTGCGTGCGCACACGCTCGGGCGCCCATCTCGCCTCCCGCTTCCTGCCCCGGCCCGCGGCTTCCCGCTGCCGCCTCCGCTTCCCGCGGCCGCTGCGGAGCGCGCGCCGGGCCGGCTCCCGCCGAGGCGCGCGGCCGCACAGCACTCACCAGCTCCACTTGGGGCCCCAGGCCTTCCAGGATCCGGTGGGCGGCCTCGGCTTTCTTCTGCGGAGAGGAAAGGGAAAAGGGGAGGAGGCAGAGGGAGGAGGGGGGAGAAGAAAAGTTATTTCTGCCGCGGATTAGAGGCTCGGCTCCCTCCCTGGGCTAAAAAAACAACCTTTCCGAACATCCGCAAGGCTGCCGCAAACCCCATCCCCACCTGCAGGCGGGAGAGCAGAGCGCGGAGCGGGGAGCCGGAGCGGGGGCAGGAAGCACCGCGGGCGCTCGCGGTGTCTCGGGCTCGGGGCCGCGCTGCCCCGCGGCCCCCGATGCCCCTGCCRGGATGCAGGGGCTGCCGCGCTCTGCACGAGCTGCTCGCCCTGCTCCCCGCCGAGCCACCTTGCGCTGAGCGCAGAGGAAAAGAGCAAAAAAAATAAAAACCCAAAAACCAGCCCGGGAACACGTGTCGCGGCGTGTGAGCTGGTGACGGCTGCAAGAGGCCTGAAAGGCACAGGAGAGCGGGGCTCGCTGCAGCGGGAGCCTAAACAAGACATGACGTTTGGGGTAAACAACCCCTCTCGCGCAGCCCGCGCGGCCGGATTAACCCCTGGACGCTGGCTTGAGGTGATAAAGCCCCTCGGCACACTGCATCCCCGGCACATTGCACCCCCCGGCACATCACACCCCCGATATATGATGCCCCTTGGCACATCGTGCCCCCTGGCACAGCCATCCCGGCCACGGGGAGCGGGAGCCAGGGCCACGCTGGGCACACGCTGCCCACGGCCACCCACTGGGCACGGAGCGGCTGCCTCCACCTCGGCAGCCTCCGTTGCTCTCCTGCACCTCCCGAGCCACAGGGCGGCCTTCGAGCCCGCTCCCAGATATGCGGATCTTTATCATGGATAAAACCAGCCCCGGCTCTGAATCCAGGGACGGCGCTGAGCCCAGGCTGAGGGGACGTCCCCACTGCCCCCACCGGCTCTCCCGGCCCCTGCTCCATCAGTGACTGTTTTAAGTCTTCGTCTCCCGTCACAAAATTGCACATGAGACTTAAGGCTAATTTATGCCTCAGCTATTAACATCAATACGCAGTGACGTCTGATTTCACGGGAGGAAATGAAGGGAAATCCAAAGGCTCAGATCCACAGCAAACACCAGAGAAGCTGCAGGGGCTGCGAGCGGAGCCCGTTGCAGCAGCGACATCGCGGCCGGGAAGAGGCTGCTCGGCCTTAAACACCCCCACATCTCGTGTCATTAATGGGAACAAGCTACGTCTACCGGGGACCTGCCAGCCTGAAATATCCCTAGTGCTACAGAGCTCAGAATCTGCAGAGATCTTAATATTTCGGTCTCCCAGAGCTGGCAGACGYGCTGACCTTGGGGAACGTGCACACGAGGAACCTCACGCTGTTAAACCCGGGTGTAGGACTTCCAGGGGGAGGCAGCTGAATTGAGAGCGCCTTGGGGACAAGCACGTGAAAAGGTGACAAATCGCCCGGCCTCCTGCGCCCCGGGGCCGCGTGGCCAGCGGCGCTTCTCGGCCACCACTTCCTCTCGCGGGCGACGTTTCAGCCTGTCCAGTTTCTTTCCACTACGGACACGGGCCGAATTATCCCCCTCACTCAACGGGGCAGGGATGTCCCGGCCYGCTCGGATCCCAATGCTCAAGGCCTCCGCGTGCAAAGGGATTAAACCCAGAGAGGGGGAAAAATGTGGACTCCCTTCGGCTGCTGCTTTGGCCACGTTTAGACAACTTAATGAGCCGACCCAGAGGCGAACACCCCAGGCAGAACATGTGGCGAATCAAGGAGAATGACATAATTTGTCTTGCATTAACTGCCCGTAACGCGCGCGCCTCCGGAACGAGAGCCGGGGAGGGAGARCTATTCCGGGCACGTCGCATCTCCGTGCGTACACAAAGCAAAGCCTCTATCGCCAAGGCTGCCCAATTAACACTTGACACGCACTGTAATTGCTGATGCTCCGTGCTGCATTTATCAGATCATAACGCAGCTGTAATGAGCTGTCTGCGCGGCCGCGCAGGCGGCGGAATCGGCAATGACACATTGCACCTATTAGAGGTTCCCAGCGTCCGAGGGCTCGCAGCGCAGGACGGACAATCCGCAGGGAAACGCGGATAAAGCGCCCAGGGGTCTGAGCGGCCGGAGCGGGGCTGGGCACGGGGTAAAGGCGGCATCACCTCGATCCTGGGGCCACTCCAGTGCCACCGGCATCCGCGGGATCCRCATGGCACTGTAAATAAGGGCTGTTATTTAAGGGGAAGGAAAGCAGCAAGGAGCCAACGMAGGTGTCACTGCAGGGCCTCGCAGCAAGCAGCTCGGGAGCCCCTTTGGGAGCCGCGCGCGATCCCGAAATACCGCTGGAGCACCCGGAGCAGAGGCGCTCGCTGCCCAGCCCCAGTGCCGAGCCTGAGCTTTGCTCCCCTTCACACGGGTCCCTCTGCTCCGGTAGCAAAGGGATGTCCCATCAGCGCGGGCCTTCCATGGGGAGAGGCCCCTCCTCGGCAGCACCTGCAACGCCAATTCATCCCATCTTCAGATAGGAAAACTTAGTGCACGAGCAGGGTGGGAAGCAGCCTGGAGAGCAGCTTCCCACCYGGAGAGCTCCCCCGGGACGAGGGGCCGACCCCACGGGGTGGCTCTGGGCTTTCACGTGGGCTCCTCTTGGAGACRAGTTTAAAAATGGAAGATAAGGAAACACAAAGTTATTTTGAGAAAGCGGATCTGAAATTAGGAGGCGGCCCTTTCCTGGAACGCTTCCAGCCGTCGCTCCCTACGGCTCCRAGCCGCGCAGCCCAACTGCGCTCCYGGGGTTATTTATAGTGGAGCCGGCCGCGCCGGGATGCGATTCCATTTGGGATCRGGCATGTCCTGCGCGGAGACGGGCAAGCCCCTGGAGGCAGCAGAACCCRCAGCCCCACGGCCACCAACTCCACCCAGCTGGACCACGAGTCCTTGCTACAGCCTCGAAGACGCCTGAGATTTGGATTTCGCTCACAATAAAATTCAGAATTTGGGGTCACATCTGGCTCTGGACAAAACCTCTAATTCCAGGCACTTGCTGGGAACGCCAGCTCCTGCAGCAGACGTTTCCAGGAGACCTGAGGACAAACAGAAAAATCCTGAAGATGAGGAAAAGCGAAAGGATTCTGAGTCACTCGGTGTTTTTAAGTGCTTGAATTTTATCTTCCTGCAACCTTCTGCTGCTACACAGCAACATCAATAGTATCTAACCTACAGCCTCTGCAGTTCTCCCTTTGGAGACTGCTTGGAAGCACATCCTGCATTATAAAGCCAGGGTGAGACAAGCCCAGAGTAAAAGTGGGAACAAAAGCAAAAATACTGAGGCCCTTTCAGCAGCTTTAAGCAAGTCCCCTGCCCTGCCTGCGCCCCAGGGCGCTGCAGAAGCCAGAACGGGAGAAATCCTGCAGGTTTGGGGCTCAAACGGGGCTTCACTGTTTATAATGCACCAGTTGCTGCCGATATCGCTGGCCAATTCTTTCCTTTTTGATGCAAATTGGGAATTCACAGAAAATGAGTGACACAGACAGAAAGGGGCCACGGGATCCGAGTGGCACTCGGTGCCGTTCAGGGCACGCTTGGCACTGCTCAAAATGTTCCCTATTTATTCCCTTGCTTGCGGGCGGCCGCTTCTGCTCCACAAGCGCCGCTGGGGCGGGCGCCGCGCAGAGCCCGCCGCAGCAGGGGTGCGAGGAGTGCGGAACAGGCCTTTGAATCCCGATTTCACAGCACAACGCGGAATTCACAGACACAGCGCTGGGCCCTTTTGAAGGAACAACCGCCGAGACAGCGAGTTAAAATTTCATCGTAGTGATTTGCAGCAGTTTGGTCCCCAGAGCGGGACAGGCTGCTCGGCATCAAGTTCAGGTTTTCGGGGGGGTCCCGGGTGAAATCCGGGCTCGCTGCTCCGGCGGGAAGCGCCGTGTCCGTGTGAAGAACATCTGCTGCCGAATGTCCCTGAGGCTTCATTGTGCGCAATGGAAACGCTTCGGGAAAGGGGATTTGCCCCCAGCCCATCCCAGGATTTCTCCTGCCAGCACAGGGCACTCGCCCCAGCCGAGCTCCAGCGCTKCTCCTGAGCAAAACATCCCGTGGACTCAAAGCACAGCTGGATCCTTCTAATCCCTGTGCCCTCCCAGCAGGAACAGGCGCTACGGATTTTTATCCTGCGCCGTCGGAGGCGAGAGGGAGACCTGCTTGGAGCGGGACGCAGCCCGGCGAGCTCCAGCCTGGGCCCGCAGAGCCCCCGCAGCGGCCGAGGAGGCTCCGGCTCCCAGGAAGCCTCCRAGCGGAGGCGGCTCCGTCTCCGGAGGACGGTGCGTGAGGAAGAGGCCACGTGGAGCCGGGCACGAGGAACCGGCCTTGGCCAGAGCCTGAGAGTCCCTAATCACTAACGTAGCTTCTTTTAAGGCATCCCTAAGAGCTTTAAGAGACCTTTAAGAGACCACCCACCCCTGCACTGCTGCCGACCCCCAGCAGCAACCACAGCACCCGKCACCATCCCATTTCCCCGGGGAGCTCAGCATCAGCGTTATCCCAAAGCCACTTGCAAAAATAGAAGGCAGATGCTTCTAAAAACACTCCAGTTTTACCCACTGTTTATTCTTATTCTAGTCCACAACGTCAAAAGCACTAAGTTGCCTTCTCAGACACCCTTCTAGGAAGGCGAGCCCTCTTGCCACACACCGCCGGTTGCACCCAGGGGAGGATTCGGCCTCGGCTGCAAGGGCTGTTTCACTCTGCTGTTATTCAAATGCACACATACCTTTTTCTAAGGTACTGGTTGAGGTGCAATTTCGGAGCCCAGCTGGAAGCCGAGCTGCACGTGTGCTCAGCACGTACCCGCCGGCAGGAGGGCCTCTCTTTTCCTCTGGAAGCCAATTACTTGTCCGGTGGAGTGTAGCAAGAGGGAATTACAGGTCAAGTTTTCCAGAATGACTCTCTCCGAGGCACAGGAACTTTTCAAATCACACRTGTTAAGTAGGTCACAAGAGTGAAAAGCAACGTGATGGAATTAAGTATCCTTTGAGGACCTGAATTTTAGGAAAAACGGACATGGGTCCGTGTGCATTTCAACCCCTTCTGCAAAACCCAGCACAGTGGTGAGAAAACACATAGACTTCYCTGATGAACCACGGGCTAAAATTAGAAACCATTCACCCCTGAAAAGCCACAGCTATCGCCAAAAGGAAAGTAGGTCACGGATGGAGCGGCTAACTCGATTTTCCGGAGTTTCTGGCGGCTCTGTCCTCGCGTAACCCCCTCTCTCCCAGGGGCTGCTCGCGGTGCCCGCTCGTGCGCGGCACAAGCGCGCGGTGCTGGTGGCAGTGGGGMAGCGACGCGGGTGCTCTGCTGTCCCGCCTCTTCCCGAGGCCTCCGTATCCTCCTTTTCCTTGGATTCTCTGCAACACTCCCAAGCAAGCCACAAGCGGAATATCGTGTGCGAATCCGGCTGCTCCTTCCTTGGCGCGTGGCCCTGCCGGTCGAGCCCGGCGTGGGGCAGGCAGCGCCGCCACAGCCGGGTTCCTCCCCCGAGCAAACCTCAAGGCAGGCGAGTCCTTTCTCCTGCAACCCACAAGCAGCAGCAAGGCTTAAAAAGAGCCCAGCTCTGGCTTGCCCACTCCCGATCAAAACGTCTCTATTTAGCTTTGCAGCCCTTTGCTCCTACCAACCGACTTCTCAATTAAGTGCTAAGCTGCAATCAACCTCCTATCGATGCAAGAGCATCCAGGGTCCTTCCCACACTCGCCAGACCGTTGGGCACATCATGGACAGTCTCCTCTGCTGCCATCAAAACCACCCAGGGGACCTGGGCTCCTCTCTGCAGCTACTTTCCATGCGAGGTCCTCTCTGCCAGCGCTGCCGTGGCTTTTCCTCTTCACAGCTTCTGTCATCCTCCTCTTGGCTTCGTGGTGTCTTGGGCCAGGGGAAGAAGGAGGGTCTTAAGGTGGCAGATCCACTGCTGGTGGTCGGGAAAATTAGGGCCCTACTGTTGTTCTGAACATCTTCAGCAGAGGTGACTGAAAGCTGGGAATGGGGATGTGCTTTAGAAGGACATTTATATTCTCACCCTTACCTTATTACTAAAGCAATGACAGATGCAGCAGGACCTACAATTCTCAGCCCATCTTTCCTCTTCYAACCTACAATTTGGCAGGTTTCATCACTGAACTTCAGCCTTGGCCAGCAAGTCTCTGTGGACTCTCTTTACAGTCCAAGACTAGATCAGATCTTCCTCAAAGGAAGCAACTTACCTCTAGTCTACTACGGTTTCTACCAAGCCAAAGGGAAGGGCTGCTTGGTCAGAGTCTCCTGCCCACAGACAAGCCCACTCACACRCTCCTCTCGATGGCGCTTCACCAGCACAGAGGGAAGAAGTGTCGTTTATACATCCCAGGGATCACACAGATACAATCACAGAGCCAAATTTGAAGTAATTTAGACATTTGGTGTCAGACGTGACCTCTGCTTGCTGAGCACCCACCTGGAATGAGTGCACCCTGACGTGAAGGTTAATAGCAAAAACGCTCCTGGCTAAAACCTGGCTTGGAAGATCAGCGTAMCTTGGAACAAAACCGAGAACATTGACACATTGATGCCACCAACCCTGAGCACTTAGACAATGACTTCCCACTATYATCCACTTTCCCTTCCAAGGAGAAACGTAAACCCCTTAACTTGTTCATACTCTTCAACGTGATCCATGAGACTGAGCAGAAACCGTCAGGGTTTGGCTCAAGCAGCATCACACTTGTCAAGGGGAGGCAACGGGGGACACGGGGAGAAGGGAGGGCAAAGGGGGATCCTGGGCACCAGCCTCCCCAGCCCAGGGCCTGCAAAGCCCGGACCAGCTGGCACTTGCTGATGCTTTAAACCCGTTCGACCTTTGGCTTCACCCCTTGCACAACAGCCTGTGCCATTCCTGGTTTCCTATTGCTAAGGGAGAGACRCAGATGCAGAAAGCGCAGGCAGAGCAATTGTGCTGCCTGCGAGCCCAGGCCTTGGGATGTTTAGGACTCAGGCACCTGGATTTCTGCCGCTCCCAGGGAAATCGCAGGCTTCGCAATTCAAAATAATTAGCGACTAGTAGTTTTCCCTTTATGTAAAATCATCCTTTTTATCCAACACCTAAATGAAAATGAATGAGCTTGATTATCTACCAAAGGGCTCAATTTTCTAACGTCACTCCGAAGCACGCAGCAGAATTCACGTCCCCTCTGGCTGCTCTTACAAGCGACGGCGACTGCCACAAACAGGCGGCCGAGGCCGAGATCCAGAGGCAGCGATGCCAGCGAGATCTCTGCTAATGCCCTTTTCAGCCTCCAAYGGCCTCAAATCCGCCCACGGCCGAACCCACGTCCTTTCTGCTCCGGCCACAGGGCTCAGGGGCAGCCAGGAGGGCTCCTGGCTGGCCTGCCAGTCGGAGGTATTTCCAAGGCTGCCCTCAAGCCACGCAGCCCATGACACTGCCCATCTTCTCAGGGCAACTTTAACCTGGTTCCCCCAGAAGGAAGAGACAGATGGAGCAGTTTAATGGATGGGACTCCGAAGCAGCTCCWAAACGCTGCTAACACCCAGTCTAACATTTATCAGAGCAAACCTCAAGCCCCAGGCTCTCACACAGCCCAGTGGAGATGCCTGAGCTTAATTCACATAACAAAGAGCGCCTGGTGGCTGCGCCGGCTCTCGCCACCCTTCCCACGGGACCTCCATCCCTGCCACGGCCTCCCCAGGGCGAGGGCCCATCCGCCTGCCCAGCAACCCCACCAGCCCCATCTCCCCTTCCCCGCTCACCCGGTTCTCGTCGTAGATGATCTGCACCAGGCTGCGGTGCTTGGACTCGATGGGCGGCGGCGAGATGGGCTTCTCRGGCTCCGGCGGCTTGGCTGCTTCTTCCTCCAACTGTTGCTGCGGAACCAACGGGGCRGGAGGAAGGGAGTGAGTCACCGCGAGAGAAAGGCAGCCGGCCCCGGCCGCACGAGCACCCCGCGGTGCCGAAACCACCGTCCCCGCTGCTCCCTGCGCGACGGCGGCAGGCAGCACCGCACGGCGGGGAGAGCCGCGGGGTCCTGCGGTGCTGCCCACCCGACACGGCTGGCCCGGTGCACGGAGCGCCAGGACCCGTCCCGAATGGATGGGCAGGGTGGGCACGAGGCCACAAAGGGGGATTTTACTGGAAATCCTCATGGGGAACTACCCGGCCCCAGCGCTGAGGGGCAGCAAGGACGCCGAGCAGCCTGGCCGTGCTCTGCCATCACTGTGCCTGGCACAGGGCCGTGGTGACGGTTCTGAGCTGCCTCGTGCGCCCCAGCTCCGCTGCAGCGGGTGACGGGCCCTGCACTGGGCCGGCCGCCGAGCAGCGGGGACGGCAGAGGACGCGGCAGGACCACGAAAGCAGAAGGCCCCGGTGGGAGGTGGTCCAGCCAGACGCGCTGCAGAGACRCGCGGGACAGTGCAGCAGCAAAAGCAGCGGCTGTGGGACAGCATGGGAGTGACACGTGGGCCACCCTGAGTGCAGAACGACAGGCTCCCAAAGGAGCTGCCCAGTTTGGAAGGTTCCACATCCCCTGGAAATGCCCTGCTCAGCAGCAGGCACCAGAGGACGCGGGCACACTGTGCCCTCCAGCCACGTGCCACCGTGTTATCTCTGGCAGGCATTCTAAGACCCGTTTCTTCACGAGAACACATGGCACTGAGCCAAAACCACCACGGAAACCCAACTGCAGGTAGGGACATCTCCGCAGAGGCAGGTGGTGTCCTGCCCTCGTGCCCAGCAGCGCCGGGCAGCACAGCTCCTTGCCCGCCTTGCTGCAGGCTCCAGGCTCCCTGCAGCTGGGCACACAGGGCCACAGTGCCCAGCAGCCCGTGGCCGCCCGTGCAGTGATGCCAGCCCAGGTCTGCACTGGACTCTCATGCAACACGGGGGCCGGGTGCCTCCCTCGTGCCCATCGTCTCCCTGACATGGCAAAGCGCACCCAGCCGCAAGCCTAGGGCTGCAGAGGTCACTGCAGGGCTGGGGATCACTACATGATCCCTGGAGGTCCCTTCCAACCATGGCGCTGACACGTCTTCTACGCACCCACGTCCCCGGCCCTCCCAACTGCTGCCAGACACGAGGAGCAGCCGAGCCCGTTGAGCAGATTTGAGGAACTGCCCCGATGAAAGAGGAAATCACAGATTCCGCCGCGCTGCCCCTGTGGCCGGCGGCTCCGTGGCGAGGACACGGAGCGCACGCGGCAGGAGCCGCGGCGACAGGGAGCATTTGTCAGAATTTGTGCACCGTTTTTCACCGCCTGTCTCCARTTCTCCACACCTTTGTATTTGCTTCTACAGCTAAAACATGCCCTGTTGAAGCAAGGGAGAAAACAACCCGTTCTCCTGCTAGCAAGGAAAATGCATTTGTGAGAAGGCCCCCGGGGCTGACAGCAACGCGCGGTGGCAGCGGGAACGGGCGCTGCCGAATGTGCTCCGGGCGGGATGAAACGGCCCCGAGAGCTCCTCTCGTTTCAGCCGTGACAGTTTCTCAGGTGCCCAGGGGCTCAGCACTGCAAAGGGGACCACGGTTCTTGCAGGAACCACAGCTTAAAGCGCAGGCTGCAAAACAGAATCAAACAGCACCCATCCCCTGGGCAAGCCATGAGCAAAGAGTGCCCGCTGATCCAGCCTTTGGGGGCACTAAAAGGCTTCTCGGAGGCTTCTCCTTTCAGCTGGATCCTCTCCAGAGGAACCCACCTTCAACCTACAGCAGAGTCCTCCCAAAGTCCTGCASTGCCCAGGCCTCCAGGCAGTCCTTGGCCCCTTCAGGTTCATTTCAGAGCCACCCTCAGGKTAGCAAAGGTCCCCCCCAGCAGATACCAATGCACCCAAATTATAAGCTCCAAAACTCAAAAGAGGGAACCCCAGAGGGATCTGTCAATCCGCCGCTTCTCTTGGGGAAAATATTTGGGTAAGAATGTCAGAAACTTGGCTACGTTGTTCTGGAAACCCACAAAAATTTTGCAAAGTGGTCGGGTCTGCTCTAATTGATTTCAGACAGGAGGATTTGATGGCATATCAGGAAATGAAAGTTTGCCAGTAAGTGCAGGCTCATTAAAAGCAGCTCGTTAAAAGAAAAAAAAATACAAATCTAATTATAGCTGAACTACAGTAGAGAATTCAGCTCTCCTCTCCGTGGCACGGTCATTAAAGCAGCGGATGCTGCAGGCAGGGGATGCAGGCAGCACCAGCGGATTCGGGAGCATGGGACAGCAAACTTGCCCTTGGCAGGTAGAGCCCTCCACGGACACCCTTGGATTGGGGGAAACCGGCAAAATAAAATCCATAAAGGTTCTCGGATGTGACCGAAATGGGTGTCCTGAAGGTCTGCCACCAAAGCAGGGCCAGGACCATGAGGAACGGAGGGGAATTTAGCCAGGAGATGGAGGGGAAGACCCAGAGCTCCTGAATCCACCCGGACCACCGCGGTTCCAGCTCCATCACCAGGTGGGAGTGTTGTTCTCCCGGAGAGCCCTTCGGAGAGCTCTCCCATGCAGGGAGGCTCAGGCACAACCACGGAGCAGAGCCCAGCAGTTTATTCCTTGCTAAGATTCCTGGTGCCGGTGCCAGGAATAACTGCATGAAGATTATCTGTGCTTGTCAGGAGGAGGGCGAGCAGGRACTCGACGGGAGCTGCAGGCACATATGGCTCAGGAGCGACGCGGGGGATGGCGGCTCACAGCAGCCTTCTGCTGGGGGGCACAGCATTTGGGGAAGCTTCCTCAGCTTGCCGAGGACTTTTTGCAACCCCTCCTGCCAGCAAAGCCCAGGAGGAGGCTTCTTTGCCATTTCTGGAACAACCGGAGAGAAGGAAATAGGGGTTTTTTGCACATCCTTTCCATAGAAATGTATTTAATGATCCCGAGAAGGCCTCCCAAAGACAGAAGGGAAAAGCATTAGGCTATTACGGCCACGCACGATCTCTCCCCTGCTCATTCCAGGAGGAGTGGGATCTGTTTCGGGCTGATTGTTTTCCCTCGCTCGCCCTTCTCCCRCGCCGACGGATGAACAGATGGACAAAACGTCTCCCGAGCCTTTCAGACAGGAAACCCTCCTTGTGTGTAACCGCACGGGCCCAGATGGGACAACTTTCCTGGAGGAGCAGCACGGCCGGGGAATGAGGAGAGGAATCCTGTCCAAGGATTCCTCTTGGACAGGGAGGCCCTGGCATGCGGGGGAGCTGGGAGGGATGGGCCAGCTGACACACTGATCACAATGAAAAATGAAAAGAGGAGGAGAAGGGAGGGGATGATTTAGCTGCCAGCAACCACTTGAAGCTTCTTCCAACTAATCGGAGCATTTTTGTGGGAAGGAAGAATCGTGAAATTTGTGCAGAAGGAAGATATAAACCAACCGAGCAGCCAACAGTGAAAGAGCCATTTCCTTGTGGAGGGACAGCTTGATTTTAATGGCACCGAGCGTATGCTGCTGCTCCCGGTAACTCCACGAGCCAGTCCTCACCAGCTCGGAAAAAATCAGCTCCACTGTTGGTGTCCTTGGCTGCAAGAGGCTGAGCCTTGGCCTCTGCACCAAGTGCACGTCCCTCTCGGAAGCTCCTCTCCTCCCCTGTGATGGGAAACAACCCCTTTTTTGGCATTTCTTTTTCAAATGTGAGTTGGAAATAGGGACCATTGGCCTCTGTGCAACGAGCAGGACCGTGGGACGTGGGGGGAMACCTGCATTTCACCTGTGACTCCTAGGGAGGCAGAGGGGAGGGCGACTTCGCCCAGCYCCTCCCAACGGAACAAAAAGATGCCCTGTGGTTTCCACTGCTCCTGGTGTTCCTGCTGCTGCTCCACAGAGCCAARCAGGACTGTTTCTCTCCACCAGCATCACAGCTGCTTCTTAACCTTCTTGGCTGCCTTTCCTTAAGCACTGATACCGCTGAGGATAAAAGGCGACACAAAAGAAGTCTTTCGCACTAATTAAACCATACAGATTGAAAATAAAACGAAAACATCCTGCTCTGCCTTGCAGGAAGARTGGGAATAGTATCTGCTAAGCAAAAATGTAAATCCAAAAATGAAAGGAGATTTGGGGTATTTTTGTAGGCAAAAGATACTAGGGAGCCAGGACAGCAGCCAAGTCGCAGGTGGCGGGTTGGCGTGTCTGGGAAATGCAGGAAGCCTCCRAGCTACCTCAGTGCACTCATTTTTCCTCTTCCTGCTCCACTTTCACAGGTGCGGAGGAAGGTCACCTGCACACTCATCCTCCACRAGTCCTGGCTCAGTCCCAGCTCCACACGCAGAGCTCCCAATTACAGTGCTCCCTCTATACAGAGATTCCAGACACGCGGACCTCCGGAGAGACTGCTCYGCTCCCAGGCAGCCTGGGATTAGCAGCCATCAGGGAGAGTGCAGAAAGTTGCCCCAAGCACAGGAGAAAAGGAGCAACAAGACAGAGAGAAGTGATTTCCTTTAGGCAGTGAAAGCCTTTAAGAAAAAAAGAATGCAGAGTGTCCCCAAGGTTTTGTCATTCTAATCTCTTAATGCCCTTGTGGTCGTCCTATACACAGCAGCACCAAGGCGGGCAGCTCTCCTGCTGGGCAGCTGCTCGGGCGCAGGGGTAAAGCGCTACGGAGCAGATCCGACCCTAGCCATTCCTGCCCTGCCTCCTTCCTGCCCGCAGGAGTTTTGCCGGGCACTGCTCAGGGATGCAGAGACCCTGAGGCTGGCGGGTGCATGGGAAGGTTGAGGACACAACAGCGAGGCTTGGAGCAGCCCAGTACCACAGCACTGGGAAGGACACTTGCTGGAGAGGAAAAGGATGTTGGGACCACGCTGCACTGTGCAGAGGACTTGTATGTCCCCGACTGTGCTCCCTGCTCTGCCACGGACCGCAAGGAAATGCTGAGGACAGATTTTTCYTCTCTCTTTTAGATATCTGGAGATGCCAGAGAGCCCACATGCAAGACTCCCTCATCCTGCAACCCACAGCCAGTCTCCCTGTGTCATAACAGGGAGCACAGGCACAGACCGTGGCTGGTGGCACCAGGCATTGCCACCTCCCCTCGGGGACATGCGGGAGCAAGGGCTGGGTGCCAGTCAGCAAGCAGAACTGGGGACACACGTTCCCCTCCAAGCCTCTTACCTGCTTCTTCTTCAGCTTGGAGATCTGCTGCTCCACCATGGTGATCTCGCGGTCCACACGATCCATGTTCTGAATGAGCTCCTCCTTCGAGAGCCGGGCTGGCAGCAGGTCCAGCTCGGAGTCCGCGTGAGGAGGGCTGACCGGAGACACGGGCTCCAGTTTGCCAGGCAGGCCGCGGTCCTGGGGAGCACAAAACAACCACGTCAGCCCTTTCCCAGGAGATTTTGGATCCTCTCATGCTCCCACGTGAGCTGCCACAGCTCCCTGGCCTGCTCCCAGCCCTCTAACACAAATACACACCTTGTAAACCCTGCAAGACTAAGCAGGACCAGCTGCCAAACCGCATCCCCACCACGCACTGCAACCTTCAACATCTCCACCACGGGCACCAAGTCAGTCTCTCGCAGTCACCACAGCAGCTTCTCCTCCTGCCAAAGCCTCTCGGAGGCTCCCACCACCTTTGGCACCAGCCACATCCCTACAGGAACAGTAAAGCCATCAACAGGGAGGTTGAGCTCCTAGCTGTGGAGCTCCCTCCATGTCTCAGCAGCAGCTTGAGGCTGCCTCTTCTTGTCAAAAACTGGGTAGCTGCAKAGTTGCCAGGTAGGCACCAACACGGCCAGGCTGGGGAGGAGGGCAGAGCTGACACACACGTATGTGCACCAGGAGCGAGCTACCATGTCCCTGGGAAGGGGGGACASAGGCCACCTCCAGCAGGCTCTCCATCTCCTGCTCTTCCAGCAGCCCTCAGATGCCAAACACGTCCTCTTGGGAGAGGGAGAGCACAGGGATGAGCAAGGTCAGACGAGAGGGAGACTGACTGAAGTGACAACAAGCAGCTTTTTGCCCTTTCCAGGTGGAAACAGCTCGCTCGCGCCATGGCAGCCTCCCGGCCTCCTCGTTAGAAGTTCCCCTCTTCGCTCCCTTCGCAGGGGACGGATTTCCCCRGCCGGAGGGGCGGGAAGAGGAGCTGCCACCCAGGCGTAACCATAAAGCCCACGAGGCGGCAGCGAGGCCGGGGAGGGCAGGGGGCAGAGAGGGGACACGGGCAGCGGGGAACACAGCGGCGCTCCCTCAGCGGTGCCCGTGGGTGACGGGGACAGAGGGTGGCGAGGCCGCCACGTCCACTGGGACATGGATTAGATGATCTCTAGAGGTCCCTTCCAACCTTGAAGATTCTGTGAAGACTCTGACCCAGGGCACTGTCAGCCTTCACCAGAGCCTCGTTCCTCTTCCTCTCACCCACTAAGCGCAGTTTGACATGGAGGAGACTCAGGGTGGCCAGCGAGGAAGCAGTGCCCAGAGCCTGTCTGTCCACACCGGCACCCGACCCGCTGCTGCCATCAAGCGAGAGAAAGCCAATGAGCCACCCGAGCGCCCTTCCTCATCCTCCGAGGGGCCAGCGAGCTGGAAAGCTTTGTRGTGGCAGCCTGGTAGTTTCCAGCACCAATCCAGCAGGGAAACAGGACAATATCAAAGTTTCTGGAGACCCCTAAGAAGCAGATGCTTCCCTGTGAGGAGACTCCAAGAACAGCCAACAAGGTCTAAGGCCAAGACTTGGTGTTCTCTGCACCACCAAGATGAAGTTCAGTGACTTTTTCACAGAGATGGGTTTCGTTTTTAAAACCAAGAGGTCCAGGACAACCACAAGTRGCAAAAATTAGGTGCCCATAAAATCTAGCTCAGGTTAAGGAACAGTAAGACTCTGGATGCTGGGAGGATACGTTTTCCTAAAGGAAAGAAAGTCATCTTCTATCAAAAACACAGGAGAAAAAGAGAGGCTTCTCACTGCAGATGGGAAACAAAGATATCACGCCTCCCAACATGCAAGACAAGGCATCTTTAGACGTCTACTTGGCACAGAAGCCCTCCRAAACCCTGCTTCTGAGATATTTCTACCTTTTTACTTTGCCGAATCTGAAGTAAAATAACAGCAAAGCTGAGTAAGGGGAATGGCTGCAAATTACAGCCCATAAAAACCATCATTATCTCGCATTATGAGACAATTATGGCAATAGAGAGAGGCAATGTCCCTGGAACTCAAATAACAGGTCACTGTCATTTCCCGAGCATCTCTCTGGATAAAGGAGATGACAAGCGCAGAGAGAGAGAGAGAGAGAGAGAGAAACAAAATTGAAGGCAAAAAATTCCTGCCCATTTTGAGGTTCAGAAAGCAGAGCTCCTGGATTTATACAAAGCACAAAGAAACTCTTTTTACAAATCACAAAAACCCAGCCAGTTTGAAGGGCTGTTTACAAGAGCCGGGCTCGGCTTCACATGGTGGACTTGGAAAGCAGGTCAAGTCTCAGCAAGCAAGTTCATGCTCCAGCCAGGAGCATCCGCGCGGGAAGGGCACCTGTCCGKCCCCGGAGCAACGCGGGGCCGTGGATTAGGAGCTGCACATGTGGCTTTTGGGACAAGCCGAGCTGCGAGGAGCCCCCATCACCGCTGAGCCCGGGGGCACCAGCCTTGGGGTATGGCCTGTGCTACGGCCCCCCTCATCCCTGTGCCACAAGATCCTTGGCAGCACCAGGAAAGGGGATGTTATGTAAACCCCAGAGGAGAAAAGCCCACCAAGCCCCCGGTGGACATGCACGGAGGGATATGGCACCGCTCTTGAAGGCTGCAGAGCCTACACAGGAGGAAGGAGCAGGAAGCCAAAGCAAGCCTGGAGCTACAAGCTCCTACAAAAGCAGGACCATCTCCACCAGCCTCCTCGCTGCAAGGAGMAGCCCTGGGCACGYGCCAGTTGCCAGCAGCTTTGGATGGCGCTCAGTGTCTGCTCACAGAAATCCCACCAGGACAGAGCTCCCTGCACCAAAGCTCCACGCCGGAGCGTTGCATCCCCGCAGCACAGTCCCTGCGGGCAGCAGAGCAAGGCAGACCCTGCGAGGAGGGCCCAGGGGACACTGACATCCACAGCTGCTTTTATTTCAGTTGCTGCTCCCTGTGATTTGTTTCCTAGCACTCCAAGAAGCCATTCGAAATACACCCTGGTTCACGCCAGTGGTTCAGATGGTCTCACATCCAAGTTCTGAGCAAGCTTAGTGTGAAATGTAAAATTCTTCTTATTAACGTGAAGTCACAGACTTCGAAACCAGCATGAAGCCGGGCGAGCTGGAATAAATCTGCTGGAGGGAAGAAAACAATTACTGCATCACTCAAGTTGATATTTTCTCAGTAATTAYGCTGTTTCCATGTGATTTGTTTTTATACATGGCTAACAGCTACTGTAGCTCCTGTTAGCCCYGGCCTTATTATTATGTGATTTGTGTGATAACAAGGGTGCATGAGCTGGGGGAAGAAACTGCATAAACCCTCCTGCAGAAAGAAGAGATGTTGGCATTAAGGAAAACAATTACTAAGGAGCTCAGCAAAGAGCGAGGCTGGTTGTTTTCAGCTTCTTGCTCTTCTACCTGCTTTTATTCCTATCACAGGTAACTTCAATGGGGTTGGAGCAAGCCTTTTACGTGCTATTAGGCAGTGACTTAGAAGTCATGTGCAGGATAGGGAAGAGAGAGCTCAAGATTAGGAATCAAAGCAAATCCCATCTCCAAAAATAACCGGCACAGCTCCTCAAACGGGGTAATCGGGTGGTGATTTTGGTGGAAGGGTAGGAAAGGGAACAAGGGCTTTCATTAAACCTGCACCTCCCTTCTTGGGATGAAAAGCAGGCAGAAAAGTCTCAGAAGATGAGCAGGAGCGTGGGCACCTCACCCATCACCGCTCAGGGCTGGGCTGTAAGGCAAAACCAAGTGTAAAACAGTCTCAAGAAAGAGGCCAAGTAAATAAAGTCCAATGGAAACTTTTTTTTTTTTTGAAAGAGAGTCAAATAAACATTCCTGCTGGCATATCAGCAACCCAAACATGACAGCACCAATGCTGACGGGGACAAGAAAAAATAAAGTCAAAACTAAAAAATCAAAGGAGCTGAAAGCCAACATCTCATTTCCCGGGACAGAAGTGCAAGACAAAGTCAGAGAGCCCAAACAGTGAAAAGGCRCACGGGGTTATTGCAGCGCTTCGTGCACAGCCCCCTGCAGCGCTACGGGCCCGTCCAGCAGCCCGGGCTGCCGAAGGGGGTTAGTTCTCCAGCACGTCTGGCTTTGAGCTCGCCGGGTCCCTGCGGCAGCRCGCGGCAGGCGAAGGGGCCGCGGGGCCAAGAGCCTCCGGCGGCAGCAGTTCAGAGACACAGAGCGGCTGAGGGTGGAAGGGACCTCTAGAGATCACCCCGTCCAGCCCCGGCTCCAGCAGGGACACCCAGAGCACGGGGCACCGGTCACATCCAGGTGGGTTTTGAAGACCAGAGCAGGAGCCTCCCCAGCCTCCCTGGGCAGCCTGTGCCAGGGCTGTCACGCTCACAGCAAAGAAGTTCTTCCTCACATGGAGAGGGAACTGCCTGTGTTACAACTTGTCCCCACTGCCCCTTGTCCTGTCACTGGCCACCTCCAAGGGGAGTTTGGCCCCTTCCTCCCTACATTCTTCCCTCGGGTACTCRGACACGCTGATCATTTCTCCTCTCGGCCTTCTCTCCTGCAGGCTGAGCAGGCCCCGCTCGCTCGGTCTTTCCTCAGATGCTCCCGTCCCTTAGTCAGCTCCGTGCCCGTGGGCAGCGCGGCCGAGCGGGGCGGTCACCGGGAGCCCCGGGTGGCCACCGGCCCCACGGCCCGGGACTCTCCTCCGTTCCCGAGCCCCGGGCGCGCAGAGCACTGCAACCAAAACACGGAGCGCTTTCTCTGGCCACGGCCCGGCGCCTGCTCCCGGGGGACCTCGCGAGGCTGAGGAGCTGTCTGAAGACGGGCTGGACTTCATCCTTTTTATCTTTTTTTTTTCCCCCTAAACTATGCGATTTTATGAGAAGGCCTCCGAAATTCCATTCCCCTGTAACCCAGCTGAATTCCGCCGAGCCAGGGCAGAAAACATCTCAGCAACCCTGCAGCTCGCACGAAAGTAGGTCAAAAACCTTCCCCGATGTTTTGACAGCTTGAAGCAATTTAATTGCAAAAGCAGGAACAAATGCTGACCCTCCCTCCGCACCCCCATGGGCGGCTTTGCGAGGGTGGCAAAACCTTTGCAGTTAGTGTGACGGGTAAAAGCACCAAGCCAAGCACAGCATCTGCCCTTGCAAAACTTGCCCGTGCTCGGAGAAGTCATTCCACACTATTACACTTAACAGATGCCGCCTCTGGACCTTTCCATCACAGGATATTACAGCAGCAGCAAACGCAGCTCGTGCGTTGAGAAGCCGCTTGGAATAACGGGTCTGCTCTGGAAAACCTTCCTCGGAGAAACTCCCACGGCAGCCCAGGGCATTAYGCTGACAAATGGATGCGGGGCCTTTCATTACCTTCCTGCATTCCCCATTACCAGGGAATAATTGCGCTGAACTCGTGCGTTCCCCACTGACTTCGCACCAGYGATGAATTCTCACCTACCCATCTACTCATCACAAACAGGGGCTCGTAGCTGCACCTCCCATTACGTATTGCCCAACACTTCCTATGCTGAAGCACTGGGGTTTCGGTTGATTCTCATTATGCTAAAACTTTAAGTGTCTGCACTGAACTTCTTCATGCTGAAGATTTGCTTCAATATATATTTTTTTCTATATAATAAATTCCAGCCAAAACAACTCGACCGTTTCCAAGAACAAGCTTGGAGGGAAAACGTGCCTTTCTGCAATGTTAAGAAAAATTCTGGAATCCTTGACGTTGAGCATCCTCAGCAACCCAGAGCTATGGAGCGGAGTCAACGCATCTGGCAGAGCTCTCTGTGCCAGCAACTCGCTCAGAAACCCTGCCCAAGTCATCACTAAATCAATAAAAATCACACAAGTCCCACGGATTGTGCGCAGGGGAAGCAGTGGGAAGGCAAGGCTGTGCCCTGCTCACTCCAGGACACCTGGCCTCGTTAAGACATCACTTAACGAACGGAATCCCCTCATTCCAAAGGGTGCTTCCCTCCGACYGGCCCCTGCCCGGCCCTTGGAAGGGCCCTTAGGAGCAGCAGGAGCAAGGCCAGCTGAGGCCATGGAGCGCGGGAAGGCACCGGGATGCTCCCCAAGGCTGTGGCACAGAGGGAAGACACCGGGATGCTCCCGCAGGCTGCAGTGCAGAGGGAAGGAACCAGGATGCCCCCCGAGGCCGAAGGCGGCTCCGTCGGGGAACGGGGCAGCCGGGAAGCTCCATCTAATTCAGAGGGCGACACCAGGTGCACCCTCCAGCAGCCGGGAGGGTAGGGGAGGGCAGATCCACCCGCCGGCTTCAGAAAAACCTCGCTTATTTAGAAATAAAAAATCGAGGGGAAATGAAAAGACAAAAGCGCTTCTCAGCTTGGTGTTATCAAGCAGAGGAAATGAGACTTCTAAAGCTCCCATTCAGAGAGGAGCTGGGGGGGAGAGAAATCCCACTCCAGACACACTCGAGTGAACAGCTTTTGAAATGGAAATGTCGCTCTTCAGAAACATTGCAATTTCTTCCTCCTGGCAGGGAGGAGGTGGCTCGAGCGGGGGCTCCTCAGCCATGCAAATGCACCCGGGGCTGCCCTGGTGGCACCGGGGCCAGGGGATGTGCCAGGGAGCGGATGGGGACGGGCAGGAGGCATCGGGCACGAGGCATCAGCACCCGAGCTGGCCTGAAGGGGCATCAGCGGGAGGCAATGAAGGAGGAGAGCTCTATAGGGGGGACCACAGAGGACACAACGAGGAGGTACCCAAGGGCTCCCCAGCCAGCACCTTCCCYTGGTTCTTCCCTGCACAAGAAGCAAGGGCGACAATTGCCCAAATTGGTTTTTTTCCCCCAAATGCAGGGGGCTGAGCTGCCTGTGGAGGAGCTGGATGGATGGGGAATGCCAGGAAGCTCTAGGGCAGCTCAGCAGCGGCTAGATTGTGCGGAGGGACCATCCCGAGGCTCCTCTCACGCACGGGATGTTCCCCAAGGCAGGACGAGGTGGGTCCCGCACGAACGCCACCCTTTCCTTGGAACTGCTGTCTAAACGGCCTCGCTTCCCTAGGGACAGAGCCAAGTTCCCGCTGCTGCCCACCCCGCCGGGCTGCTCTTGCCAAGCCCGTCCCACCCCAGCACCCCCGGTGCCCATGGGGTTGGTTTTCTAGAGTCCTGCTGTTTCTAACAGAGCAGCTCAGTACGCACGTGTTGTGCTTTACAGCTCAAACACGCCACAAGATCCAAACACGAAACAGCCTGGAAACAGATACGGGTCACGAGTCAGTTCGACCTGGGAACGTCACCAGCTGAAATAACGAGCAAAAACCAAGCAGGTTTTCCAGGAGGAATCGGAGCTCATCTCACTTCCATTTGGAGGTGGCTGCACAGGGAAAGCGCCAAGCGCGAGACACGGGGCGCGCAGCCGAAAAATAGGCTCAGGAAAAAGAAAAAATGTCTTCAAATAACTTCACATGGCCTTTAACAGAGCATTATCAGGAGCTTTTGGGGGGTTTTAGGAGTATTTTCAGTGCTGGATGCAGCAGCAGAGCCTCTTGGTGGCATCTCCCCCTGCACGAGGGCTGTGTGGCTGCATCCCCAGTGGCTCCTGCTCCGGGTGCCCTGGCTCCTCACGCACCGTCGCGAGCAGAGAAACAGCAACTTCACCGAGAAGCCCCCAGGACTGACCCGAGCCCTGATAAAACCACCCCGGAGGTCCCCGTGCCCGACTGCAAAGGGCTGCAGGAGTCACCAGGCTGCCCCCCTGCCCTCCCCGGCCACGACGGTGACAGCAAGAAAACCCCTGTTAAATCAGGTCCCCCAGCAAGAATAAGCTCTCAGTGAATGTGTTATTATCTGTTAGCAAAGCAGCAGCTTCCCACCAAGGCTGGAATTTCCACCTCGGTTTGGCAGGCGCGGGGCTGTGAAATGATTACTGTGTTTACTTTTCCTTTGCTAACTATAAAATCCCATTCCGCCGCCCTGCCAAGAATGACTGAAGCTAATAAAATTCAGGCATTTGGAAGAAAGCAATAATAAACCTCCCTTTTGGGGCCTTTATGATGAAATTTCCCCACTCCAATCAGAGATTCTGCTGTATTCATGAACACCAGTGATGTCTCCAAGCGCACCCACATTGACTCAAATCAATATTTAGCTTTGCCCGAGATGGTGAAGCCTTTCCCTGCGTGGCTGCTGCAGGCAGCATCGTTGAATGCACAGCTACAAGCAGCCTTTGAAAATACACCCTATAAGACAGCTTATATGCATGCGTTTACATTGAGTGTACACAGATATATGTAAAAATGCATGTTATTCAATTAGTTAAAATGGAGAGAGAGGTTATACGCATGAGATATTTTTGGATTTCTTACAAATATCCGTCCAAATATATAGAGAGCGGTGATATAGTACACGCTAYATATTAACGTGCACATCTGCATATTCTAGAATAGCTTTCAATGACTGAACGACACTTAATGCTAGGGTTGTGTTTACATCTGCCACCTTGCCTTCTGCTGGGCCACAACGCCCGAGCTGCTGGCGCTGCTGATGTGGGKGCTGCAGCCTGACTGCTGGCGCACGAGCCTGGAAAACGGCCCGAAATCCAAACCGGAGCCTGATTTAACCACTTAACYGCCTGGGTTTGCACTGGTTTGCTCCTTGGTTAAGCAGGGCTGGGGTGGCAGATCCTGGCAAAGYTCCCATGTCCAGTGCATGGACAACACCACTCCTCCCTGCTCCCAAGCAAGCTCGTCCCACGTGTGCTGGGTGCGGGGGCCAGGAGGAGCTGGGGACAGCAAGGCCAAGCTGCACGGAGCTCGGAAAGCTCGGGAAGGGAAGCGCGCGGTGCTGGGAAGCGCTTGGCAAGGCCGGGCACCCAGGGAGGTCGGGCCCGTCCAGGTGCAGGCAGCAGCACGAGCAACATTTCTTCCAGTCGCAGGGCTGTGGCACGCGGAGCCCAGGCACCTTCACCCGCGAGCAGCCGGGTGAGCCGCGCGCCCTGCAACGCCGACTGCACCCAACAGAAAAGTCCAATTGTGCAAATGCTGGAGCAAATGCTCCTGCTTTGGAGGCCGAGCCTGGAGGCTCCCAGGTTGGAGCCCTGGAGCTCACAGGGCCTGGTGTTGCCCTGCTGAGGGGCCTGGCATGGTGTGTCCTGTTCGGGATGCAACTTTCCCGCTGGAATTCTCATCCTGCTCCCGGGGCTGCTGACGAGCCCTGGCGGCCCAGCAGCCACGGCTGCTCTGCAATGCCCAATGAAACAAACTCTTGTCCCTTCCCTGGGGATCCCTGTCCCTTCCCTGGGGACCGGCAGGGTTTGCAGGAGCCAGACGGCCCCTCAGAGCAGGGGCTGGGACACACTCGTGTCCTGCCTGCTCCTTGGAATCATCTCCTAAGGAGGGAGGGAGGGTGGGTGGGGGAAGGCAGGGAAAGACACAAACCCGGCCAGAAGTGTTTGCACAGTGCGAGAACAYGAACAATGCAAATATTTCAGCTTTCAAATATGTTTGGAATGACAGAGCGTGCCAACATCTCCCGCTTTCCCAGAAATAGCTTTTAAATCACTGCTGTCCTCGTGTGGAGCTGGCCCCTCTCCCTCCCCCATCCCGCAGCGCGTTTTATAACCAGGTTTTTATGGAGAGCAGGGCAGGCGGGCGGCAGCGCAGCGTGGGCAGGGGGGCATCCTGCATCCCAGTGCCACCGTGTCCCCAGGGCCTGCTGCTCTGCACCACCCAATGGCACCAGCTGCCCAGCACCCAGGATGCTGCAAGGATTTAACTTTAAAGCTGCTGCTTCTGAAGGGCGCGCTGCCCAAACGCGGGTCTGCTTCTTTTCCAGCTGTAATGAGCTCATCCAGCAGCTATTACCTTCTCCTTACAATTAAACCTTACTTAGCAAATGTGACTGCAGAGAGCTAGAATGGGGTAAAGAGCTCCAGCTCACCCCCTATTTGGGAGCAAAAGATAAGGAAGTGATTAAGAAAAAACAGAGATAAAATTCTCTTCCAGGGGTGCCAAACCCCAAAACTCTGGAGTCTCTTATGAGGCCTGGCTGTGTAAGTGACTCCATCYGTGTTCACACCAGAGCTGAGGGCCACCACCAATGCCACAAGGGCGCTGGTGCCTCCTCTGCTCCCTGTGCTGGTAGGACTGGGGAATCCTCATGCAAGTTACCAGGGAGGTGTTGAACTCCTCACGGCCAGACCTGATCCCGCGCGTGCTCCAGCACCCGAAGCAGCACCCGTTGGGACTGCCAGGCTGCAGAAAGCAACGGCCTTCGTTTTGCCTGGGGAGCTTGGGGYGCTCTCGACTGCACCAGGACTGGTCTAATCCAATTCTCCAAATTGGATTAGACTCCAGTTCTCTCAAAATCCAGATCTAAACGTGCAAAACCTCGTGAAAACCTTGGGGAGCGGGGGGACGTGGCGAGCAGGTGCCAAGCCAAGCTGCCGCCGGGAGAGATGCGGTGGCCAAGTGTCGGCRGGGACGGAGCCAAATGGGAATCAGCGAGCAGGAAGAGATGGATCTGGACGCGCCACCTCATGAGGTGACCTCACCAYGCAGAGGGGCTGGCGCAGGCACAGGGCTTTCTGCAGCTGCTCACAGGAAGGTCTTTACGAGCTGTTCTAGAGGTGCATTTGCACCCGCGGAGCTGGGTGCCGCGCTCGGCTGCAGCGGGCTCAGTGCTGATGCCACCTTGGTGGTTCTACACATGTAAACGGCCCAGATTCACAAGTGCCCAGATCTCGGGGCCAACAGACAGGGCCAGTTCTCAACATTTCCCACGGGCCATCACACCCACAGCAGGCCCTCAGAAGGCCGAGCCGCACACACCGGCTGCCAGCGCTCTGCCCTCACCTCGAGGCCCACAGCAGCTCATAGACCTGCTTGAGAGTGACTGCTCAAGGATAAAGCCACAAGAGATTGCCATCGATCCTGCTCCGAGGCTGCAGAGACTGAAAAACACCCTTGCAAGGACACTGCTCCCATACCCGAGCAATGCCCGCTGCTCCCGCTGCTCCTGGAGCTCCTCATCCGACCCRATCCCACAGCCTGCTCGCTCCGTCWCGCTCGCATGCAGCCCRGCTACATCCACGCACCTCATTCCCCACTCATGTGYCCACCAGTCAGGGGCAGCACATTTTCCTTTTCTTTGCAGACTCTGAAATTACAAATGGCTCCACTAAAAGCATTATCTTGTCCCGCTGAATTGCCTCTCAAGAGCTTTCTCCCTCTTTCATTAACAAATGTTTTAAGCCTCATAAAATGCACGCAATTCTCGGAAATGTGTCACAGACCAAGAGGCAAATGCAGGTCCTCACTCAGCAACTAATGCCCCAAGAGTGCCCTGGCCTATTAGAAACAAACAGCTGAGACACTGCGTGGTTTTCTGGCGAGAGGCAGAGCAGGACCGTGGATGGAAACAACATGCAGAGAGAGAAGCTGTCCTGGTTTGCTCACACTGCTTGGAGAGGGTTGTTGGTGTTTGTGTCTACGTGGTACATGGCCAACAGCTTATTTGCCCCATCGGGACATTGCTGCATGTCTCAGGGTCTCCAAATCTGGTTCTTTGCAGTGAGCTGCTCTATCCCTTCTCAGCACCAGCCCACTARCCAGGCAAGCACTAGCCGTTTGCAATCTGCAGTCACTGCAGCCTTTTTCTCCAGGAAATTCAGCCATTCTCCTCTTGAAAACTGAATCACTCTTGCTCTACCCCACTTCAAGCTAAATATCCTTCTCGTGGAGGGCACGTTAGCAGAATCTCACACAAGAACCACAAGCACCACTAGAAGAGAAGTCAGAATATCCTGGCACTCCCAAGCAGGACAAGCTTCCTTGTCCACGTGTTATTTCAAACCAGCTCCCACAGCAAGAGAGCAAAACACCCCATTGCCCTCAGGCGTGGACCCAACCTCCTGCCCCCCTGCAGTGAGGCTGGAGGTTTCTGCAGCCCAACCTGCAGCTGCATTAACCCCCTGTGCTCCCGGCTGCCCTGGTCYGCTTGTCCAGCAGGATTCTCCTGACAACCAGAAACATTCCCAAACTCGAGGTGAAGCCACACACGACCTAACCCACAGACCGTGCAGCTAAATCCAAACAGGCACGTGAGCAAAGGGGTCGCCTCCATCACATCACATGTGGAAAGGGGACACTTCCAAGTAAGCGATTCGCTTTGTTAAGCAGGGCTCAGGCAAGGGAGGTTTTCCTGGGGAAGACGCCACCGCAGAGCCACCAGGACGTCACCTGCCTTGGTGGCCACCTTCCAACCCCCCAAAGCCCAGGGTTCCACGCAGCGGGCACCACGAGTCACACGCAATTCCCCACGGACCCCAGACCCCCTCCCGTTACCTTCGAGAGGTCCTCGGTGCCTCCCTGCTGGCTCTGGCTCAGGAGCGGCGAGTGCCGCAGCAGCGGGTCCTGCAGCAGCTCCAGGCGGGGCCTCTTCGTCTCGATGAACTCCAGGTCGGCCGGCTTGGCCAGGTCGGAGAGATAGGAGTGCGCCTCGGAGCGCAGGTGCAGCTCCTGCGACCTGGGCACACACAGAAAGGACACTTCAAAACGGGCAGCGAAGCTCTGCTCCTTGCACCGACGCTGCCCAAAACCCTGCGAGGCCCTGAGGGAGGATGGAGGCCTCAACTCCTGCCCGTTCCCCGGGGAGGCACCAGGGGTGAGCGCTGCGCTGTGGCCACGGAGAGGGGAGCTGTTGTCCCCAGCGGGGAAGAGCCACCCCGGGCACCGGCAGCTCCCGGCCTGGCGAGCGGGAGGGACCTCGGGGCGGCCGCTGCTCCCACGGGGCTCAGACATCCTTCTCACGGGATGCAGTTGAGGRGGCTGTTTTTAAAAGCAAGCAGAAAATTTCTTTTGTGACTGGATGGATGTTTCCTAGCAGGAGCTTCCTGGGGGAATTACAAAGGGATCCTACAGAACACACGGAACTTTTCCTGTGCTCGAGGATCAAGCTCTGTTGCAGCCGCTCCAAGGGTGGGTTCCCAACATCTCGGACAGCTGTTCCTCTTATAAACACACGTATGCACAGGAGAGTCCAAGCTTGGACAAAAGCACTGCTTTTTTTTTCCCCACTTCCCACCTTGAACAATTGTTCAGGCCCTCCTGAGTCGYACGGTGCAAGAAGCCTCCCCAGATATCGACCAAAACCGACCAAACGGCCTCGGAGCCACACRGAGCAGCGGAGGGAAGGGAGGCACTTTGTGGAGAGCAGGCCCGAAGCCAGAGCCCCTGTGCACGGATGGGGCCTGGCTGTCACCTGGCATCACCAGAGGCCAGAYGGGGAATGACCCGGGGCCTGCGGAGGCGGCGGGGGCCTCTCCGGCACGCGCCGTGGCTCCGGAGCGCATCCGGATGGCAGCACTGCCCCGAGCTCAGCCCGGCCACAGTGCCGCAGCCACGGCAGCCGCTCGATCCCGACACACGGGAGCAGGGGTGGCCTCGGCCTCCTCGGCCTTCCTGGCGGGACAGAGCGGTCTCCCCGCGGCAGGATCGCTCTTGGAGTCGGCTCCGAAGCCCCACGGGCTTCACCCGCAAAGGCCTTTGCGCCGCACGGGCTCCTCTCGCGGCTCCGCTGCAAACTGAGCAGCCATCAGCAACTGCTGAGCAGCTCAGGTGCTAAAATATTCCAACACCCAAGGCTGCGCTGCACCACGGCAATTAAAACAACGGCGTAGCCATTTATTTTTCAAGGCCCTATTACCGAGCAGCTGCTAATTGCGCCAGGACAGCTCCGAGGGCGCCGCAGTTGTCAGCTCCGCTCGGAGCCCGCGCGTTCGGGCCAGGGCGACGCTCCGCGCGGTGCCGGCAGCTGCCGAGAGCCCGGGGCCGTGCTGGGAAAGCAGCTGCTACATTAGAAGGTGCTATTTCATTTCCATTTCCACATCCATCGGAGCTTCCATTAAATTTATCCACTGGAATTCCCAGCCGCTCCYGCTTTGCTTTGCGCAGCGTAACCTGCTCAGCCTGTCTTGGCTGCAAATTCACACGCTCCTCCGTGAAGCCTTCACACCTTTCCCTCTTTACATCCACACCTGCAGCGAGCTCTTTGCAGCGCGCTTTTATAGAGCCATGATGTGGAGAAAATGCTCTGCCAGAAGGGAAAAAAAAACCTGTTACATCCAGCTTGGGGCTTTGCTGCATTTTCTAACTAATTCCCAGCTGTYTCCTTTATTGCAGCAATTCCTACCRCAATACCTTGAGTTTTGGAGCTGCAACCACTGGGGCCCACCTGTGCCACCTGCTCCGGCTTGGGTAGGTCTGAGTCCCAGGGACAAAAGTGACCCAAGATTAGGCTCCGATTTAGGCCTAGAGACCCAAGGRAGTCCCCTGAAAACCAACGCACGTCCACCCCGGCGCGTGCGCTCCATGGGACAGGCAGGCCCTGTCCTTCTCGTAGCCCCTCCGGGTCCTTCAGCCTCCTCTTCCTCAGCTCTAGGCGCGGGGGGCACTGGGACACGGGACAGCAGCTTCCTGCAGTACCGGGGACGAAACCCAGCAGAGCATCAGGGCAAAAACCCTTCTCCCCTTTGCAACCAAGGGGTCAAACACCAGCAAAACGCTCAGAGGGCTCCTGCAAACCTCCCAGAGAGGGGACATTTTGTCTAATCCTGCTCCCATCCACACACAGCATTCCCTACAACGCAGGGCCAAGCACAACAGGGCGGAAAACTGGCTCTCTGTCCCTTGGAAGCAGAACCGAGGTGCAGAATCACCTTGGAGTAATTGTTTATTTCTTCTGGCCGAGATAGTTTCGTGAGCAATTGTCTCCAAAAATAAGTATTAAAAAACCCCATAACCCTCCAGTCACCACAGATGCAGACAGACAAGAAAATGCTTTTGAGGGGAGCAGCGGATATTCCCTCTGTTATCCCGGCGGGCAGAAACACAACAGGCTTGAGAGCAGAGGGCCGAGCAGGAGCACTCGGTTGGCAYAAGCGGAGGGCGCAGGACGGGCTCACCTGGGCTGGCTTCTTCCAAGGCAGCTCCTGCTTGGAGCAGAGCAGATGCTTCCCTGAACACTGCTATTTCAGAGCACAATATGCAAGGCCTGAATTATTCCTGCCAGGACCACGAGAAGCTTGAAACAAGTGGAAAACCCTGGTGGCAGCTGGGGGTCCCCGGGACACCTCTCCACTTCCATAGGCTCCTTGGGCACCCTTGAGATGACCTTCTGTGCCCCAAACCACTGCGGGGCAGAGCTACTGCAAGAGCTTCCATCCCGCATCCCAGCAAGGAGCAGCCTGTGCCATCCCAGCAAGGAGCAGCCTGTGCTGCTTTCCAGACGGGAAAAGGAGCCCATCCCATCAGGCCCAGTGTCTCCGGCTCCTCCTGCGCCCGTGCTTCCCTGTGTCCAGTCCAGAGGGAAAGGAGGAAGAAAATCCCACTTCTAGAATGCCGTTTTAAGCCGCAGTGAGCGACACTCGCAGGGGATCTCACTCGCTCCCGAGAAAAGTCACCTTTACAAACAGAAACTTAATTAAAGGCCATAAATAACAGGCGCTCGGCCGCGCCGCTARCTCGGGAACAGTTGGTGCCACTTGGCCCGGCGCAGATTAAGCCCTAAAAGTGCGCGCTGCATCCCCGAGCCGTGCCCGCCGCGCCGCCTCTCCGCACGCTCCCGACTCCCACAGCTCCCRGGCTCCTCAGTTGGAAGGATTAATCGTGTTCAATGAGCACAGTAATTAGGTGGGCTCCCATGTCACAGTGCACACGGTTGCAAAACCCTGCAGCTGCTTAACACGTCCCCGAGATCCCGCTCCAGAGCGGGAGGGAACCCTCCAAACTCTTCATGCCGCCTAAGCAGAGGGACTTCAGGAAAGAGCAAGGTCTCGTGAACGGGTAAAATGATCCCTTAGGAAAATAATGACTCAACTTCTTCTGGAAAAGGGCAGAATATCCTGTGTGAACACACATACTGCTTGTTAAGGCCACATCTTCTGCCACGGCAACCAATATCCACCCCAGCACCCGTGTGGGGTCTTGCTCCGTCACACACATGACAGAGCGGAGAAACATCCTGGTCTGATTTTCAGGAGCTCTGTCCCACTGGCACCTGGCATTTATACTCAGCCCAGTTATTCTCATTTCTTCTGCAGATCGAAATATACAGAGAAGAGAGAAAACTCTAATCCTTGTCTGCTTGCCAGGACATTCCTCTGCAAGAATTCCTGGTACGACTTGTACCAACAGCACATCCTGAAATACTTCTCTTTGCTCCTGCACTCCAGCTGGCACCGCCAACCGAACAAGCTACGGGGAAATCTGTGGATCCTTCCCAAAAGGAAAGGCTGCTACCAAAAACCCACCAAGGAAAGTAGTGAAGAAACACAGGGCCAGCTTTCCTATTGCTGCAGGTCCGAACGGTTCCAGTTTCCCTTCCTTCTTGGAAGCACAGTGAAGTCTTCATCCCTTTCCCACGGGGTGCTGGGGATGCTCCGGGGTTATTTAAGCGGGGAAGGAAGGAGCAGAGGGGCAGGTGAATCGGTGCAGGGGCCCAAGGGGTGGGAGCAGCGGGACCACAAGGCTCACAGACTCATCCCTTCAAGGGGGCAGGAGGGAGGAGACSATTCTGGAAGTGTCAGACGGGGCAAGCGGCACCAGACGCCGCTGCCTTGTGAGCGCCCGGAGCACCCCAGGGCCCCGTGTACAACTGCGGAGCGGGTCCCCGGGCACGGCAAAGCAGAGCCCTGCAGCAGAGCTTCCCAAGGAGCTTCCCAAGGAGCTGTACCACGGCAGGGGCTCTGTGTGCTGGAGAGACGAGCACCTCCCCAGCCCCAGGCCAACCCGGTTTGAGCGACATTAATAATTATGCTGAAAAATTCTGGTGACGCCCCCATCCTGCAGCCCCACAGCCCAACTGCTGCTATTTGGCTAAGCAGATCTACAGCCTAGTATGCTAATTGAGCTAAACTGAAGGGGTATTTTTAGCCTTACTACTGAGCGTATATTTTGCAAAAGTTCAGTTCTTCAGATGCTGCAGGGAAAAAGTGTGAAATGGAAAATTGAGGCTGTTTTTTAAGAAAAAAAAGTTCTGTTTTATATCACGCCTCAACTTAAACATTCTAGATAAAAGTGCTGAAATGCTCAAGGTGCCCACTTGGATGTGTGTCCAGACACGGCAACCCCAGCTTGCACCTGCCCACATTCGAGAGATTAGCAGCAGAAATCCCATGGGCGCTGGGAGGCTTGAAACGCCGTGAGCTGAAGGGAGCTGCCTGGGTGAGCAGCCGCGGTTCAGCGTGCGGGGCGGCACGCACCGCGGTTTGCAAGCTGCCTTTTTGTTATTTGCAGGAACTAAGACACATTTTTAAAACAGCACATTCAGACATCTTAGTTTTACTGGAGAGCAGACTTGGTTGTGCATTTTGCAAACAGCAACGAGTGTGTTCATGGCTCTGAAAAACAATYGCAGGCAGGGCCGATGCCGCCTGCCTCCCGGCCCCTCTCCCCAGACCTCAGCTCGCTCCTCAGCACGGSGCACCGCTTGGATTCACTTCCCCCCTAGTTTTGCAGCACTGCACTGCGGAAGCAAGGCTGTGTAGCTCTGCTCTAACCACGGTCAGAAACGGCACCACCCTGTGCAAACCCGGGCCCCCGCGGGGCAGAGCCCACGCTCCCCAATTCCCACCCCGCTCGGCATCAGGCCAAGTCTGTCACCCCGGAACACGGGGTGCTGCCAGCAAAGCACCAGGACAGCAGCATGTGCACCCAGTGCCCCCCTCAGCCCTTCTCCTCTCCCCAAACAACTCCAGTTTTAGAGACACAGACTCATCTCTCACCAGCCACGAGCAGCAGCTTGGTCGTCTGCGCTGCTTTATTCTTAGCCTGGCCAGGGAGCGGGCGTCAAAAAAAGCTTTGCATAAATCTACTGCTCTAAGGTTTGTATTTGGCTTCCAGGCTATTTTTTTCCAAAACCACTAAGTGTCAAATGCAGAAGAGAAACTGTGAACCGGAGAGAAAGAGAGAGCAGCGTTTTGTGACGAAACAGAGCGCCAGAGCGATGGCCTTTAAAGCACACGAGCCCCTGTGGTTAATGCAGCTACAGCATCTGCAGCCACACGGCACCCGCCCGGCTCGCACACAAACACTAATAGCCTCGCATGGGAGGCAGCATCAGACGGGGAAAAACAAAAACAAAACCCCAGCGAAAGCTGCAAGAGGAAGGCAGAAAGAGAAACAGAAACAACGAAAGCGAGGGGCAAGGGAGCAGCGAAAGAGGAAGTGGGGATGAATGGTGGAAAGGACTAAAGGGAGGAGTGAGAACAGCTCCAGGGAGCTACTGGCCCCGAGCACCAGCACAGCAGCGTTTCCACACTGCAGGAAGCCAAGGCAAGCAGCCACGGGCATGGGGGGCTTCAGGGAAGACTTGGGGGGAAGGTGAGTTGAGAGGCCTTTCAAGTGATGGATGAGCTGAGGGAAGGGGCCAGCTGGCCGAGGTGTCACTCGCATTAGCCCTGCTGAGCTCAGACGGGCCCGGGGACGGAGCGCGGCCTCCAGCAGCAACAACGAAGCGGGGTGCCCAGGGCCCCCCTCCAGGTCACAGCGCTGCGCCCRGAGCAGGAGGGGCCCAGGGGGACCTTGGGGACAGGCGCCCTTTACCTCTCGTTGCCGGGCTGGAACTCGGAGAGCAGGGATGGCCTCCTCCGCTGCGGCTGCATGATGGAGCCCGGCGGCAGGTGGGACGCGTAATCCCGGGAATGGTGCTGGTACTCTAGGAGCGCGACATCCTGTGGGAACAAACACGGGACATGCGGTTAGGCGGGCCCCTCGGTGCCACCCCCGGGCCCCTCGGTGCCACCCCGGCCCCGCGCACCAACGCCGGGGCTGCTCGCAGGGGCGGCGGCGCCTTCGCAGCCCCCGGGGAGAATAAAGCAAAACGCTCAAGTCGCGGGCTGCCTTCGGCTTCGATAACCAGCACGGCGGCTTCGGAGAAAAAAGAGGGGGATGAGAAATCACAGCGTTATCTTGACAGCAGCCCTTTAAACACAGCCCCCCTGGGCTGCGCTCGAGCAGCCTCAAAGGAGAGTTTGCTGCTTATTATGTGCACGTCCCTTTTGTTCCTTGACCCTTGGAGAGTACAGTACGGTATGTTCCCGCTTTAATTAAATAAGGAGCCCTCCTGCTCTCTGCCACAGGCTGATTCCAGCAGCACTGCTTCAGCAGCTCCATTTCAATTGCTGTGTTTTATTTGCAGATAGATACTTGACCAGAAAAGAAGACTAATCATCTAATTAACCGAGACCTTCAGCAATGGCACAGAAAGCCCAGCCACCGAATATCCCTGGTAACATCGACAGATATTTATGTTAGAAAGAGCCTCCTAGGAGTCTGTTTTGAACTGTTCTCACCTGGAATAATAAAGCTCCAACCCCTAAAAAAACATTGGAGACTAAAATCAGTAAATCAATGAGTAAGTACGTGCAGTTGGGGTGGAGGAGAAGACTTGCAACAGAAACTATTTGCTCAGATGTGATGAAGACCAATACGGCGCAATACTACAGAGTAAATGAAAAAAGTACCTAAATAAGATGAATTTGACTAACAAATACAGGATTTGGGACCTTAGATCACAACAGCTTCCACGTATGGAGCTCTCTTCGCAACGTGGAGCTGAGCAGCACACCCGCTCCTGCGCTGGGTCCCATGCCCTCCTTCAGCTGCGGATCGGGAGCAAACACGAGGAGTAGCAAACTCCACATCCCTGGCTCTCCGAGGGCAAAACAACACGTTTGCATAGTAGCTTTCTGGAAAGCTGGGAATAAAACTAGAAATCCAAAGCACTCAGGGCAGGGGAGCCAAGGAAAACAGATCCTGCCCCAAGCTCAGCCTCTCTTGCACAAAAGCTGCAAAGAGCCAAGTAGCACCAGGAACGGTGGTGGCTACCGCCTGCCAGTCCTCCCTGGGCCTGGAATAGCACAGGGTATTAATTTTTGGAAGCAGGCTCATTTCTCCTCAACATCAGGCAGAAGAGCAGTGCTAAGTCCTTGCTCTTCCTTGACTGAGCCTGGTTCATGGAGATGATGCTGTTAACGCTGCTACCAAGCAAGGTAGCTGCCCTGTTCTGCAGCTTCTGCCTTTGCTTGCCGGAGCTCGGAGCTCCGCACGTAGCCCAGCGGGATGGGGAAGGTGCCGCTGGGCGCAGACCTCCAAGCCGGGCCTTCCAGCATCAGCACCGAGCGCGAGGTCCACAAGCACCAACTCCAGCTTCTCCAGACATGGCCCAACACTTCCCAACCAGCTCTGCTTTGCTCGCGTCAGCCTTCAGTTTAAGCAAAGAAAATCTTTTCCTTCCCACTGCTTTCCTTTTTTTGACCCATTCTACTATTTGCTCGCTCTCTTCCCCTTCGTCTCTTCACATCTCTCTGCAATTCCCCATCTCCTACCCGCTCACTGCTGGAGCACCTTCTCCAGGGCTCTCCGCTCCCTTTCTCCCGTTGCCTCCTAGTGGGATTTTATCCCTTTTCTACATTCCTTGTGTCTCAGCTGCTCCTACACAGAATATTGCGACTTCCGGAAACCCCACAGAATTTCATAAGTTCAGTAAATGTCAGGAGATAAAAATTAAAGAACGAACAGGGGATGAGGTTAATGCCTTCTTCGCTTGCTGACAGAAATTAACCTTCTCTGCTCAGCTGAAGGAGGAGGGAATATTTCCKAAACAACCCAAGCAAAACAGCACAATCACAGAAGCCTCAATTTCAAGACCTGATCACCTGCATAACAAAACAGCAGCTTCCCCAGCAATAATCCTGAACGAAAGGCACCGTGTGGGCTCTGAGAGCGAGGCCAGAGCCTCCTCACGCCGAGGACCGGCCCGCGCGGGGTCCTGGGAAGCTCCAGAGGGCACAAGGCGATGCCAAGGGGCTGCATCCTTGTCCGTGGCGGCTCTTGGGCAACATTCTCCTGCTGGTCATGAGAGCAGAGCTTCTCCCAGGCCAAATTCCTGCATGCGGAGCGCGGGGCGGCTTGGAGAGCAGGAGAGGACGGTCGGGTGCCTGCGGCGGGAGCGCGCGGAGCCGCCAGCTCCTCTGCATCCTCCAGGCCCGGGAACGCGTCGCTCCCGCTGTCCTTCCAAAGCCGCCTGGYGTCACGCCGCGCTGCGTCGCTGCCGCGGCCAAGGGCGCCGAGAAAGGGAGGGCTGTCAGCGCCGAGCACAGGAACAGACACCTCAGAGCCAGCAAACCTTGGCTCTGAAGCTCAGGGGGGAGCCAGCTGGGTCAAACGGGGAGAAGGACGAGGAAAAATCCACATTATTGAGGCTCAGACTGTGCTTGGAGACGAGCGGGAAGCGAGGCGCGGGCAGGAGGGCACGAGCGCCCCAGAGGAGCGCACCTTGGGACCCTTTGGAGCACCCCCAAACACGGGTGCCTCAGGCTCAAACAACAGCAGGAGCTGCAAAGACGGACAGATTCACACAGCGCCTAATGCCACAAATCCCTGGGACGCAGCGACACAGCACTGGGATAAATAAAACACTTGAGCCAGAAGCGGCCCCGTTAAAACATGTTTTGTCATGCGGCAGCCTGCAAGGACACTTTGGCCTGGCGGGGCTTCCCAGAGCCGCCGCGGCTGCCGGGAAAGGCGGGATGCGCTCAGGGAAGGTGGGATGCGCTCGGGGAGGGCGGGATGCGCTCCCGCTTCCCTGCCCGAAGGGCTGGGAGGGAGCCTGGGGCAGTCTCAGGTCTCACTGTTGTCACTCCAGCCAGGAGCGCCGGCTCCCTCCCCTTCCTGCAAACCCGCTGACCCGACATAACCCGAGACTATCGGGCTCGTTTAGATACAGGAATCAAACTGCCTGCAGCCAGGAGAGCTGCTGCAGCGAGGCAGAACAGCCCTCAGCAGCACAAAAATGCAGAGAGACCCACACAGAAAAAAAAATATATATATATATAAAAAATATATAATATATACATATATATTATATAATATATATTTTTAAAATATATATATTATTTATTTTGCATAATTTTTGAAATCTTTGTGCTTGCTGCCTTCCCTTGCCGGGCAAGGCGCCTGCCGGCGTCCCCTGCGCACAGCCCRAATTGGCCCCCAGACACCCCAGCCAGGTCAGGCCCAAGGAAAGCAAGGCCTGGGCCGAGGTTGGCCACGAAAGCACCGAGCTCTTCCCGCTCTGCAGCGCCGGGTGCTTTCTGCTCCCTCGGAGAGGCGCAGGCTGCTCCCGTCCTCCTCCYGGCTTCCCCACGGAGCCAGGGGCAGCCCTGGTGTCTGGTTGCAGGTGCTCTGTGCTTGCTGGCAGGGAAACGCTGTYGGCGCTGGACTCCTGCCATGGAAAAGCTTGAGAGATACGGATATATATATTTTTTTCCTTCCCAGAATGATTCTCTGCTTTGGGGAGAAAGAAAACCTCTGCAAACTGGTCCTGCTGAAGGGCAAAGGAGGAGGTTGGTGGCCCAAGCAGGTCCCTCCAAGCGCGGTGCTGTCCGTCCCACATCCTCTCTTCAAGTCACGGAGATGCTCCCGCACATTTTAACAAAAGCAGAGCAATCCTCAGCCACCCCAAGTCGGTTATGCTGTTGGAGATAAGGTCGGTAATAAAAACCTGGCAGAACACACGCATTTCTATCTTGCCTCCGGGGACGCAGCCTGTGCCGGAGGGACAAACGGCCGCATTGTTCTGCCCGGCGGCTCCGCCGTCGTCTCCGGGCCCTGCTGACTCGGCCTTTTGTTCGCGGCGCTGCCCGCGGGGCCTCTTGGTGGAAGGCATCGAGCGCCGCCCCGTCCCCGCTCCGGGGCCGCCGCGGCGCATCCTGCGGACACCCTGGCGCTCCGGGCCCGGCTCAATACACCCTTCATGGGAAGGGGGCACGTGCTGGGCGGGCARTGCGTGGCCGGAGATGGCAGCGGCTCCATCGGCGGCGGCTCCACGTGCAGCAGGGCGCTCATCACGGGGCTGCCCCTCGCCCTCCATCATGGGACCCCAGGCTCTTGTCTCTGCACCCCGGGCACCTCGGAGCGGGGCCCAGCTCCCCACCTCGACGCCCTGGGGCTCCTTTGGGGAGCACGGCTCACGCAGGGCGATGCTGATCCTTGCATGGCCGGGCCCCATCGCCAGGCTCCATCTCCCATCCACAGGCACAACCCACCTGCGGGCACTGCTGCCTTTCACCGCCCGGCTGCTCCCGCCTGCTCCTCCTCTGCGCTGCCTTTCCAAAGGTTCTGCCCTCCTCTGGAACCGGAACGCAGGGATCACAGCGAGGATGGGCAAAACCCCTGCTCTGGGTGGTGCAGCTGGAGCCGGCGGGGCAGGCACCGCTGCAGGCCTCCGAGAGCAGCGGGAGGGCCGAACCTCGTGTGCAGCAATTTTCATTTTCTTCTGAGGATTTACAACACTGGGATCAGTCAAAAGCGCCTCCCTTACCAAACCACGTGCAAAAAGCAACCGGAGAAATTTGCAATAGATGGACGAAATACCACTCTCATGGATGAACACTGTATCCTAAGAAAAACAAACCACAGCACCTAGTGCTCTAAGTCCCTGGCGGCACCTCCTGGCATCCCAAACGTGCATTGCTCCCACAGGGAAGGAAGCCAAGGCACAAACTGGGCAGCCTCAGCGTTCAGGAGGGCGCAGGAAGCAACTGGACAGGCAGGAGGAAGAGGGGAGAGCCCTCCCGTCCCCAGGGAATATTGATCATCGGGAGGCTTTGAAGGGAAGAGGGACGTGCGCAGCACACGGAAATCGATCTGTTTACAGAAAATATCGCCAGGTTGCCTGAAAACGAATATCCCTCATGCCAAGGTTTCCTTCGAGAGAGCATGAACCCCGGACACGTTAGAAGGTTAGCCGTAGATGTAATGTGTTTCTTCACCTTTAGCTAAAGGTCACGGAGCATTCAACAGAATTCCTCCATTCCCAGGCTGGACATGACAAATGGCCCAGACACGCCGATACTACAGCTGATTAATATAGAAGACGCAACATCTCCCTTCAGGTCTGTCGAGAACCACGTAATGCGCCTAGGAAAAAACTACCCGCTCCTGRTGGATTTCAGTTTTACCTGAAAAATACCAAGCAAACCAGAACCTTCCTCCTTCCCTTCTTAAAAGMAGGCATGCACACATGCTTGGCAGAGTTTTTTGATTGATTTTCTTTTTTTAATACCTACAGAATGGAATTGAATAGACGGTCACTCTAACTTGCCTCTCAGAGAACTGTGGGTCCCAAGAGAGGACGGTGAGGGGGACAATACCCCAGCACGGACACGGACTGGCCCATTCCGAGGAGGAACCTGCTCTTCTAAGATCYACCTGGCACTGCTTCTGTTTGCATTGACTCCATCTCTTCCCATCCCTTCCCCAAACTCAAACTAACTAAACTCAAACAATGGCACAGCTCATGGTTGAGCTCAGTATCCCTGCAGGGCCACACTGCCCTCACTGAATCTGTCACAGATAAACCAGCACTAATTATACATATAGATATATATGTATATTACACATATATGCATATTGCAACAGCCTTTGCAGCTGCGCTGTGCTCAGCCCTGCCCGCGCACCCAGGACGAGACCAGGGGGTTCTGCAGCGGGAGCCCCTGCAGCCAGGCCAMGGCTCTGATGATTCCCACTTCCCAAGGATATCATGGAAGGCAGCAAAGCAGAAGCCCAATGCAATTAGATGCAAGACGTGTTTGTTTGGGGGAGGCTTTGGCCTCTACAGCTTTCTTCCAAACAAGCTCTCGCTGTGCAAAGACAGCCCGTGACGAACTGCCCCGGCCAAGACGCACAGGCAATAACACCTCAATATTCACCAGCGTCGCAGCTCCAAAGCAGTCAGGCTCTCCCAGCAGCCCCACGGGAGAAAGAGCCGAGCGTGGCAGGGCTGGCCACGTTCCCAAGGGACGCTCCATGCGGCATCCCGAGCGGAGACGCGGCGCATCCCACCCGCACAAGCCTCGGGCTTTACCTCTAAGGACCAAGGGGCACCCGACGCCTCGACAGGATCACGTAGCTCGGGAAGGCCACGCGCGGCTGGAAAAACAGCTCCCAGGGCAAAAGCCAGGAACGTCTTCCAACATCAACGCGGCGGAATAAAAGCGGCATTCAGGGTAGCCCGAGCGCAGGACATGCAGCTCGCAGCCCCGCCGCCCATCGCCAGCCTGGCCAGCGCAGTTTGCTGCTGCCGTGACACCAAGGGGCAGCAAGACACGAGGACTCAGCACCGCGACTGCCAGCAATGTTCACCCTTCCAAAAGCCCTCTCCACGCGGGGTTTTAAGGCGCCTGGGGGTTGTTTTTAAACAAGGGCTCTGCAACAAGTGCAGATCTGGCTCACCCGGCCACATCCCRTTTGGGATCCTGACGCAGAGAAGTGGGGTTTCCCGGTTGGGAAGGTGGTCCGTGGGTGACCCCACTCGCATGGAGCGGACTGGGAGCCCGATGCCAACCCGGCCAGCGCGGCTCCGATCCCGCACAGGAGGCTCCTTCATGCCCTCGCACACAGGGCCCCAGTGAGCTGCCCGAGTGGGCGCCCTCCCACCCTGCCCTTCAGAGCCTCTCCTGCCCTGTACATGAGGCCCTTCCCTGCCAACTCTGCACTTCCAGGCTCCCAAGCCAAGCGCTGACATCGCTGCAACGGGAATTCTGCAGCTCAAGGGGCGTCACTGGCAGAACCAGCCCTGGGAGGAGGCGGCTCTCGTGCACCAAGCAGTCGGCTCCGAAGAGCAGCCCGGCAGCCGGGCCGCACTCCTGCACCTAACGAGATTCGCCTAAGCAGCCTGAGCTGACTAAAGCTGTTCCACTAAGGAGAGTTTTTTTCTGTTAAGGGCTTAAACCTAAATCATTCAAACACCCAGGGTGAGCAAGCACAGATGTGAGTGGCAGATACAGAAGGGAAAGGCAGGACCTGGGTGAATTAAACCTCACAAGCTCCAGGGCGCTCAGTGAGAGTCCTGCCCCCACATGCCGGCTCCGTTTGTGCCCTGATCCAAGAGGGGACAAGGCTACAGGTCAGAGGGAAGGACAGGGAAGGTTTGGGGAAGGATGGCATAGAAAAGGCTGCTCCCTCGCCAGGACCAGCACTGGYGGCCAGGATTGCAGGATGGTTTTGCAGGAGACACGGGAGCTTTTGGAGATGTTGAGGCCAGGGACAGGCTTGCTGGGGGCTGAGGAGCCCAATTCCCGGGCAGGAGGTCCTGAACCAGCACCACGGGAGCGCCGAGTCTCTCCTCCCCGAGCAGGGACTGCAGTGCACACTCTGTGCCCATGGTTCACGCACTGCCCCTGCTCTCCCCCACACTCCTGCTGCGCCTGCCCAGCCACTTTCCTGCTGGGAAAGGCCCTGGGGGCTCCACACTCGGATACAGAGCACCCACATCCAGTAGCACCACGACAAGAGCCGCCAAGCAGCTGGGAAGGGGCAGAGGGGCTGCAAGTGCGGGAAGGAGAGGGTTGCACAGGAAAGGAACGATGCAATCCCATATTTCAAGTCTGGAAAYGACCTGATTCTGCTCCGCGGCCACCTCGGAGCGCGGCGGGGCGAGGGCGGCGGGCCTTACCGCGTGCGGGCGGGCGATCTGCACGGGGTAGGACATGGCGTGGGGCGGGTAGCGCGGCTCGGCCGCGCGCCAGCTCTGCGTGGCGGGCTGCGTGGATCCGGACATGGCGGGCGGCGCCCTCGCTGCTCCGAAGCGGCGGCACGCGGGCTCAGGAGAGGCRCGAGCTCCTCGTCATCGCGCGCGCGCTCCGCACGTCACGCCGACACTGCAAGAAAGAGGAGAGGGGCAGGTTACACCTCGGGCACGCAGAGTCCTGCTGAATGCGTCGCAGCGAACGCGTCCCATCGCGGGGGCAGTGGATGTCGCCCTCCCCAGGCCCCTCCATGGTCCCTGGGGTCCCAGTGCGGCTCCACGGCCCCAGTGCGCAGTGGGCGGCAGAGGCACCCGGCAACGCCGCCGCGACAGGCCCCACGGGCAGCCGAGGGCGGCCGAGCACGTGCGAAACCCCAGGCGCTGGGAAAGGCAAAAGAGGAAGATGTTTTTCCCCTGCCTCGAGACCGCAGAGCGGCGCTTGCCGGTAAGGCTCTTGCTGTGAGCGCCAAGAGGCGCCAGGCTGCCCCGCTGCTGCCTGCGGCCACCGGGGCTCTCCCAGCAAGARCAAGACCTAAACAAAGCAGTGGCCTCGGCCTCAAGATGGGGGAAAGCAACCTGAGCAGCAACCCCGCTTTTTTGAAAAGAAGRGAGGAAAACGGGTTTGCAGCAAATCCCAGTGACGACCAAAGGATGACGGCAGGCGCAGACACCTCCGCACGGCTCCCAGGAGCGGCTGCTCGGCAGGGAAGCACCGAGCGCGGCCCGGCAGCAGCCCCGGCGGCAGAGGGGACGTYGTCCCGCGGCCAGGAAAGCCCCTGCACACGGGGAATTCAGGGCGCTGCTGTCCCCAGGGGCCCCTCCAGCCGCAGGGAGGGTCCAAAGGCTCCCGGGGCTGGAAGTGCGGGAGGGTCAAGCCCAACACGGACCCGAAACAGCACTCAGGAAGGCTCTGCCCATTGCAGCATCCTTTTTTTTTGCTTCCTTTCAGGAGAGGAACCCAAGCRCCAGGAGCAGATTAGTGGAAATAAAGGAGAACGCGCACAGCCAGGTTCTTCAAACGTCCGTGACTGCGCYGCTCGGTTCCTACTTCCCTCGGTCGATTTTGATGAGGAACAGACATTGTCTCACTGCAAAAGTATGTCTGTGCTCCGCGCGGAGCCTCCAAGAGAGCCCGCTCCATCCGCGGCGCTGCATTAGCCGTTACAGCGCGAGCCACGAGGAGATTTACGGGCTCTGATTAGGAACAGGAGGAGGCGGGAGGCTCCCGGAGCAGGGAGGCTGCAGCGGCTCCTTGCACCTGCCCGGGAGGGCGCAGGCTCCTCCGGCACCTCCTCACGCCGCCGGGCCGGGAGCCACGGGCGAGTCGGGCTCTTACGGAGCAGGGGACACGGCAGCAGCAAACGGGGTGATCAGCACCCGTCATTCACCACCCTTGCTGCTCCTTAAAGCTAGAGCAAACCTTACYGAGGTGTTCCACACTCCCAAGGGGAAAGCCTGGATCCTTGGCCTGACATTGCCAGGACGGAAACGTGGATGAGCCGCCACGATCGCCCTGCACCTTAGCTCGTGTCTAAGTGTGAGAACAAGACCCTTCTAGCTCACAAAAAATACAAGTTGACCTCTCCTTGAAAAGGTTTTTAAGGAGAACGAAACACCCTGCTCTGCTTTCCCAACCTCATCTTCAACTTCTTCTTTTTCAAAGCAGAGACCTGCTGAAACGAGATTAACAGAATATTGTGTTTCTTCAGTCCAGAGCAGCGTTGCTCAACTTGTGGTCTGAAGACCACGGATGGTCGGCAGGAGACATTGGGAGGGAGCCCACAAACCGATGGCAAAAAGACCTTGCTGAAAGGCAACAGGCAGCGTGTGCCAGGCTGGCCCCTGCGAGGTGGGCACTGTCACCTGGCACTAATTACACACCTTAACTTACACATCTTAAATAATTCCTTAATTCTAAATATATATATATATATATATATATATATACAAACACATACATATATATTCACGGCTGGCCTTTGCTCTTTGCATTCTGCTATATTGCGCCCCTCCTTTTTGGTTTCATGGCTCCTGTTGCTGCATTTTCCCCTCTCGTTGGTTTATAAAGCTTGACCATCTCCCATTTAAGACGCCCGAACCGGCAGAGGCGACACGCGGGTGGCCCGACAGCAATCGCGGCGGCTCCGGTCACACAAGGACAACGCYTCCCGTGCGGCACGGAGCCCTCAAACGGGTTCAAACGCTTCCCCRGGGCCCATCCAACACATCCACATCCATGTCCACGTCCACATCCCCCCGAGCTACGGGCTGCAGCTTCAGGCTACGCTGCCCATAGGGACATGGTGCAGAATTAAAGCTACTGACAAGGAAAAGGGAAGAAAAAGAGCCACGGAAAAAGGGGGGATATGGATTCACGCATAGGCCGTTCATGAAACAAAGGAGTTATTTTAAGGGCAGGCTGGAAACAGAAAACAAATTAACCACGTGAGGCCTTTGTTGRAGATGATCCTGCAAAGACAAACAGAAAGGCCCAAAGAGGAAATTAAAAAAAAAAAAAAAATCCAAAAGGTTCCACCCAGGCTCAGGCACTGCACCGGACGGGAGACAGGGTTGGGAAAAGAGGAGCGATAACCACATGCCAAAGCACTRGGTAGGTGGGAGCAGCCAAAGGAGCCGGGTGAGAAAGGGGCAGAATCCCCCCGGGCCCCTCTGCACCGCCGAGATGTGGCGGTTCCGATTCGGCAGCTCTGGATCTCAAGTTTTCCCCTCTCCCGAGGGCGAAYGTCCTGCCTGTCCCTCGGTCCCTTCCCTGCACACACCACCTCCCCACCGCAGCTGCCCCTCCTAACGTTAAACATCTGCTTGAACATCCCAACCCCTCGCTCAGCACTAACCTCAGTTTAACACGCACACAGCTGCAAATCAAGGGGGGAAAAACGAGCCCTAATGAGCACAGAGCCCACGGGCTATGGGAGCCGCGCTCCCAAGCTCCGTAAGGAGCAGGGCACCGGGACACCCGTCGCAGGCAGCTCCTCCCGCGCAGGGCGCAAAGCGCCCGCGGCACCTGCGCGCCCAACGCGCCGCTCATTTGCTTTTCAAACGCTCGGGTTGGCACCGCGGCAGAGACGGGTCCTCTGATGTCTCGGGCGCGTCTCGAAAGCCGAGGGCCTCGTCTCCTCGAGACTCTTTGTTGAACAAATTATCCGGCTCGGGAGTGACGTTTTTGATTATTTACATCCTGAAAGAGAAGGGAACCGCATTTGCTGCATTTCTTAAGATAGGGTCTTTGAGGCAGATTGTATTACTAAACATTTTCTCCTTTCGCACATTCCCCATTTCAAAGACGACAAAACAGCTTCGTGTTCTAAATTATTCCTTTTCTTTCACGCCGCTCTAATGATGCAGGAGTCTCGACTTCACACGAGGCTCTTTGAAGAGCGCCGGCTGGCAGCATAAAAGATCTGTGACAAACGGCACCGCTCGACGCCTGCGTAGGAAGCCATGTGCCAGGGACASGGCTGCCCCGGGGGAGCGAAACACGGAGCCTGCAGCTCAGTTAGACAACCTGTAAGCTTAATACTCAAAAATACACACGGGACGCTCCGCAGCGGTGCTGTAAAGCCCTGCTGAAGAGCTGAGCCCACCCGCCTGCCGCGGGGTTTGCAGAGGCCTTGGTGCAGCCYGGCGCGGGCGCTCGAGCGGCGCCGGCTCCTCCGCTGGCCATCGAGCACCAGGCACGAGCCCTGCGCCCTGCACGAGGCCCTCCCGGCAGCCCTGGAATTGCAGGGAGATCCGGTCAGTTCTCAGCCCGGTTCCTAAGGGGATCTCCTGCCCTTCCTGCTGCTTCCGTGTGTTCCCAGGTGGAGCCCGCGGCTGGCCGGGAACGGAGCTGCTTGTGGGCGCCCAGCCGAGCAGCTGGAGAGACGGGGCCAAGCGGTAGGAGCCATTAGCCGGGCACACGCAGCTTGCCTGGTCTGCGTCATTAACAGCTCCAAACAAAACCAGAGCCTCTCCAGAGGCACCAGAAACCTCCAGCACTCAAATGCAGCCAGGAGCACCCTGCAGAACCCCGGGGCAGGGAGGGAAGGAGAAGAGCCCGAGGTCCCCGTCTCCAGCAGCCCTGGGAAGGCAGCTGCAGAGCCCCGGCCTTTCCAGCAGAGCCGGCTCTTCCGCTGGGAAACTCCGAGCCTCCCCAAACGGAAAGGCTTGGAGATCTCTGCTTTGAGTCACATTTTCTAGCTTTTTCCTGAGCACAACTCCACGAAATTCCTCCTGGGATTTACACAACATATGGATTGCAAAAGTAGAGCTGGGGGCAGGGGAGGCGATAAAAAAGGAAAACAAAAAGAAAACATCTTTGCAGTCACTAAATGGTGTGGGATTTGTGCTCTTTCTTTTGATTACAATAATTAGCAACAACACAAACTGTAAAGCTACTGGCTACTGGCATAGCAGGCAAGTGCAAGGAAGGGAAGCAAAGGCCAGGGGCCTTTCCCTGTGCCCAGCCCAGCCCGGCTCTGTCCCGCTTGCTCCTGGCACTCCGTGGACAGCRTTTGTCCCACTATATTTAAGCTTTGGTATCAAATCCCGACACAGAAACCTCAGCTTCTACTCTCTATCAGCTTGCACAAAAAGCAGCACTGTGCCTGGCTGCTTTTGTCATGACTGAAAGCAGAATGATTAATAGTGATAATTATTGCTATTAAGGAGGAAACCCCTTGGGCACCAAGGCCAAGCGACGCCTCAGGGGCCCCACGAGCCCCGTTCAGGGCCCTGCAGTGCCCACACAAGTGGATGGGCTCCAGGGCCCCAATCTGGGGTTTACATGGATACTCGCACTCCAAACCTTCGGAGAGGGACTGAAAACCAGGGAAAACCACAGGGGAAAGGTCTGACACCGAGGGCTCCTCCTCCTGATAGGAGCCCAGCGCGAGGACGGGTCTGCACCGAAGCAGAGGGAAGGGCAGCAGCCCCAARGTCTCACGCGGCTTTTGCAGAGCTACGGAAACGAGTCACAGGATAACAGCCTTTCCAGAGGCACCYGAGGGGGCCTGGAGGATGTTTCCCAGCTCCAGGATACGTTGAGTTTATAACTTAAACCTGAGGCTAGATTTAGCCTCGGCCTTGCAAAGCGGTGGCGCGCAGCTCCAGCTCCAGGAGGGGTCTCCCAGAGCCAGGTCGGCAAGGCCGGGCTCAGACCACGCGCCGCCGCGTCCGCCTCGAGCTCGTGGGACAAGCAGTCGCCTCCGGCCCCGCGGGACCCCACGGCACCTTCCTGCATCCTGCGTCGTGCAGAGCTGCTCCTGTGAGGGCAGGAGCACGAGCGAGTGCAGGGCAGCACCCACCGTGATGCGAGGACCCAAACGGGGCCCGTGAATCCCCCTGAATGGAAGTAAGCGGGAAGCGGCAGGGATTCAATCCGCGGAGAGCTCCGCTCCCGGGAATTCTGCGGAGATGCCGCCAGCCCGGGCCATCTGCTGCTGCAGCGCAGCAGGCTGCCCCTGCACAGGGACCCTGCGAGGGCAGGGGAAGCTCCCAGCGYAATTCCCGGCGGGGAGAACAGCTGCCCAACAGCTGGCCGGGAGCTCGGGCTGCCGGGACAGCCTCCTCTCCCCGCTTCCCACGTCTCCGCCAGCATGCGGGGTTTCCCACTGCTCCAGCAGCCCCAGAAGTGAACGGATAAGTGCCGCCGAGCRGCACTTCCTTGCCAAAACCTATCCCATTCCTGCCGGCCGAGTGCAATCCCGGCCAGAAAGGCAGGGATCTCGGTGGAGCTGCACGTGCGAGGGCCCCACAGCCGCGTTCCTGACCGGAGCAGAGCTGCCGTCCATCAGGAGGATAGAGAGCAGCTCTCGCCTCCAGGCTGGACCTTGCTCCAGTTTGACGGATTTTGCTGTTTGCCACTGGGCCTGATTCAAGYGGAGCAGCATTCCTGCTGCAATCCAGCTATCCCGTTACTCAGCTTGGCTCCGTCTCGCTTCTGCGCATGGAAAGTTGAACAGTTCTCGGAAAAAACTGTTCCTAGGTGGAGACAAAAAAAAAAGGTGGATTAAAAATAAAACGCCCTGCAATTTCGTGGGCAGAGTTCTACCTTCAGACTTGGGTACTYGGTTAAATAAAGGGAAAACCCTTGCTTAAAAAAGGGAAAACCCAGGACGGCAACAGACGTTCAGACAGGAGCGGAGGCGCAGAGCTCAGTCTGAGCCTCCTGCTCTCCAGGCAGCCTCCAGCCTCTGCAGCGAGGTCCAAATTGGGCCTCACCTGCCTCCAATCGGCCCTTTTCTCCTTATGGAGCATTTTTAGCTCTCTTGGACATGAAAAATAGAGCGTCCCAGCAAAGCGGAGCCGGGAGAACACTACTGTTTGATCGGCCCCGTGGCTGCATTACGGACACACACTGTGCTTGGAAAGCACGAGAACAATCCATTACGGGGTCCTTAAACTGCAGCACTTCTTAGGCCTAAAATATAATCTCTGTCAACCTAATAGGCATTTCAGGCGCAAGGTGTGTTTTATTAGCTAGATGCTAATGGAGCTACAACGCATCAGGTCACATTTTAAAAGTTACAAATAGTTTATAAAGGCTTAATCAATCATTAAGTAGGTGTTCTAACGAACGGCTAAATCAATCATGATACGCCATGGCTCTAAGTGAGCTATCAGCCTTTGCAATAATCTGCAGCATCTTCAGCTGGGGTTCTTCKCTGTGTAAGGAACAGGCGTGCTGCAGAGCTGAGGATCAGACCGTTACCATCACTTATTTGCACACAGGCTTTAATGCAAACACGTGCTACGCGCGGGCACGTTTGATGGAGGTGATGTTAAAAGCAGAGGCGAAGCAGCGCACAGCGCTGAGGAGCGATCCCTGGGGAGGACGCTGGAGAATATTTAATAAAGGCAAGAGYTGCAGGCTAATTTCCCCCGAGGGCTCCCATTTGCAGCCTGTCGCAGGGAGGATCCATCACGGATCACCCTGGCATAGGCAAAACCCGGGGCTGTTTCCTCTCCTGCAAGTGGGGCCGGGGAAAGAGCCTTCCAGAGGGGTTGGCTCTGCTGCCTACAAGCAGCGACTCCTCGGATGGGAACAGAATTCCCATCTTTGCCCTTTGGTTGAGCACATGAGCAACCTCCCACCAGAGGAAGATGTGGGCAAAGGCTGGAAATCCTTATGAAGGAAAGTCCTCACACACATACTCCTTCCCTCAGTGTATTCCCTAATTTCAAGGGCCACGTTGTGGCTTTCAGAGCACCCCAGAGCTGCTGTTCCCTTGCAATGGCCACAAGAAGGTTCCTCCTCAGACAAGGAGCTCTTCCCCTGGTGAGCAGCGAGGGGCGACAATGGGGACACGGGTGGAGGTGACAGAACAAGCCTCACACCTTGAGATGGAGCTTTTAACACCAAGACATCCAACAGAGCATTGCTCAGGGGAGGAAGGGAGGAGTCCCTCCCCGGACGCCTGGGTCCCTCCCCGAAGCTCCATCTGCTCCTCCGTGCAACTCCAGCCCTTCTCTCTGCTGCTCGGCCTCCACTGGGGCAGACGGTCACAGAAAACCTGACTTAACAGGCACTTTGAGCCTGACACCAACTTTACACCTGACTTTACACCGTGCCAAGCAACAGGGGCAGAGGGGAGCCCGGGCACTCAGATTGGCGCCGTATCCGCACCCTCCAAACCCTCCCCACCTCCTGCCTYGCTGCCGTTTGCCTTGGCACCCCAGTCTGCACAATGATCATTAGTGGCTATTCTCTTTTCCAAGCAAAACCTTTAACCTCTAAAACATTTTGAAAATATCCAAGTCATGCTCCTGTGTGCAAAGGGGAGAAGGGAAAGGGATCCTATCCGCTTGGTTAAAAAGAGGATTTCAGGTCACTGTCTCTTATGCAAGAGCAGCGCACTCAGACAGGGCAAGATCAGCCACTAAGCAGGATTACAAACTTATCTGCTCTCAGTAGCGTGATCTTCTACAAAGAACCGTATCACAGAAACTAATATGGAAGATGTTTTAATAACGGCGCTCGGAATCACAACAAGGCAGGCGAGCGCTGGCACGGCGAGGCCGGCGGCGGCAGCGCGTGAGCAGGGCGCCGCGCGCTGARCCGCCTTCCTCTTCGCGGCGAGCGCGAGGGCGCAGGAAGCAAAACCCAAAACTCCCTGTGTCAAAACAGCGTGCGAAAGAAAACAGCGCTGGGGTGAATCCGGTGCCGGCCCCGCAGGGGAGCAGGGAGCTCCGCTGGSGTTTGCGGCGCTCCGGCTCCCAGCGCTGCTGCCCCTTCGCACCTGCAGCACCTTCCCGGCCCACGCTGTGAGAACCAATGCAAACGTCACACGACATCCCCCTCCTCGTTCTTTTTGGGGTGGATTTCCACACTTTTGCCCCCAAGCGCAGCCATGTGCACCCTCAGGCCAGCACTAGCACTACCTGCCTTAGAGCAGAGGAGCTCAGGAGGCAAAAACTGGCAGCATTACCCTCCAAAGCTCACAGTGGAGGTAAAAAGCTTCAAAYGAACATTAAACCTCCAGATAAACTCTCAGAGATAACTGAAATACATAARCCCCTAAGCCAAGACTCAAAACAAGCAGTTTTGAGCTGCTGCTTTGCAGCTGGGAGCTGAAGCCACGAAGAACATACTTGCTGAAGATGTCTCTACTAAATGAATGCAAGAACTTCCACTATCTCTTGGGAATATCAATAAATGGACAAAACGCTCTCAGGTGATGGCTGCATTGGGCAGCCAGCAACGTTTATGAGAATGTTTTGGTTCCAGAAAAGCGACATCCCCTTGCTGTGGCTTAAAGGCCTCTGCAATGAGACGGGAGAGGGGCCTTGCCCGAGTGCAGAACGTTCCCAGTGGTGCCAGGGCACGGGCGAGCCGAGATTTAGCAAGTCCACGGCGAGGAATTCCTGCCCTGAGCCATGTCTTTCTGAGGCAGGAAAAATCCTGATTAAAAAGAGAAAGAAAAAGCACGTCTCTCAGTGAGAGGTAACATGAGTTTAATAGCAAGAACTCRAATGAAAAACAAGCACCCATTAGAGAATCTGGCATTAGATGGCTGGGAACAGGAAAAGRGCAGTGCCTTGTTGTCCCCGTGCCACGTACTAGAGTTAAATCTGCCATGGGCAACTGCTTCTTGCTCAGCGCTCCCTCATCTGTATGGACTATTTGCAGTAACAACATTAGAGCAACCATCAAGCAGATGCTTAAAAAATGCAGAATGACGYTCAAATGACATCTATCCATAAATCAGCCCAAACCACAAACATCTGAAGAAGATTTGCACTTAATCCAATTGACTGTAATCTCTCTCTTCAGTTAAAACGACAGAAACGTCAAAATGGGACTTTGCTCCTCTGTCAAAGCATCTCATGGTGAAAAGGAAAATAAGCAGGCGCTCGCGTGCGGCAACAATTATTAGGTTAGAAATGTCAAAACTGYGCTTTGATTCCGACTATTAGCAGCCGCATCTACATGCTGGGCCCTTCTGTGTCGCTCAGTGTGTCCCAAAACGGGGCTCGGACCATGTGCCACCATGAGGACACAACCAGCCCCTTGGTGGCAGCTCTACTGCCTCGGTGCTCCCCTCCACTCAGTGCCTGCCTTAGGGCACGTGTAACAAAATATCCCCATTTACCAGGAAAACTGCAATTTACCAGGAAAACTGCAATTTATCGCTTCCGAGGAAAAACAAAGACTCGAAAAGACCAGCCTTAAATTGTTTTCCCCACCTTCCCACTTAATTAGCAAGCAGGATAATTAACTCCATCCCCGGGAGTTCAGCACGTGTGCATATGCATATATATTTCTGTGTGTAAGGGAGTATGTGTTTTTTCCAGTGGTCACACATTCATTGCCCGAGAACACACACACAAAAAAAACCCCACTATTGTCAGGAGCAGGGTCTTCATGCATTATTTAACAAGAACTCTGTTGGCAAAACGGGTGTTGTTTTTATATAAAAGCTAATAGAAATTGTACCTCCAGGTGTCAAAACACTGATGGTAATTCCTGCTGCCTCAGACATCTTGATGTTTCAATTTTAGCAGTGTGAGGAGCCTGCAGGGAATCCAGGAGGGTAAAGTGCTTGTGCTCAAAGAGAAGCAGAGAGGAGGAGAGCCTTTTTATTTCTTTATAAAGGGCTCAGGGGAACAGTTCTGCTCACTGGAATGATCAGATCTGGTTGCCTCGCTCGTCGCCGTCCGCGAGTGGCGAGGGCGGGACGGGCTAACAGCGCGGGCAGSGGAGGCTGCCAAGGGAAACCTCGGCGAGCAGGAGGTGTCACTGGGRTCGAGCAGCACGACAGCAGCTGCAGTTACAGGCACCTTAAAGGCTTCCACGAGACCACGCAAGCTGGGATGTCGCAGCCGTTTTAAGCTTGTGCCTTAAGGAGGGAAGCTGCTGGACCCCCCCATACAGCGACTCCCAACCGCGCTCCTTCATTTGCACCCTCTGCATGGAGGTGAGGGTTGCACCTCTACCCGCCTCTCTGCTGTTTTTCTTAAAAATGAAATAAATAAATAAAGAGAGATTTGCAGCTGCCTCTGCAAGCGCTGCTGATGCCGGCTGATCCAGCACGGAGGTGTCACCCTCGGCTCAAAGACTTCGCATCAGCAGCTGTCACCTCCGCTGCTTCCTGCCACCCTCCTTCCCCGCGGTGACCTTTCAACCTCAAGCTGGGTTCACTTTGCACATCCCACGAGGGGAGGGGTGCAGCCCGTGCACACACAGGGACGGCTCCRCGCAGCACCTCGCGGTATCAGGGCAAGGAACCTGCAAGAACAAACCCACCCTTCCACCCAGCACAACGTCCCCAGGGCCTCCGAGACGTCTCAGACAATGAGTGGCCACCCATCTCCTGCCATCTGCACCCTTTCTGTTCCCCCAAGACTCCTCTTTAAAGCCAAGGCTCAATTCCAACACTAGAAAAAAAGTTTCCTGACAGTTGACACCCGTTTGGTCAATGCTGACAGCAAGATCATGCAGAACTGACTCAGCCGGCTGCGCCTCCTGCGAGCCGGGATGGAGCGGTGCAAAGGTGGAGTTGGAGATGCACAAAACGGCCCCTTCCCCTGCCAGGTGCTGCAGTGCTGGGCTGCAGGGTGCTTAGGGGAGAAAAAAACACCTGCCTTCTCAGCAGAGCCGCTYAGACGGGGCCGCAAAGCTCTGGCAGATCCTCCAGCGGGTCACGAACTTCCACAAGCACCGAGGAAATTCCCAAGGAGAAGCAAATCCAGGCAGGAGCGGGTGAAGCCGAGGAGCGCCAGAACCGTGGCTGCTCATGGTGCGGGTGCTTCCAAGTCCTGTCTGCCCCGCAGCCAGAGCTGCGGCCGCTCCCACGTCACAGAGGAGCTGGCTAGAGACAAGAAGGCTGAGGGGACCTATCAGAGTGAACAAATACCTCAGGGGAGGGAGGGAGTAGGATGGGGCGACCTCTTTTCAGTGGTGACCACCAACAAGGACTAGAGGAAACGGCCACAAACTGAAGCACCAAGAGTTGAGGAAACAATTCTTGACAGTGAGGGTGACCGAGTCCTGGAACAGCTGCCCAGAGAGGTTGTGGAGTCTCCTTCTCCGGAGATCTCCCAAACCTGCTTGGACGCAGCCTGTGCCACACGCTCTAGGTGACCCTGTATGTGCAGGGGGGCTGGACTGGAGGATCTCCAAAGGCCCCTTCCAACCTTGAGGATTCTCCGACTCAATGAACGGTTGAGGTTGGAAGGGAGCCCTCGAGCTCCCCCAGTCCAGCCGCCCCTCGCTGCTCCCACCACGGCTGCCGCGGCCTGGTCTGTGCGAGGAGATGACCTCATTCCTCGGGCCCGGAGCGGGAGGCGGCGCCGCTGGCTACCCGCCACCTGCTCATTTTTCACGTTAAAAAAATAATTTATGAGAGAAAGCAGGTTTTATTAGCTCAGAAAAAAAAAGGAAAAGAGAAATCACATTAGACCCAGGGCCTGCCCTTGGGCGCATTGGCTCCAGGAGCTCCTAATGGCCGTGACGCCCGCTGCTCCGACAGCCCTGGAAACACTTTCCTGGGGCAAAAGCGCCTTTCTCCTCGTATTTGTTAAGGCAGATTTCTCCCGAAAGCACAAGGGCTTCCAACTCCAGCTCGTAACGGCTCCAGAAGGGCAATTACGTGCATGAACCGCGGCTGGTGCCGCGACGTGGGTGCAGATCCGTGGCGTGGGGCACCCACACGGGCTGGGTGCTCAGCAGGGGAGTCGCTTTGCCCGGACTTGCGACGCACCGTGTCTGTGCACACACACCGAGCACGCGCTCCGCACACCCAGCGTACACAAATCCAGCCTCCACGCACATTTTATAGACTCAWATTACGTTATAGATTCACACATACATTGCTTATAACTCTTAAGAACAGAACATAGAGTTCATCTTGGCTCGAATCCCAGAGGAAGGAAAAAAAACCTTGCAGTAACAAATATAACTCAAGTTGAGTCCAGGAGCATCTGTGGTAAGAGAACAGTATTACGCATCATTAAAGTATTGAATTATTTTGCATGCCCACCCACGTGTGTCGCTGGTAATGCGAGTCAAGTCTGTCATTTCAAGGGACATTTCTTCAAGTATTTCACCGCTCTCCAAAATTTGTGCTGCAACTACACAACACATGCAGCAAATGTGGGCAACACTGGAAAAATAAAAGCACTTTGCTCCTTATAGTGCATGTTGGACAACCCCTCATGCAAGTCAGAGCCATCATGTCTCTGTATTCCCGGTGAGGACCCAGACACATCAATATGAGGCTGTAATTGGACCTAAATACTGCATTAGCTGCTGAATTACATGTGCCACAGACAGACGGTGCCCTGCTCCATAAGCAGACCCGCATGACAGCGGTGACGATATTGAACCGTTACGCACCGCGCYGCAGCGACCCGCCAGAGGCAGCAGATGAGCGTGCACTGAAAACACAACCCTGGCGTGGGTCACCACGCAGGGAAGAACATGAAAAATAACAACAAATCATGGCACACCACTGCTTCCGTATGCCTGACTGCGAGTTTCCAGGACATCCAAAAGCCCTCTTATTGCCCCGAAAATCCCSGCTGTCACTCCCAGGCACTGATCCGACACAGCCCGGCCCTCCCCAGGCCCTGCGGACCCGGCAGTGCTTTCCAGCACCACTGCGTGATCCCTCGTGGACAAGGAATTCCCACCGCATGAGAAACGTCCTTTCCAAAGGCTACAGCCCCAGGACCCCTCGCAAAACTATCCGACCTCAGGTTCTGCGAGCGGAGTTTTACCAGCACCAACTCTCTTTATGCAAGAGCCAGCGGAAAAAAAAACAGCAGCTGCAAACTCCCACCGCCGCGACCCGAGTCAAAACACCCCGCGCTGCTTTTCAGGCAAACCCAAATTACAGCATCATCTGCTGACTGCTCCAGGGAGGAACAAACCCACATTAATTACAGACCAACTTTGCAATTCACCTCGCAGAAGCGCCCAGCACTGGCAGAACTGCTTTGATCACCCCGACAAAACCGCACTCAGCCGACGGAGCAACGCGTGAGAGCAGGATATGCAGCGAAGAAAAAAACTTTTTCTCTCTTTTTGTCGCTGCCCTCCCCTTTCCCTCCTCCCAGAAAATAAACACCTCGAGCCAACAGGGTCTGGGGGGATAAAGCTGCTCACAAGACTCTGCATTTTATCTCCTTCAGCAAACGCCGGCCACCTCCGAGCCCATTTGCAGCCTCCGACACCACACGCTGCTCCTGTGTCGYGGGGCCAAGTCCTGGGTTTTTTTTCCAAAGCAACTTCTTTTCCGACGTGGCCTAGTTTAGCTCTCCCGACAAAACCTCCGCCACAACAAAAGGTGCCCGGCCGGCCCCGGGGGGCACTTACCTAGCGGCCCCCGCGCGCCACCTCCAGCATCTTCAGCAGCGACCGTCTCCAACTTCAAAATAAATAAATAAAGGAGGCCACACAGCCTTAAAACCGAGCTGGAAATGAAATGGAAAGCCTGTAATTATTTCTCAATGCTCCTGCCAGTCTCAGCCTATAAACACAGTGGATTACATAAGTCCACCCCTCCTGTTTTGAAGCCAAAAGTATGAGCTTTTCCTCCCGCTCCAGCAGCAAGTAATAATTCCTCGTCGGCATGGCAACGCTGGCCCGCTTCCAGCAGACAATGGCCGACTTGAAATACTGCGAGGCCTTTTTATAGCTGAGCTCCCAAAACCTCGAAAATATTAGCTATCTCCCGGCTAAGCCGAGCCGCAACCTCTCCCTTTTAACCGTTTCCTGCCGGGGCCGCGCGCCGGGCGGCTGCAGGGCTCTTCCCAGCTTCCGCACGCCGGGAACGCTTCCGTTTCCATGGGTTTGCCGAGCGCTCCCCACGGCCGGCGGCGACGGCAGGGGGGCACTGCTGCAGTTGCCGCCGAGCGGCGATGGGTGCGAGGGCCGCTTGGCAGCGCGGAGCATTCCCCTCCTGCAAAGCCCGGGCTCCTGCTGCAGCTGAATTAAGTTAGCAGCACTGATGCACCTCCAGCAAGGGCCGGGAAGCCAGGGATGAAGRCAATGTCCAGGTGAAGGGTGGCACGTCCGTCACTGACCCCAAGAGCTGTGAGCAGCCGGCCGTGCTGCAGCTCCGAGCAAAACCCACCCCGAGGGCTGGGAGATCCTCTGCAACACGCCGAGTTCTGCAAGTTAGCAAATAAGCAATGAAAACAATAGAAACTAAACAGAAAAAAAAAGTACAAAGCAGAGCCAAGGACACCACAAAGAAACCCAGCTCACTCCTGAAAGCTCAAAATAGCGTTTCCCGTGTTGACGATGCGGTCCGAGCCCGACCGGCGCTGGGAGCCCAGCAGGGCCCTGCTCTGCGCTCGGCCGATGGCCGCTCTCCACGGAGCACCTTGAGCTGCCCCGCGAGCAAAAGGACAGGCTCCAGCGGCCCRGGGGAGCCCTTAACACTCACAGAACACAAGGCTAAACAAAAAAGGACATTTCTTTCTAAATCTCATTAAGTGGGATAGTGTGATTATGTTCTTTTTATGTGCAAAGGTGATAATACCACGTGGAGTTCCAGTTTGATTCATTACTTTATGAGGAAACAGGAACACAAACCCTGTGGGTTCCTGACTCCCAGGCCTCGTGAGCTCCAAGCTGTTCAGTCTTTGCTACGAGGCTGCATTTCCTTAGGCCACCAAATCGGTCTAACCCTTGCAGCAACGTCCTCCACCTCCTGGCACAACCCAGGATGTGGCAAACACTGAAGGATGTTGGTTCTTGTGGCAAAACCTCCAAGCTGGTTGGAAGCAGCACTTGTTGCCTCAGACAAGGGGGCACGTTGGGCTGCAGCGGGGCCAGGCAGAGCCACGTGCAGGGAAGCACCACAGGACAAGTACCCCCGTCCTACAAGCTGAGGACTGGTCAAGGCCAAGGGCTTCCCCATGGAAGCTCCGTTCCATCAAAGGAGACCTCAGGGACACGGCTGTGGCACAGCCACCTTTTCTTAGGACAACCCGCGGCGCACAGAYGGGGAGCAACAAGTTACAACTGCAAAACCCTGCTTAAACTTGAAAATGGCATCGGGCTACACGTGTTCTCCCAGCCTAAACCCCTAATTAAAGGGGCTATTCTTTACAGCTCTGGAGCCGCTCCAGCTCCCATTGTTAAATTTAAAATAAAATCCTGCAACCCCACAGCATCTGTAAGACATTAGAACATTCAATACTTATTTATTCAGCTTTAAGACCTTATTTAATGAATTTTCCTCTCAGAACTCAAATGCAAGGATTTCAAGCAAATAACCAATAGCACCTCTTTGAGGATGCTCCTCCTGCCTCGCTGACCAGCAAAGCTTCTCCCATAACATCCTCAACTCCAGCCAATTCCAGTCCAAGGGGAGCAGGCGCCGGGTGCAGAGCTGTGGGACACACCGACTTGGACCGTCAGGACCCAGCGGGATCCACAGCCGCTGAAGCCAGCGCAAACACGACCCCTTCACGCTYGGGACAAATCCAGTGGATCTGACCACAAGAAAAATCATCACAAGCACAACAGAGAAGAAAAAACCCTCTAGAAAGCCAGTCTGGGTCATCACTAACAATGCTGGAGTTGCCAGAACCTTCTTGTTCCAACCTCTGTAGGTTGGAACCTACAAAGACCTGTCCAAGGCAGGCAGGTCTTTGTCCTCCTCTCYGGACAGAGCTCCGCACGCCGTCGTTTATGACCCTGCTAATTAACACCAGGCTAGTGGCGCTGGTTAGTTAGCCCCAGTAGCACTAGCGGTCTGTCCAGCACAYGTTCAGCCACGGCACGGGATCCAGACGTGACGGCCTTCCTCATCAAACCTGGGGAAGAGCTGGGGCTGAATGCCAGAGCTCCGCAAAATCAAAGGGAGCCTCCGTTCACCTCCCGGGGAGCAGGATTTCAATCCCAGTCTCCAGGAATATTGCCCATTAGTGGTCTCTAGAGCACGTTAGCAAGCCATTGACCCACCCACAGACCTCTGGTTTTCTGTGGAGCAGAATGTAACACATAACATTAAAGATAGTCTCAATATCAGCCATGACCTCTGCCACGAGCAAACCATCTCCCATTCTGGAGAGCAGCTTGTCCTGGGAAGCGCAGCTGGACAGGGAGCCCCACCAGCAACCAAGAGCCAGCGCAAGCGCCCGCGAGCACCACGCTCGTGATATCTCCCCTTGGGTGATAACATCTTATCTAGGCATTCCTGCCTGCTGACTGAGAGCAGCGCTGCTGCACGCAGAGCATGAAAAGGGCAGGGAGGTTTGCAGAAAATCCCAGCGAGTTCCTCAGCCCGTTCCGCAGCCAATTCAACTGTTGGTTCATGCATGCATTAGCTGTATAAAATAGCTTTTTTTAAATCGCAAAAGAAACTCTGAGAGTGAGTAGAAGGAAGGCTGTGTGATCACCACTCCACCGCCGGCCACGGAGGCATCGCGACCCTAAACACACACAGACCACGTAGCTCCCACCCATGGCTGCACCTTCCCCTGCTCCCCACGCCAGGACCTTCCAAACCCACCAGAGTCCCAGGAAAAAYCAGCCCCGGGCACTTTTGCATCTACAGCAGCGGAGCCTGCAGCTGCAAAAAGCCTTTCCAGGGACCAAGTGGCGTCTTTAGGAACACGTTCTGACGTCAAAAATGTTGCTAAATGGGCAAACCGAGGGAGCAAAGGGCACGCCTGTGCAGACCGAGGGATGCTGGACAAGGAACAAAAAGAAGGGAGGAGGTGGAAAAGGAGAGTCATTCAGGAATCTGTTCCTACGCTGGTGCTCCCAAACAGGCTTCCTCTGACTACAACACAAAACTCAGCAGCAGAAAATACCCAGCGTACTTAAAAGCCCCCATCAGCAAAGAGACCCCAAATTAACGCTGCCTGTAACGGGCACRTGGCAAATAGCCATGAAAGAGGAAAACCTGTCCTGGTAAGGAGATGGCTTGAAGAAGAAGAAAGGAAAAAAATGGAGGGGAGAGTGAAGAGGAGTATTTAGTTCCTCYGTTTAGAGAAAAAAAATAAGAAGGAAAAACACAAGACAGATTTCAAAGCTGCTCAGTACAGGAATGAGTCCTCCCAATTGTTTCAGTGAGCTCTGGATTGCATCTTTGCCAAAACCTGCCTATGCCGTAAGGAAAACACAAAAAAACTAAACAAAAACTACTCTTAAAGGCATACGTTTATGGTGAGCAGGACTAAGCATTGAGCTCTGCACAGAGCTGCAGAAAATRTAAGTGCTCCCATGAACAAGCCTGATCTAACAGACCCAGCAAGCAGAGGAAGGAGGTAGTTAAGATATTCAACAGCTAATTACAAAATGTATCAAACCCCAGAAAACCAAAGAACCAGTTGGCTCAGGCTGGATGTGGAAAGAGGAGGCGGGTGAGCTGTGAGGAAGTTCAGAGCTGACTCTTACGCAAGCCCAAGGGCTAGGTACAGATTTGAGGACACGTGTCCGGCCGCTGACCGGCAGGGCTGGTGGCCACGGGGCTTTTGAAGCAAGGCTCGAGTCCCCAGCAAGTTTCCAATTCACATTTTAATTCCGGAAATAGTGAGTCCATCGCTTACCAACACCCGCCAGCCCTGCCTGCAGGATGAACCCAAATCAGCACGTATTTGCAGTCTCAAACACCAATACCCCAGCACGAGGAGGAGRAGGAAAAACAAAAGCAAACAAACAAAACCAGGGCTGTGCCCTCGGCACACGACCCRGATGCCTCCCCAAAGCACCACTGTTTTCTATTTATTCTCCACTGGAGCTTCCCCTCCACATCCACCTCCTCCTCCTTCCACGCACAGGCTGATAGGCCATTGAAGATCTCGYATCTACTGGCTCTGCCCACCGTGCCCTCCACATTTAAGATAAGCAGGTTATGATAAACGCCGGGTAGAGCCGGCCGCGCGGGCAGGACGGCTGAGGGGAGCGCGCRCTTCAATATTTTGTCCCCAAGAGCTCGGCCAAACCATTTAGCAACAGAGCACAAACCTAATAATAGACACAAGGATACACAGGAGATAAATGTACACAAGACAAAAATAAACCCCAGCCTTGTTATGATTTTAATACGGGAGCTAAACTGGGAAATGATAAATGAAGACRGCTTCCACAGTCGAGGCAAGAGGAAAATTTAACTCCCAATGGCCCGCGAGCAAACAAACACGGTGCAAACCGCGGGGGAGATCTGCAGAAAGCTGAACAATCAGATGAGAATTACTTAATACATTTTTCATTATTTCAAGTGCCACTGATTTCTTTTTTAAAGCTCTACAGTTCTCGAGTTAAACTGGAAGCAGATTTGAAGCAACTGTTCCYGTTCTCAAACATCAACCACGTGCGACCGGGGGCCCAATGTCCATGCCCACGAGCTGCTTTGGGCTCCTGGAAGYGCTGGAGCTGCTCAGCAGCTCACGCTCGTGCCAGGACAGGGTGTCAGGGCTCTTCCATACCCCGCAGCTCGGCTCCTACGTGAATTCCTGCTCCATGAGGCCGGGCCCCTCCTCAYGCTGTCTCCGCGGCTTCCCTGCTCCGCACTAGGAACAACCTCTGGAGCTTAATGAGACCAGCTAGAGCCTCATAGCACTTCCCTGGGGCCACCTCCAGTCTTCCCGCAGGAGCATCCCGAGGAGCCTCGGGAAGATTTCACCACCCTGAGCCACGCGGTAGCCCAAGCTATACAGGTACACAGGCAAACACCCACTGCACCATCAGCAACGGTGGCCACGTCCCACTGACCCCAGATGAGGTGACTCCAGCTCCGGGTTTCACAGGGCCATCTCAGACGCTCCGCAGGCTCCGGACATGGGAACGCAGCGCTCTCCGTCCACATCACACCGCTGCGTTCACAGCCAGGGCTCTTCAAAGCAGCTCCGACCTCACACAGGAGCAGCCCTGCAACGGTGGCCACCACGGTGGCCTTTCCAGGAGGGGCTGCATTTGTCTGCTGGGACGCACGGGACAGGGGGGACACGGTCAGGAGCTCCCGGCACAGCGGGACCGGCTCTCGCTCCCAAGCACAGCTCCAGCTCCTAGGCACCACCAGACCAGTTTCCCAAGGGCTCCAAGGACCYCGACTTGGCTCACGCTCCATTCCCACCTCATGAGCTCCAACTTTGCAATGCAGATGGGAACACAATTCTGGAGCAAGGCGAGAGGGGCCAGCACCACGTGCAACCTCTTCCTCTGCTCAAGGGCTGCTCGTCTCTTCTTCTTCACCATTTGGCCTTCTTTGTGGCTTTAAAGCTCATGAAAAAGCTTATTTGGAGGCTAACGAGGGAAAACCGGAGAACTAACGAGGCACAAAATTCATTACATGTTGCCCTCTGCTCAAACCATCCCATTAAAAAGGACAAAACGGYCACTTTAACTAAAAAGGAAGAGACCCTTTAAACCAAGGTCCGGATAATTTGGCCCAGTGTCACTTACCCTCCGCTGAAGGTCTTGCACCACACGCGCAAGGTAGGATGCTATCGAGTAATCTGAGGAAACATCCATGGGCTTTTCACCCTTCTCTTGAAATTGAGATTCAACAGGAAACCACAAATACACCAAAGCAATTAATTTTTCTTTACCAAATGTTTCCAGTCGTGTCGCAGTTTTAACAGTAAGCAAACTATTTGGGTGCTTTCCAGTTCTTGTGCAACAACGTTCCGCATTTTTCATTTTATTTTTTTAAATAATCGGGCTGAGATTTTCAAAAAGACCTTAGAACAAGTTAGGGAGTCAGCGCGAACAGAGCTTAATCTCCCCTCTAAATATTTACCACCACCAAGGTTGCTGTCAGACATAGCAGAGGTTTTCTACAAATGCCAAAGAACGACTTTCCCCAGCTAAAAATACAGCAAATAGCCGAGGAAATAAGAGCAGAACAATGTAACTGCTGATAGAGGCAACGTGGAGCTATTTGAATCCCATAAATAAAAGTCTCATTCAGACATTCCCCTCGCTCCCTCCCAGCGCAATTTCAGGAGAACAAAGAAACATTAAGTCTTACTTTCCTGGTGTATATTTGATCAGACCTTCTGTTAACACAATATGACAACGGCAACGAAGGGAGGAATATCACAGCTAAACAAGCGGCTCCCATTCCCCTTCCTTCTGCCGAGCCCTCGCTGACGCAAGGATGGAGCAGCTGCTCTCTGTTTTTAAACAGCTCCATATTTCATAAGAAGCTGCCGATTTCGGAGAGGACAGAAACCCCAGCCAACGGCTTGCAAAACGGGAGGCAAACGAAAGCAATTCGGGACACGCTGTTGAAGCGCCGCTGGGTCCGTTTGCTGGGGCCATTTGCTCGGCTTCCTTCCAAGGCACCAGCGCGGCTGCAATTCCCAAAAAGAGTTCCTGCTCTATCTTAGCCTCCATCATCTCCATCAATATGACCTTAARGATTTGTTTAGAACGGAGCAGAATCCAGAAAATCTCTCCTACCCATGTGTCTCCCACGACACATCTTCCATAATCCCCTCTCTCCAAGAGGGATGCCCCATTCAAGCTTTTTCCACTCGTATCAGAAAAGCTTCAATCCACATGGAAGCCCTGTCTGGGATTTTATAAAAAGACCAAATGTAAAATGGAGAAATAATAAATAAATAAATAAATAAATAAAGGGTCAGAGCCAGAGTACAGGGGTCACTCAGACTCCCTCTCCTCTCGTGCTGCCCTCGGGAAAGCCAGGGCAGGATTCTTGCAGGGCCAGAAGCAGTTTAGGTGGCGCTTAGCTGCTCCTTTAATAGGATTGCCCTCTTCAAGAGGGGTGAAAAGATCATTACAATGATAATTCGTGGACTCAAGCCCTTCTATTAAGGACCCATTACCTCAAAGGTCAGTAATTGCAAGCCCTAGACAGCTCTGGCCTTGACAGCCTATCTTCCAAATGCCCCAAGTGCCTGCCCGCATGCCTGCGCCCAGGATAGCAGGGGAGAAGGCTGCGAACGCGCGGCCGCCAAGAGCACAATTTCCTCTGGCAGCTCCCATGGCTGCGTCTTCTCCAGTATCTTTAATTTCAGTGGCTTTTCCTTGCTTCAAAATAGTTCTTCCGCCTCAGCTTAATGCTTATTTCAAGGGAGGGCCTGATGAGCATCTTCAAAGCTGCTGCTGCTGCTGCTTAAAAGCGGCCTGGAAATATGGAAATGGAGAGATTGCTTTCAAATCAGGCRACGGGTTAAATCGTCTCGTCCAGGGTTCTTGGCTGGCAGAGCAAGGCCACGGCCCGGAGCCTGGGCACAGCGATGGGCACGGCTGTCGTGCCCCTTCCCAGGGCATTCCCGAGGGCTTTGCACACGCGGGAGCGATGCAAGCCCTGCTGTGGGGCAGGAGCAGCTTCCTGGGAACACGTGGTGATGGATGGAGGACAACACTCAGCAGAGGGCTGGAAAACAATCAGGCCAAGCCATAAACCATGTCCCTCCGTGGCACCTCTGTGCATTTATCCAGGACCAAGGCAACTTCTTCCAAGGCGCAGCGGGGAGTAACACCAACATGACAAACCTACAACGATTATTAGAAAGGCATCATCCGCATGCAATTTTGAATTTAATTCAATTAGGCACCCTGCTAACTTCATTACTTATTTAACCGGGCTGCTCGTTCCATCTGCACCAGGGCGGTTTCGGGGCGGCGCGGGGCCCTCGCAGGCTCCTCGGCTGCAGCCCCTGCATCACCCACCCGAGCTCGGCACTTCCAGCGGCTCCGGGAACGGGGACCGTGACCACACACAGACCTTTGTGCCTTTATTTCTCTACCTGAGAGGGGCCGGGGGTGGCGGAAGCAAGCGCGGATCTATCACCRTTAGTGAATCCTCGGGAGGGAAGCGGCCCCGCTACGGAGGAGGAGACGCAGCAGCTCCAGCAGCTCCCTAAAATAGCCGGCAGTAGGTGGTAAAATACCTCGGGCTTAGACAGCAAGGTCTCTCTCAGCAAATTCAGGCACTTAAAAGAGGCATGATTGACAGGAGTAAAGGAGTGTGAAATGATGTAGACACTGGCTTGAAATTAAGATAATCCTCTTTTTTTATTAAGGCTTCCCTGCAACCCAGCATTTCCTCCTTAAAGCAAAGGGTTCAAAGTAATCTGAGCACCTAGGGAAGGAAAGAGGGAAAGAAAAGGCTGGAAAGCTGCTGAGCAGCACAAGGCCACCGCAGCAGAGACACCCCAAAGCGAGTCCTTCTATACGTACATAGACTTAGGAGTAAATATGTTTGTATATATACATACACACACGTAAGAATGAGACTTTGATGCAGTTTGCTCCACACAACTCAAGAGCCCCACAYGGGTTGGTCTGAAGCACCAGGAGCCCTATGAAGAGACTGCTCCCCACTTGGTGCTTTTGGATCTGCTACTGGAAAAAGCCCAGCTCCAAAGGCAGTGCCTGTTAGTTTTATATTACCTGGGAAATGAGAGAACTGAAATTACTGCCCCCATGCACTGAGAATTGTCATGAAGCCAACACACGTTCAGCAGCAGCAATAACCACAGCCCCTGCAAAGACTTCAAGGAGAAGCAGAATCAGCAGAAGCGATGAGTTTTCCAGCTAGCTCTAGTAAAAACGAAACTTTGTCTAGCTCATGGCCCTGTGCTGATTTTGTGCTCAAGATGCTCAAATGGGAGCTTTACGTCAAGGAAAAAAAAATCTAAATTTCATTTTTATTAGCATTCAACCTCCCCCACGTGCCTGTTCCCGGTGCACGAGCCCCGAGACGATTGACACGGAGCTCGAGGTCCCTTCTCCAGGGAGCACAGCATGGGCTTGTGCAGCAGGACACAGCAGTGCCCAGGACAGAGCCCAGGGAACGGGCCGGACTGATAACACCGGGATAACTCCATCTGCCCCAAGGCGAAGAGATCCTGCAGGCTCCACAGAAACAGAGCATCCTAGTTTCCATTTCCTATGGCAAACGGCTCTCCGGGGCCTCCTGTAGCCTCCTCCAGCAGGAAGAGGCAACGTCCAACGCCTCATTGCTGACATTTAAGAAGGTGACGCGCCGGGCGCCCCGTTGACACCGCAGCGGGGAGCCGGGCTAGCAGCTATACAGTTGCACGCTCCCCAGGCTGGGGATTTCAAATCACAGTTTAAAAAGGAGAGAGGAAGTCAACCTACAAAAACAAGCAACTTAATCTAGGATGTATTTATCCCCACATACCATGAGGCCACGCCATAATGTAAACACCTGGCCGGCTTACGCATTTCTCCGCCTGCACCACGGTCCAAGGCAGGTTCTCATCTGGAAACTTTTATGTTCTAAACACTATTTCTACCCGCTCCACGGTGCCAAAACGCCTGGAGGAAGCAGTATGTGCGTGGGGGAGGAAAGGAGCAGGACAACAAGTGGTGTGGAACCAACCTGCCACTGCAGATACCAGCAGAGAACTTGAGGAGGGGACATGTGGAACGTGCTAGAGGTGGCATGAGATGACCATTGGCTTTTGAGATGGTCACACGAGGCGAGTTGCTGTTCTCCGGTGGCTTACAATAAAAAACAGATTCACATTGCCCCTAGGTAGATCCAGTTCTGTACCTGTTTACTAAGCCCAGCTCTCATGCCAAGCTCCAGTGTTTCCTGGCCAGCGAATGCTGCTCATACACAACAAATCTGGGCTTTCATCGGGCCTTCCCGTGTCACAGGAGCTGTGATGAAGCTCAGCCAGCCCCCGAGCACACTGCTCTTCACAACACAGAGCACCAAAAAAGCAGCCTACAAGTCCCCTCCAGCGCCAGCCCAGCGCGACTGCCTATCAAGGTCCTTTTTCACGAACTCCATGATGTGTCTCTAGCTGCTCAGGGAGGCAGCATCAAAAACCCAGGCAGACAGCTCTCTGATGCTAATGTTTCCATCTGCTCAGGAGCTGCTTTTATTTAAGAACAGAMTAAAACCAGGCGTGCTCTGCTGCAGCACCGGCCATGTGCACAGACACTCCGCGGCACCCCGGAGCTTTCAGAGGCCRGGGGGCACGCGGATAAACAGCCCTTTAAGCAGAGGGGCACGTCAGGAGGCCCCCGAGCAGCTCTGTAAGAGATGCTTGGCCTAAGAAGCTCAGTGCAGAGGGCCACGTGAAAGCCCKTTGCCTTGGTTCGCAGCCCCGCTCAGCACCGTGACAGGCTCAGCCTAAACAGGCTGCCCTTCCCCGTGCTCCAGCCACCGAGGTGAAGACTGCAGTGACCCCGGCCGGCCTTTCTGCTCTTTACTTCAAAGAAACGCGACCCAAAGTCCAGCAGGGTTAACGGACCGGCTCACATTGACGTCAGCGAGGTCCCTGGTTAAGGCCACTGGAGTATTTGCCTTTTTCTTGGAATTAGCGCTGCCTGGAAGCCAAGAAAGTTAAGGCCGAGCGGCGGTTGTAAACACGGGATTGACCCTCTCGGCCTTGGGCTTCTTTGCAGAGCGCGCGTGGGGGGCGGGCAGGGCTCGGGGGGCACCACTGCTCTGGGAAGGGTTTGCAGGGTTTGCTCTGGGAAGGGGGCACCAAAGGTTTGCAGAGCGGCTGCAAACTTGCTTTGAGCTTGATTGTAGCTAAGACGGTTTTTTGAGCAACTTCCCAGAGCCATTTACCTCTTGCACCCATCTCTCCTGCCTTAAACATCAGGAATTGGTTAAACACCAATGCACGGTCTGGGAATACATACAAAGATTAATCCCAGCTCTTTGATAGAAACTCCCAAGACTTTCACATAAGAGCTCTGARAGACAAGAATTCCTCTTCTCCTGTGCCAGAACACCTGCTTGCTTGGATGCCAAATACCACTGGCTTCAAAAAAAGCAACAAGAAAGCACCATTCTCCCCTTCTTTTGAAGCTGATCGATGCATCTGCTTGAGAAGCTGAGCGGCAGACAAAAAGGCCTTTTACACAGCCCGTGGCTCACTGGCAAGGCAAGCRGATCAGTCACCCTACCAAAGATCACTTCCTTACCAGCCCTGAAATTTGAAAGGGTCAGAGAAAACAGCCTCACCGAGCAGTTATGGATTCAAGTCACTTCACAGCAGCAAAGCCCAGGAGGGCTGAAGGCAGTCGCAGGCGAGACACGCAAGCTCAGGGAAAGCCCAAAAGCTTAAGGGCAAAGAGAAAAGAGAAAACACYTGCCTGGTGTAAATAAAACCAACCACGGGGTGTGCACGGCAGCAGGCAGCGACCCTCGCACTGCGTAACGCGCCGCGGGTGCGCAGAGGGACGCTGCTGGGTGTTAGTGCAGCTCAGCAGACTCTCTGCTGGGTTTATTGCACCCTTGTCGGCAGGGCCTGGGCACAAAGCAGCAGCTCAGCGAGGGGCGCCTTGCACAGTCTGGGATCAGGCTGGATTCAAGCAGTTTGGAGCGATCTGGAGGTCAGGAACAGTCAGAAACGCCAGGCAGGGCCGCTTGTTTGTGCCAAGCGCCTCGCCAAGAGCAGCAACCGGCCTCAAGAGGATGGAATTGGAGCAGTAAGTCACAAGTCAGCCCAGCTACAGCCCTTCACCACTGCAGCAAGGGAGACCGGGAAGAACCGAGGCCACCGCCAAAGACTACAGCACTAACCCAGACACAGGAGGTGCTTTGCTGGCCCTCATGCAGCCCTGGATCTACCCGCAACAGAAGGACAGAGCCTGCATATTTTGGGAATGGCTTCCCCGTCCCTGGCCAACCGCTCTCAGAGAGGAGCCAAGGGAGAAACAACACGACACAGACAACAAAGCCCAGCCTTGTGGTGGGCCCAGCACCAACTACCCCTAGAGAGGGGGACACAACAAACCTGCTGCACGTGCAGGGGCTGCCCCTCGTGCTGCTGCAGCAGCAGCCAGCCCTGCGGGAGCAGTGGGCGCCGAGGAGAGCGGGGAGCGACCTGCACCCATCGAGCGCCTTCCTCGAAACGCGGCGCCAGGAACGCGGCACCAAGGKGACCGCCACGGGATGACAGCGGCATCCCTTCCCCGCTATGTTGAATAACCTGTTTGTTATGGGGAGAAAGGGGAAGGTAATAAAAAAGGGAGACACACACGAGTGCTCGGGTCGCCACAGGGTTCGTTTCATCCCCACACGAACCGGTCRGACCCGGGGCCCTGCCCGGCGACACCTCCCAGCCGCATGACTGCGGCCCTACCGTTCACTTAACCACGAGCACAAAGAGCCAGCAACCCGATAATGGCATAAACTATAGGTCAGTGACCGGGGAAAACACACCACTTGAAACCATTCCCATATTGACGCGTGCAGGAAACACGGGCCGACGTTTTTATTTATTTATTTAACAAGCCTACCCGCTCGGAAGCCGAGCRGAGGCAGCTGCTGCGATCCCGAGGTGGGCTTTTCCCGGGAAAACGCTGCAAGGCCAGTTTGCACCCCAGGGTTAAAGACGGCCACAGCTCTCAGCTGAGGGCACTGGGAAAGGCCGGCGCGTCGCCCACCCAGGTTCCCAAGGGCATTTCCTGCATGGCACGGGATCAAAGGGAGCACGCGGGGCCGCAGGGCGCGCTCCGGCTCCGCAGCCCTCGCTGCGGCAACCCAGGGCAGCCCTCGTGTTTCCCAATAAAATAAAGCAACGCGGGCTGGGGGAGGACGTGGCTGGGCAGTAAGACACTAAGCGTGGGCAGCCGCCCGGCCCCACGCGCTCGGTTGTGCCGCTCACACCGCGCAGACCCCAGATCTCCAAGCCAGGGCGTTCGGTGGCATCAGGCGCTTCTGCCCCCCGCGCGGTTAAGGCTGGAACTTGATGGGTCTCTCCAGGACACCCCGTCCCTCCCGCCCAGGCCACAGTGGGAGCCAGCACCSGGTGCACAGCCAGATTGTGCAGCTCCAGCAACAGGAATGCGGAGGGAGGTGAGAGACTTTCCCAGGAGAATCCCAAATAAACACACGGTGCTGCCCCCAAGTTCATTTCTCTCAGAAATACCTGCTCCCCAGAGGGAAAGGCCTTCAAGGTCCAACTTAGTGCTGAGCAAAGGGACCAGATTAGCAGCCCCGGGGGCCACCTCCACTCCGGCTCCTCCAGCAGAAGTGAAGACGAGCAGCTAGAGCAGCCGGGCACGTTGCCCGCGTGCCTTAAGGAGCAAGTGGGCAACACGAAGCGCGGGTATCGCGTCGAGCTTCAGAGCCCAGTTGCTCCTTGGCATCTTCTGCCTCACAGCTAACAAACCCAGCCCGATTCCCACCAGCAGGAGCGGCACCTGCCCATTAGGAGCTGGACTCCTGCCACCCATTCACGGCCGTCCTGCCATCCCCCTGYAACCCAATAGCTCTGGCTTCCCGCCCGCAGCCGGCACAAGGGCCGGGAAAGGCTCCGGAGCCCCCGGAGCTGCCCTGGCAGCCGCCCAGGGGCTGCGCCACGGCCAGGGATGGGACAGAGCCTCCTTGAAAGGCACCAAGGAAAGGGACTCGGATTCGGCCTGTCCCCATCTCACACGTCCGCTCGGGAAACAAGCGGCAGGTAAACACCACGCAGCGACCCATCTCCTCATGAGCAAATCCTCTGCTTTAATGCTTTTGTTTTGCTGAATTTCAGTGAGCAACAAAGCCCTAACCTGGATTCAATAAGGCATTGCAGAGCCCGGCTTGGCCGCTCTCACTGCGAGAGAATCAATAGCTCTCTTCTCTCCCTGCCCTGCTCAGGGGGGGAACGGGGCTGCTTCTCCTTTCCCAGCCAAGACATCTGCGTGAGGCATCTACGGCGCTCGAGCCAGGACCCCTAACGGGAAGGGCTGCAAAGGGATGAAAGGGCCTTTGGCACCGCRGGGCCGCCGCTTGTGCTCGGCAGCTCTGCTGCCAGAGGCCTTCACGTGGGAACGTTTTCGAGCCCCGTCTGGCTTCCCAGCCTCCAGCKCCGCTAGTGATTCTCAGGGAGAGCTGGAAGGAGCAGGGAAGCGAGCGCTGCAGAGGAAGCCCCCGGGAAAGCCAGGCCTGGGCTCGGGAGCCCAGCCCCGCAGCCAGGCTTGACCCTCTGCAGTCATATCCACGGACACCAGTGCAGATCAGACTGCTCCTCCGCTCCTTGCCAGGAATGGGTGCAGAAGCCGTAGGGACATGAGCACCGCGGGGCTGAACACAAGGCACCCGAACGCCCAGTCACAAGTGCCACCACCTTACGGTAGGACTCCACAAACCCCTTTTACAACATCAACAGAGCCGTGTCAATCAAATTAGGCTCTGCCTCGTTACCYGTCCTGTTTATAGAACACGTGAAGGCTTCCTGAAGAGCAGCTGCTTCCAAGTTTGGTAGTGCAGATGCTTAGGACAGAGCRGCAAGGCACCCAGCACACCAACACACACATGCAAAGGATTTTCCCGCTGCTCACAGAAGGCTGTGAGGTGTCCAGAGCACAGGCTGGCTGCCCTGCGTGGGAGCACGGCGCATCGCTGGCACTGCCCGCACAGCCTCCTCGTTATGGCCATCCTGCCATGACTTGTAGTTCTCCATGCACTCATACATAACCATTTAAACCTGGCATTTAGAGGAGCACATTATCACCACAGAGAAATTACTCTAGGAGACAAATTAATTAGCTATTCAAACGAGCAGTGAGCAACAAACTGCAGCCCGAAGCGCCAGACGAAGCCCGGGACGGGAGCGGGCCCGCGCGGCRGCTGGGGACGCGGCCGGGGCAGCCTCGAGCGCCTGCCCTTAGCTCCGCTCCACGGCAAAGGAAACAGCCTTTCCGGAAAATCTGATAGAAACACGCCTTCAAAGAACAAACGCAAAGGAATTAATTCACTTATCAGCTGGAGGCTTGAGGGGAAGCAAAGACATATTCCTCTGGCTGCCTATATAATCTAAGAATACTTTTAATTAAATTATAGAATGTCATTAGCTAATGAAATATTTGGGTCCGTTGTTTCGCGCCCCTCCTTCCCCCGCTGCCTCGCAAAGCCCGTGGGCTAGGAGGCCCCAGAAGCATTTCGAGCAGCTGAGCGCTGCCAAGGTATTTGCAAACGGAAAACCAGACGGCCCTGCCTTCCTTGGAGGGCATCGGGGCCGCTGGCGCTTGGGAAACACTCCGAAGGAAACGGGACCACATTAGCGACCTCGGGATACTGCATCCAACCAGGAACAGGAGCCACCCAGCGCCACGGCCCAAGGGCAGGAGCTCGGCCGTTCTCCTCTCCCATGCACACACATAYGCAGAGCTCGCTGCGTAACAGAAGGTTTCCAGCTCCCAGGGGAGGTAGAGACATCCAGGTCTCCAGAGTCCACTCGGGGTCTGTGCGGGCAGAAGGTATCGTAAATAGTTTGGGTTTTAAATGCACTGCACAGGCGGAGGGGTTCAACAGTCCGTACCAAAACGCTGCCTTGTCGAGCCCTGGAGCACCAGCATAAACCCTGGAAGCAGCCAAGACCGGGAGCAGGAGAGGGCTGCGTCGCGGCCTCGCTCYCTGGTAGCCAGCGCTGTTGGGTTTTGCTTCCAGACTCCGCTCCTCTGCAAGGGCTGTCCCATACCAGAGAGATACGACCTGTCCGCAACTTTCTCACATTTTTGCCAGCCGCAGGGCCTGACGGTCGGGCATTTTCCAGGCTATGCAAATGGCTTGGGGCTTCAAGCCCAAGCTCTGCAGCAGGTCTGCCGGGCTGCCGGACCACGCAGCCCTCGGACACCGAGTCCCTGCAGAAGGCAGCTCTGCAACCTGGCACTCGGGCAGCTTTTACATAATCGTCTCCAYTCTCCATAAAGCACCACACCCATCGCCGCGTTCCCCGCGTTTATGTAGTCATCCTATGGAAACGCAGTCATTTGCCCTGTTCCCCAGGCCTCTCACACTYCTCAGCTGTTGGCTCCAGCCACGCACGTCCCCGTCCTGTCCCCTGTTCCAGGCACAAGAACCTGCCTTTGCCGGGAGCAGCACCGAGCACCAGGTCCTCAGCGGGCCTGGGTACAACCGTGACGCCACCAGGAAACCTGCACTCCAGCGGAAACACAAGGGACACAAACAGGCCTCCAGTCAGGCAGGATTTGCTGGTTTGGAGGCTCTTAGCRCCATACAAATAGAACAGAAATTCAGGAAGCAGTTATCTCCAGAAAAGAAAGATTCATTTCCTTCTGAYGCTTGCAAATCACGCTGCTAGCTCCAGATCGGAGGAGCTGGTGCTCGCTGGAATGAAATTACGTCTGTTGGATCACACAGGACACCCGAGTGGGTAATAGCAGAAAAGGAATGGGAGCCTATGTGTGTGCCTCAGGCAGAGGGCTGGGAGGCCAGCGAGAGCTGCGCTCAACTAAACTTCATCATGATAAATGAAATCCACCAAACGCACCGAAAATGCAGAAATACAGGAACTAGATGTACAAAGTCTTAACTATTAATTGTTTTCTCCCAGGGCATCTCTATCTGCCGGGGGGAGGAAAGGAAAAGGTCACAGACTTGGGGAGGTCACCTGCCTCACCCGAGGACTTTATCACTGCATCTGCTCGAAGAGGAGCCCTCCAGAAGAGCAGACAAAAAGCAGCCGTGGAGCTGAGGCACCTATCACTCAACACCGCAGCGATGATCGACAGCCGCTACTCCTGCTGTCAGGGAGCTCCAGTACATCCAGAGCTCCCCTTTCCAGGCCCAGATCTGCGCTGCTGGAGGAAGGTTCCCTACGAGGAGGGCGAGACACCAGTGGGCYGCGCGGCTCCAGCCCACGCCGAGGGACACGCGTGTCCCTGCRCCCGGCAAAGCTCCCGCCGCCCGCGCGGGCGCTGCCTCTCCTGCCCCTGCACACGCAGTGCTTGGGCGGCACATCCCCGGCAACATGAGCCTTCAGCAATGTCAAACCCTCCTTGCAACCTCCATCATCCACCGACAGCCCTTCAGGACAACCCAGTTTTCACTATTCCTGCGTTTTCCCTGGGAAAACACACATCTACTCCGATGCCAGCCCTGCTTTCCCACTGCAGGCACACAAAGCAAGCGCGGTACCCGGCCTGACGTGAAGAGGACATCAACGTTGCAAGAAATTCCACCTGGAAAGGGAGCTCCGCCATGCCAAGCTGCCATCCCCGCGGAGCAGGGCAGCTCCTCTCGGGAGGCTGGAAGGACCGGCTCGGCGGGTGCCGTGTTCCCGCTCCGACCACGCCACGTCTCCCCAGCGCTTCCCAGGGAACAGGCTGCTGCCTCCCCGCGCTGCCCACGCGGGGGTTGCACACACACAGCAGGGAATGGGCTTCCACCCGCGGGCCGTGCTGCTCGCGTGCACCCACAAGGGTCCCCTCCTGTGGAAGCTGCGCCCAGGGGCATCCGGCTTTTCCACTCGGAGCCCACTTGGGAACGGCTGCCAAGTACTCCAATGACACCAGCCTCCTCCTCCAGTTTGTATCTCTTTCTTCCCGCTCCTTCCCAAAACATCAAGGGGTATTTTCTAGGAGCAGGAACACGGCAGGCCAGCTCTCTCCCGCACAGCCACAGAACAGCCGGGAGAGGGGAAGGCTGCAGGACACTCGTCTCCTGCACAGCTGTATGGAGACAAGTGCCCTGCAAGCGCCAAGTCCTGCAGAGCTCAAATTCCAGTCCCATTACACGAGTATCCAGACATCCCAGCCGGAATTAGGAAAGGCGTCTCCATACTTAGACGGAGGAGCACAATTATCCCCGCGGAAGGGCCTATTACCGGTCACCTTTGAAGTTAACAGGGAGCCGAGCGCGTTGATGTGGGTGAGCGGCCAAGGCAGCACGAAACAGGAGAGGCCGAGTCTCCAGTTCCCATGGGAGGAGGCCACCCCGACGCTCCTCCATGGCTTCCCTATCCCCAGGCCGGCTCACATCCATCACGCCACCTCCAGCAAGGACACAGGGCTCAACAGGGAAAGCAAGAGCTGAAGCAGAGGGCCGCAGAGCCAGGTAACAAGAACGTGGCCAACGTGGCTTGAGGGGAAGCGTCTCCGGGCAGGAGAGACTCTTGAGAAGCCGCGTTTTGGACCTGGATAAATCGCAGGGCGTGCGGCAGCACAACCGAGCCCTGCGCAGCTGCCGGGCCAGCCCGGCTCTCTGGAGCAGGACTCCTTCCCATGGAAACGGCCCAACTGCAGCTGCACGAGCGGGAGCCGCGCGGCCTCCCCGCCGGCCCACGATGTCCCCCGCGCCGGTGGCTTCGYGCGCGGCCCGGACACCGCTGAGAGACACCCCCTCCCAGGGAGCTTCCCCCGCYGCTCTCCCCGGGAAGGGCGGATTCCTCGGGAAGGGCGGCCGCGCCAGGCCCGGCTCCACCACGGCCCTCCCGGGAGGCCGGCGCGGGGTCTCTTTGTGCGCTCGCTGCGCCGTCCAGCCGAGCACAAAAGGCGCCGCGATAGGCGTGTAATCAATAGGCCTCGCCCTGGCTGCGCTCCTGCTGTCACTGCCATTTTTCAAGCAGAACTTTTGCTTCCTCCCGCCCCGAGGCCGCGGCTGCGCGCGCTGGGCCGCCCCGGCAGCGCGCTCGCCGGCACGAGGCCGTCCCTCCACTGAAATTCCTCAAGCGAYGGACACGAAGTGCACAAAAACAGGGATTAAAGGATGCATTCACCTCCGTGAGACATCAAGAGCCTGCTCCGTGCCTTCAGGAAAGGCTCTCCCACCTTCACACTGTCCCCAGACCTAGGTGACAGCCCCTCTGGTTCAGTGCAAGCTACCAGGGAACTTGGGAAACGCACACACACCTCGGAGGCGCTTTCAGAGCACATTCAAAGCAGCCRGTTTCTTATCCACTTGCCTCTGATCTCCACCACTCATCTTCAGACGTTCCCAATAACACGTAGATTAAAAGGSCACCTGCTACTATCCACCCAAACACACAACCCAGCACTTTTCACTGCCAGATCAGGAGCTGAGGGCTCAAAATGAGGTCCCAGGGCATGGAAATAGAGAGGACAACAAGCAAGTGGGCAGCACCAAGCGCAACCTGCAGCGTTCCTGCACCTCGGAGCCTCCATCCAACAGACTCACGGGCCTGACCACACGTGTGGCGAGTCCACGGGCGCTGGGCTAGGGACACGTGAAAGCCAGGGAGAGGAAAAATAATAATATACAGGCAGATACCAATCCTAGCCGTGCTGCTTGCAGATCTCTTTCCCCCGACCTTCACAGCATTGCTGAGGACAGTGCATTAAGTGCCTGGACAAACRCCCAGAGCAGATGGGCTGGAGGGACCCTGTGGTGGGACCCGTGGGCACTGGGGACCAGCAGGGCTCCCCGGCTGCTCCGCCGTCCCTGGGAGTCTCGCAGAGCAAACCAGGATGCTCGAGCGCGATAAACGCCGCCCAAAGAGCGCCTCTCCCCCAGATAAAACCCGCTCCGCACGTCAGACTGTACAAAGGCTGGTCTAAATCTGCCCGTAATGGAGCTTTTTTTCAGGCTGGCTGAGCAGTAATGTTCACAAGCTGCTCCCCTCAAGGGGATACTGTATCTTCCTCACTGCATTACCCCAATCAGAAAGATCAGTGAGCAGCTCAAAGGCACCGCAATAGGCACCGCGGACGCAATTCCGCTTAGAATCCATCAGAATATTTTATTTCTCCCTTTGAAAGGGACAGATTCGGCGCTTCCACGTCCCTCTGAAACCTGGCAGAGGGATYCACGTGGGAGCACCAAGCAGGGCCAGGCGACCTGGCAAATCCCCCGCACACCCCCCGGCCAGGGCTGCCACCCACGAGCTCCATTTCTATCCCAGACCCTTTTCTTCCAGGTGAATTTCTGAAAATATTAACTATGGAGCACCTCTATTGCAAAAAAAATCCTCCCTTGGCAAGAGCTGGCTCCCCCTTTCTGGCAGGCGCTGGAATTAAATGCAGCCTCCCTGTTTACTTCCTTCTTGCTGTGGACAGRTAGGTCCTCGCTGCACTCTGGAAATTATTTGCAAGGTGGGAAAGTCAAGAGTTCTGGCTCCTACATCAACAACGGCTGCGGACGAGAGAGCCCAAAATCCTCCAAATTGGAGAATTTTTCACATTTCATTAAAGCGTCGTGATGCTGCCCTGGCCACCACCACAGGTCGTCACGGGCAAAGGGGAAAAACAAGCGACTCGGTTACTGCTTCCTGCAGCCCCGAGCACAAACTGATAGGATCAGGCCGGTCTAATCCCGAGGGCATTCCCCTGCAGATTATGACAGTTTTAAAGTAGGTCATGCTCGGGCCTGAATTTCTCAGCAGGCCTCGGCTCTGACATATTTCGAGAGCACTGGAGGGGCMGGGGTGTTTTCCCTTTCCCTGCGGTGCTTTGCTGTGTGCCACTCATCACCAGAAACCCAAATTAGTTTACTGACACAGAAAGGAGCAAAATCAGAGGGCAGGAGGATTTCTGTTTGAAACAGCAAGAGATGGAATCATTCCAGCCCAATGACCCTCTTCTCTTGCACACGCGGGCTGGACTTGGCAGTTCTTAATCACAAAGGGCATGGCTCCCATCTGGGCTTTTTGCAGGATTAACCTGGAATACCAACTGGCTAGAACACTGCACGCACGGAAAGGAAAAACTGCTAATGTTAATGGGGCCAATTCCACACTGGTTGGCGCTTCTCGGAGAGCRGGGGAGTTCAAAGCAGGCCCCAAGCAACAAGCACGAGGGTTTTAGTGTCTGCACAGGGTCCCGTTCCTCCTCCACACGCAGCCTCGGGTGCTTCTCCGTGCAGTTCAGCATTCCCTGGACACCGATGGATCAAACAAGCGGCCGCTCCTGCTTGCTCAGGGCTGGGCAAGCSTCTTCTCCAGGCTATCAGCCAGCTCCAGGCTCACCCTGCACCCAGTGCCACAAATCCCCGAAACCAGGAGACCTTCAGGAAGCTGCATTTTGCACAACTAAAAGCAGAGCTACAGGATCCCTCCGTTTCTTCACCTCAATCGTTCCCTTCTGTTGTATCATGGAGAGCCTCATACAAGGCATCAYCATCGACAGCTGCAGCCAGACCCCTACCCTTGGAAGAAGAGCCAAGCACAGCAATAATTGTGATTTTCCAGGACACAAAAATGCTCCTCCAACCCCCTCCATCACCCTGGGCTGGCTGCAAACCGAAAAGCACTTGGAGCCCTTCCCGCAACCTGAATTTCAGATCCTGTCGGCTGTTGCAGCCCTTGCCTCATCCTCCGAGGACCACAAACACAGGCTTTCCTTGGGCTCCCAGGCCGCTTACGTGCACAGCGAGGAAGAGAACTGCATTTGCTAAGGCTATGAATGATTTATCATCACGCTGAATACAAGAGGAGCGGGGTCCCAGGGCTCGCTGCATGACCGGAATCTTGCAGGCTGCTGCATCTGCTGAGATGTTTATGTGCGCTCTTCAAATCATCATTAACCATCAGGACCCTCGAGAGGAGCATTTATTTCCTTGGGACTGCAAGGGGGGCGGCTGCTGAGAAAACAGCTGGGCAGGATTTAGCCCCATTATGTCCGTCTGCCTTGTTCTGCTCTCCCCTCCGCCTCCCGGTTTAATTGGGTTCAAAAAATAGGGATTATGATGAAAACACACACACAAAAAAAAAAGAGGTGAGGGGGAGGGAAGTGCAGTAAATAGCACAGGCCAACTGTGGGTCACAGCTCTGGCCTGTGGAAACACACAGAAAGGCAGCGGGCAGGTTTTGTATTTCCAAATACTCTCCCTTCTCCTCCCCCTCCCGGGGCTCGACCAACTCGTCCCATTCTCCAGATGACTTGCACAGCGCTGCAAAGGCAGCTTTATAAATAAACCAAAATATGCCCAGGCCGGCACGCAACTCTCAGCTAGGAARAGGGGTATCAGGTATTCTTAACAAAAAGGGCTTCCATTTCCCCGTGCTCGGCGTTCTCCGGCGGTTAAACACACACGCAGAGCGAGCGCCTGCCTTGGATTCCATCTACGGCAGTGTTGCCACAGCCCCGAACGAGGCCAGGATGTCATCCCCTGGAATTCCATGCCAGGCAGCTCCACATACCATAAGCTAATATTATACCTTCCTGCGAGGGCGTGATCCCGAGACACAACCATATTTATAGGGCGCTCTCCATCTGGGATAGAGCAGGAGGGAGCCAGCCAGCAACCACCGCTTCGCCTGCCTTGCAGGATCACACAAGCCAATCTCACTGCTGGAAAGCAGTTATTTACACTGGGGTTTTTGTTGTTGTTTTTTTCTCTAGATGCTGCAAACTTGCTACCGTTTCTGCTTTCTTGGATCTTCCAAATAGGGTGTTTTTGTGCATATAGCCCTCACCTCAAAGCCACGCTCATTAGACAGCGCTGCTGCTTGGAAGAGGAGTCCTCAGATTACCTCCAGCTCGCGCCTCCCCTCCTTGGCAAAGCAGCTACTCGTCCGGCCGCTTCCCGGCCGGGGGGAAGGAAATCTGGGCAAGGAAAACAGTGGAACAGGCCAGGGCCAGGCGGCTGCGGGCTGAGCCTCCCCTTCCCCGCCTGCACGCGCGCCTGCCCTYGAGGCGCTTCCTCCTCAGACATCTCGGGGATTATAGGCACTGAGCGCAGCAGCTGCCCTGCGCCTCTGAAGGGCCAGGAAGAGCAAATGCTCTCGCGGGAGAGTCCCCTTRCTGCTCCTCGCCCGGCCCTGGCCCTTCGTTGCAGCGGAGCCACGTAAATCCTGGCTTTGCAGGAGACATCGGCCTCCTCGGAGCCATCCACGCATGGGCCTCCACCACGGCCTTTGGAGAGATCCTCCTCACGCTCATTCCATGGAGCACAGGGCGCAAGCGGGATGAGGAGGGAGCCAGGGAGCTTCTCCAAAGCAGCCCCTTCATCCCACATGGAGAAGCAGCAGAGCCTGGAAGAGCCGCCCTTGCTCCCCGCAGCCTGCGCCGCTTCCCAGGGCTGTTTGGAGAAACAGCACCAGACATCAGCTGACACCAGCAATTACACCCAAATAGCAGATACAAGGTCTGCTATCGATCTCTTCCTGGAGCGAAGGACAAGCTATCCAGCAAAGAGGGGTGTCACGTTATTAAATTCTGAACAGATAATAACCCAGCGCAGGGGGCACAGCTGTTCCTGCTGCGCTTCAGGCTTCGTTTCCGAGTGTGACAGGGAGCAAAGATCACCAGAGCACTTCAGCTTGCCAAGGCAAGGCTGGAAATTGCAGGAATAATTAACATATCCATATCCAAACCATGGGGCCAGAGCGGTGGCGGCTCCGTCGGCAGGAACCGCCTTCCTGCTATTGCCCGTCGCTCCCAGCGGCTCCTTCACCCTCCTGGTAGCTGGAATCTAAAGGCAGACACTGGAAATGTTTCAACCTCCCCAAGCTCTGCAGTTGGCCTCGGAACAGGCTGGAGGCTCCACATAAACAGGCAATAAACAGGCAAGAGCCTCTGGAAACGGCATCGGCGAGGGCAGGTTTCTCCTGCAGTCACATGCATCCCAGTGAGGAGTAATAGGGACAGAGCTGGGTGCAAAAGCCTGGGTTAATTCAAGCTTAAAAAAGGAGAAAAAAAAGGATTAAACCATGGCTAAGGTAAGCACACAAGGCAAGGCCTTGCAACATCAGCAACTCAAAAGGGAGAGCTTAACCAAGCTGTTACTGAAAACAACACATGAAAAGTTATCGATTTTTATAAGCGCAGAGTCCAGAGGCCCATAAAACGTTTCACAAGGCAGCTGCTGGCGACGACTTCCCGGCGACAGGTCCCGCCGGAGCCTTGGCCGGGCCACCCCCAGCCAAGCCCCTACGAGCAGCAGCACGGAGCCCCGAATCGGAGCCGGAGCGAATCCCAGGGGGCCTGAGCGAACCCCAAGTTACCAAGTTACAAACATAAGGTGACAAATTAAAAGCAAGGTCCACCCGCATCCCTGCCTGAGGAGGCTTGACCAAGGAATCCAAGTCCCTCCAGCCATCCCGAAAGGCACATGGAAACAAAGGTGAGAAGAGCCCTATGGACACACACAGTACGGAGTGGGGCTGGGACTGGAACTTAAGGGCTTTGCTGCAGATTTTGTGGCTTCATCATGAGCCTCAGGTGCCGCTGTTGGCAACGCTGCTCTCCAGGCTCCTTTGCAAAACAAGAAGCAACAGTTTTGCTTCTCCTGCGAGAAAAATACACGAATGCATCCGCCTGCAAGCGCGACGGGGCCGATTAAAGCCTCAGATCATCATGTGGCCCGTGCAGGGCCTCACGGGACACGCAGAAAATGTCACCTACCCAGGGGCCAAACTCTGCAGGGCAGGGGCCGTATCGCAGCGTCTCACACAGCAATAACCCTGGCTTATCAGTCCCATCTATCACCACAAAGCACTCCAGGTGCCACTGCAACCAGCCTGCCGTTGTCACCTATCCCAGCAAGGACGTGTCACATTTCCTTCCTCCCCTGCCCACGTGGGACAGGGCAACACCTTGAAGAACGAGCAAAAGGTTCAAACGCCAASGTCCCCATTCTGGCTTCCCCTCAGGACAAGACCCTGCTCCTCCCCACTGTTTTCCAGTTCCTCTGGAATTCCCGCTATTCCCAGGCTATTCCCACTGCTCAGGCATGGGTTTCACTCAAGTCATTTAGCTCGTAAAGCAGCAAGACCCAAGGCCCTGTGCCAACCTCCCCATTCCTCCCGTTTTCGGCACCTGCTGCTAAACAGCAGCAGGGACATGTGGGTCACACAGGAGCAGTCCCCAACTGCAGCAGGGAACACGCTCGGGAGAGCTCTCATTCCAAAGGGGGAGCCAGCCACGTCCAAAGCCTCCTCGGTTACGTAAACCTCATTTCCATGTCTTTTATCGCTGATAAGATAAGCCATTGCTCAAGTTCAAGTTCTGTATCAAGTAAACCACGATAATCCTCTTAGGAATTCCCCGTGCCCCAGCTTGAACAGACCTGCAGGAAGGCGCTTAAGGGGTTGCTTTCAGCTTAAGACCGAAACAGACACCAGCGTGCAGCCACACACTTATAAATAACACAGGCAAAGTTGGGGCTTCGTATAGAAAACGGGAGGCTTATTGTACAGCTCGGCCTGGGTAAGGAGATGGGCTCTCTCCCAGGTCAGAAACGCTGCGGGCTCTGCGTGGTCACACAGCCAAGGGACAGGAATGCAGACCTGAGCATCCTTCCAAAGAGGGTTTCTTGCAGTCTAAGGCCCTGCAGGACCGTATCCCGAGAAGCAGTYACACTGATTCATGATCCACGTGCTCCACGCTCGTTACTGCAACGAGTGTTTTCCAGGCAGCTGTATTTTCGCTCGTTTGTTTTATTACAGCACGGGATAATTTTCCGTCATTTAATACTGGTGGCAGAAACACAAGGCTTTCAAGCGATTACCATGCTTCAGGTATAAGATTTAAAACTCATGAAGACCACCCCCCTTGCGTTGTACTGCACTGTCAGGATGTCCAGATGGGAACCATCACCACCTGCATTCGGCAGATAGCGATCTGATCCAATTTAGCAACTGGGTATATTTGCTAACCACTTAGCTATGCACTTGCACACCCTGCACTGCAACACAAAAGGCCGTTTCATAAAGCCCCGGTTGCAAGAGGGACGGCAGAAACAAACAGAGACGCAAACTCTCGGCCCCTCGACGCCTGCAAGCGGCCACAATTCAACCGCGCCGGCAATTTGACCGCAGCATCTTCCAGAGAGGCGGCGGTGCAGGCGACGCGGGGCGGCGCTTCAAGCTGAGCCCCAGCAGAGCACGTGTGCTCAGGCCGGGCCGCGCGGCCGCAGCCTCAAGAGCCTTGGTTTACAACCCACATGCTGTGAAAAAGGCTGTTTTCAAGCGAGCTGCTCAAAGAGCGTCTCCCAGACAGCGACGGAATTCAAGTCACACCACCCAGCTCAGAGGGATTCCCTTTTTTGTTTCTTTTTTTAAGGAAATCTATTCAAAAACAAACACCACAAACCCCTTTAAACGTCCCATTGAAAGACTTCAAAGTGCATCACGAGCGCGCCGCGCTTTGCGCTCAGACCCACGGAGCAAATGAAGTGGTTCCACCCCACCAGCAACGCCGCGTCCTTTAGACCCCCCAGCAGGTCTCCCACATCCCGAGGCAGGCCGGGAGAGCCCAGGGCCCAGAGYAGCGGCAGAGCCGCTCGGCGGGAAGCCGACAGCCATGCCAGGCTGCTGCATCCCGCCAGGATCCTTCCCACCGGGATCCTTCCCACAAGCGGGGCTTTTCCAGCCTGCTCTCCTCCGGCTCCCGCCTCAAGGCCACATGCAGATGACGGTGCTTTTTCTACAAGGAGGCGCCGCATTCGTTATCCGGGGGGATAATGACAGAGGGCGATTCAGTCAACAGCAAATCCTCCCCGGGGAGGCGCCCCCTGACCTCCCCGGCGCAGGGGATGAAAGTTGACAGCCACATCCCAGACAGGCTGCACAGCCAGGGAATAATTCCTAATGGATCCTTTCATCTCGCCTTTTGTTTTGGAGTGGGAAGGGAGGGCCGAGGGAAGCAGGGGAAGAAATAGTTGGGAAATACCCACCCGCAGAGGATGGTTTGTGGGAGCTCCCGCCGTGCCCTCGTGCTGCGGCACCTTTTCCTCGGCTGCTGCTCGCGGTGCAGATCCCATCACTTGGACGGCCAGGCCTGGGAGGGGAAGGGACCGGCCAAACCCGCAGCARGGACAGGGAAACCTACCTTAAAATCCTCCATTCGGGAGCCACTGYGAGGGAATTCAAAGTGCTGGCTCAAGCCACACTTGTGCTAGTAAAACTCACTCCTAGAGTTAACACATGAAGGGCAGGGAGCTTCACCAAGTGAGGCCCACAGAGTCAGGGGCTGCCCCTCTCGCCACACGCCCAGCAGCAGTGTGGGTTTTTTCCCATTTATCAAACACAAGCTCAAAGGAAACAGCCATTTGACACACGCAGCCTTTTCCCCCCCAGGAGCAAGCAGCAATTCCCATTCCTCCTTTGCAAACCGAGCTGCAGAGCATGATGCAGAACAGTATTGCCTGAACGTGCAGCTTCATCCAAAGGTATGAAGGGCGGRAACCCAACCCAGAACCATGAGGTCTCAGTGCTGCTTCACAAACCTCTCAACCATCCGCACTGCGCCCATCAGCACAGATCCCGTCTCCATCAGCAGGACAGGGCAGGTTTTRGACACAATTTTTGCCCATCTCTTCCAGACCTCACATCCGCGAGGTCCCAAGGGGCTATTTCTACCCAGCTGGCTCTGTATTTACAGAGAGGTGCCCCCGGCAAACTCACCAGCATCGACATTTCATACTGCAAACAGAAACGACGCGGCAGGACCCCAGCCACGGGACATCCATCCCCATTCCCGAGGCAGGTGAACTGAAACGAACCCGCACATTTAAATAGAGCCTGGCCAGCGTAGTTACACAGATGCCAAATCCCAGGGATATCAGTGACAATCTCTTCTCCGGTAAAACCTGATTACAGCCCTGGAATCACCAACCCCTCCGTGCCTAGGAAGGATGCGCGTTTTCCAAGGGGTTTCCCATTCCAGGTGCCCAGCGCGGTTGACTGCCAATGATTAAGCAGATCTTCAAAGCAAGAACAACAAGAGTCTGGTCAATGACTGAGCAAGGAAGCAGCTCGTGCTGCTCACGGGCTCCTCACGCCCAGCGTGGCTGTTTGCCAGGCTGCCCAAGGGGCTTCCAAGGGTCAGGCACAAGCAAGGAGGGGTCGTCCGCTGCGATTCCAGCTTTGCCAAGGTGAGAAYAAAAGCCTGGAACTGCAAGCATGGAAATTGCCAGTCTTATAATAATGGTTAGAGAGATGTACTAATACTTTTAAGTTCAAACATGCCAAAGAAAGCATAAAAAACGCAAGCAGTAGCTCACGATTTCTGAAGATGGGGGTTAACAGTATTTAGTAACCTATCCAAAACTCTGACTAACCTCGAGGACTGAGCGGGGCTGGCAGAGCAGCCCGTTGCTTCCAGCTATTTTCAGCAGCCTGCACAAGGCTCAGCCCAGAAACTGCTTTCTGCCTGCTCGGATTTCTCAAGTGAAGGGATCACACGGAGGCTGGATGGAGGGCTGCAGCCACTCAGGAGCAGCAGCCCTGCCTGCTGCGGGTTTTAACCGAGCCCGAGCTCCCTGGTCCTGCTGCGGCAGGGAGCTCCTGCCGCTGACATCACAGCTACACCCAGCAGAATCAGTCTGAAACAGGAATGCCCTTAACTGGTGCATCAGGATAAGGGAGCCCAAAGACATGCCCAGACATTGCCGGGATGCGCTGTCTTGTCTCAAGGCTGCAGATGAGGTGGAATTTCAATGGTGAGAGCCAGGGTGGCACAGGTCCCACGTCTGCACCGCACTGCAGGAGAGACAAGAAAAGTATTCCAAAAATTTGCTTTGGCCGCACCAAGYGCAAGGAGCACATCAAAGTGAGCGTTCGTTCCCAGAGTTTGGGATCTTCCCCAATTGCTGGGGATCTCGGAGCATAAAACGAGATGGGAACTGCAGAGTTCAAAGCAAGAGAAGCATCGAGACGTCAGTTCAGCTTCCACCCTCCCTGGCTCGCGCTTCATTGGAAAGGAACCTGCTACAGAAACAAACGAGCAGCGCCTTTGAAGGCTGGAGAAGCATCAGACAGCCTAAATTCCGCTCCAAAATCCAAGGGAAGACACTTAGTCTGGAAACAGGGCTTAATTAGGCGACTTCACCAAGGTGGACGCAGCCAGGTCGGCTAGGGCAGTCGCGGGGCTCGAGCGCTACCCACCTCAGGGCGCTTCCCTCGCGGGGCCGGTGCCCGCGGGGCCCCGCGGCGCCCGGCGCGGCGCCCGCCGCTCGCCAGCCCTCCCTCCCTCTCCCCGCAGCAGCTCCTTGGCCGCGCATCACAAGACCGCCAAAAATAGCACCGGGGAGCAAGCAGGTTAACGGCACATAAAGATGCATTTACACGYGGAAATAAACGGGATGCACATGAGATTATCTCCCCCTCCTAGTTTTTGTTTTGCAGGCAGGAGGAAACAGCCTGAGCGTGCATGTTCAAACGCTCTGTTTTCTCTTGAAAAGGCAGAACCTGTCTGTCAGCGGCACAAAGCTGCCTCCCAAGCACGGCACAGCCGTGCTCAGCTATTCCAGGGCTTGGGAAAAGACTACAGCAAGTTACCTGCACGTCCCCAAACAAGCAARTATTTCAAGAAGCACCATTAGCTACATTCTGCCCACTTAGGATGAGTGTTATTTCAGTTACTTATAACTTGGCAACACATGCACATCATGCATAAAGTGCAAGTGAAGCACTTCCACATCTAGAAGGGAGGAACAACAGATTTAAGAAGTAGGAGAGAAACAGCAATTTGCAATTCAAAGCTCCTGCAGAACTGCAGTTGTAACAAACTCTCTCAGTAAAAGGGCACAAACATCCCCAGCATTTTCTGTTCGCAAAGGGCCCTTCCTGCTGCTTGCAGAAGCCACCGTAATGCAGAGAGGAGGCACCGATCAGCTCCTCTCCTGCATGCAGGGCAAAAGGCACAGACAGAAACTCCTCCAGCAGCTCGGGGGCAGCAGCAAGATCAAAGCAATGAGCAGAGCACAACCAGCAGCAGCACGAGGGCAAGAGCCCGGCGCCTGCCAGGGAGAAGCCCTCGCGGAGCCGTTTCTGAACCAGGCGATGTTTCTGCTTTCCAGCCCTAGGTAAATCRCTCAAAAAGCAGCCATTGCCACAGACCTTGCCAGTACCAGACAGGAGAGGACACAACTTTCAGCACCACTGCAGGAGTGGGACCCCTCACCGACACGGCTGCACCTGGGGGATGTGGCAGAGAGATGCTCGAAAGAAAAACGACTTTCAGGCTGCTGGGTTTATTCCCTCAAAAGACAGGTCTGAAGCGCACACAGCTTGTCCACTATGCCTGGTGTGGGACTTTCTGCCCCTGGTTCCCCCCTCATTCTGCACCCAACCCCAAGCTGCCAACTTCATTAGTCGGCACTGCCACCAAAGCCCCCCGTGTCCCAGAAACAGAGCCTAAGAAGTCACTAAACACTGCCAAAAAAATCAAAAGAAACGAGCCTGGTTTGAAAGGCGGCCCCAAACCCCTTAACAGATAACATTCAGCTCCACCTTTCTTTGCAAGCTCATGTTAACCCCCAGCAGATGCCTTAATCGGCTGCCTAACACAKATTTCCCTGCCGTGCTCATCACGGCGCCGGAGCAGAGGAGGCAGGAGCCCCGAGCAGCTCCGTGACGGCCGCTCCTCGGCGCTCATCCATCGGCCCGGCCGGGAAGTTGCTGCATTGGGACCTTTCTGCAGGCGGAGAGGCAGAACTGCAGCCTGGGTGCTGCAGACGCGGCCCCAGGCTCCCGGGCAAGACAGCACACGCATCTTGATCAGGCTTATGTAAAACTAAGGCGGGAAGGAAGGATCAGGCCCCAGACCTGCAACATTCCCGGGCACGTCCTTTGCACTAGTTTTTAGCCTTGGTTCCCTGACCAAGAGTTAATTAGCAAAATACTCCCGAAGTTCATAAAGGCAAGTGTGAATGCTCATTTATTCTGGGCTGCAGCCTTTTTTTTTAACCCTAGGGATGAGCGTCCCTAGAAAAAAACCAAAACAGAGCAGCGTCTGCAGACTCGGGGATGAGCACGGCGGGGAGCGTCTGCAGCAGCCCAACRCGTCTCAGGGCTCCAGGGGCGGCCTGTTAGTCCCAGCTCAAGGTGCGCACGGATGGGCTTATCCCCGAGCGCCTGGCGCCACATCCCGCTCCCCAGCCAGARCCACCAGGGATGCAGACACCACCATGTGCTACGTAGGAAGCCACACACTGCATGGGAAGCAAATCCTCCTCTGGAGGCGGAATCCATAGATACTCCACAGAATTAACTGCAAAAATGCAAAAGGAGATGGAGCTTGAGGCCCTTATCCCACTGAAACCGCTAACCAAACGTACAGCACTGGCTGGGAATACTGGGAGCAGGCAGGGAGCGGCGGGCTCTGCTGCAGGATTCCTGCAGCTCGGGGCAAACCAGGCTCCGCGTTTCTCAGCTCTGACTGAGAAATGCTGGTGTATCTCGCTCTTCTAGATCTCATACAAGCACCAGTCTCTGTGGAGAGGACTTAAACCTTCGCTTTCCACAGCGTAAGAGTCAGAATCAAAACATAAGCCTTAAGGTATGTGCTTCCCTCTCTCTCTCTCTCTCTCTCTCTCTGGGTTTTCTTGGAATGAAGGTAAAATCCCGCCGCGTTTCTGGGGCCCTCGCCCGCAGCCCTCAGGAACGCTGCGGGCGACTGCCTGCCTTGTGGACCAAACCACAAGAGCTGCTTATGGGCATCCCTAAACGTGGCATCTTCAGCCATGCAGACACCAAAAGAGTGGGGGAAGGAGAAGAAAAAAAAAATGCACAAATGCACACAGGAATTTCAGCTCCTTCCTTGCCAAGAAAGCAAAGCAGAGCCAAGACTGAAACCTACAACTGGAGGAAGGAAAAAAAAAAAAAAAAAAAAAAAAGAGAGAAGCGGAAAAAAAGGCCTGGCCGACACCAACTCCCATAAATGCCACCAGCGGGTATAAATGTCACCGGACCCCTGGCCGTCAGAGCCAACCTGCTGCCTGGGACGCCACGCACAACACCTTGGGCTGCCTCCGCTGCGCCTTCCGAAACACTCAGCGATGCTTAGGACCAGGAACAATGTTTAGGACCAGGAAGCCTTGAATAACAACACGGAAGGCTTTTCCCACTGCAAATTGGGAAGGGGTAGGGAAGAGGGGACCAAACTCTTCTTGGAGGTGGCCAGCAACAGGACAAGGGGTAAGGGGTACAAGTTGAAACCCAGGCAGTCCCCTCTCCATGTGAGGGAGAGCTTCTTGCCTGTGACAAGAGCCCTGGCACAGGCTGCCCAGGGAGCCTGGGGAGGCTCCTGCTCTGGAGGTCTTCTAAACCCGCTTGGATGCGACCAGGTGCCTCGCGTTCCAGGTGTCCCTGCTGGAGCAGGGCGGTGGACTGGATGATCCCTAGAGGCCCCTGCCAATCTCAAACACTCTGCAATCTGTAAAATCCTGGGAGCTTTCCAAAAACACAGCATACACAGACTCCTCCAGCACAGTTTGCTGCAATTTCACTTCTCTGCTGCTTTTCAGCCACGTCCGGTCTAGCGTTTGGGAACTATTATTCACGGGCACAACAGCAACGAGGTTGCAGGGAAACACGGATATCCCGGCCGGCCTGTTTTCATGCGCAGCCACCAGCTCACACATTGCTAAATCAAAGCAGCTTCGGCACGAGGGGGAAGCAAGAGGGCACGAGGCCGACGCTTTGGCACGAGCTGGAGCTCTGCGGCAAAGGCCAAAGCGAAAAAAAAAAACCCTACATGCACCAGAACTCATCAAGATGCAGCGTGAGAAGTTCATGACTGGAACTGTGTGACGTGGTACCTGCAAAAAATGAAAATAAAAACAGCACACAGGCTGCACTCCACTGAGGGAATCTTTCCAACCAAAAAAAGCCATTCCTTCAACCAAACAGAAGAAGTTCTTGTGCTGGAGAACACAGCACACAGTTATTTAAGGTCCTGCTGTAGGAAAACCACCCCCCAGCTAATGACTAAGGAAATTTCCCCAGCTCTACACGGCAGATGACAGCACGGAACGTGCAGCAGCAGCAGCAGCGAGGACTCGGTGCGGCAGCAGACGACGCTGCAGGGCTCCCAGCAGCCGCGGATGGGCAACGAGCCCCGCTCCAGCACCACCTCAGCCYGCCCGTCAGTTATAACCGGTCCGAGGGGCACGTTAACAAGCTGTCTTTGTGCCAGCAAGTTGCAGGCTTCGCCAGGCAATGCCCATAACGACGGCGTACGACCGCGCGCTGGTCTCTCCGGCAAAGCGTTGATGGGAAGGGCCGAGGGMAGGGCACCACAGCCAGTCCAGGCTCTGCTCGCACCCCTGCGCRACCCAGCATTAATCAGCACTCGGAACCAGCTCCAGGCAACGCGAGGCCAGGGGGGTTGCACAAGCCGGGCAGCAAACGCTGGGCCCGGAGCTGCCGCCACCGCCGCTGCTCCCAGTCGGCCGGGCTCAGGGTCAGCCCGGGAAGTTCACAGAGGGCAGCGACGGACTGTTTACGACAGGAGCGAGTGCTACAGAGGGGAGACCCCGTCCTGGAAGCACACAGYGCTGGGAGGCACCTTATAGGGTTCACCGCTCGTAAATCCTGTGTCCCTGGAATCCAAGGGTTCAGCTCCTTGTGCCGCAGGGCCCGAGCACCGGCTCCTTCGAGGCCACCCAGGGCTCCCTCCTTTCCAGGTGCTCTCCCCCAACACAGAGCCAGTCCCCACGGAGGAGGAAACGCRTCCGTCTGGGAGAAAGGTCATTGCCAGGGACGGCGAGACGACCTGCACGCGGAAACGCCGCAGCCCTCGCGCCCACAGGCGGCCGCATTCCTTTCATGTTGCTCCGTCTGCACATTAAAGAAGGCAAAGGCAAAGCAGAGCCCCACACAAACCGCTCTTCTGCCCCAACACGCATGGGACAGACTCGGTTGCCTGCTTGGGATGCCAGGGAAAAGCGCCCGGATTGCAAGACTGTGCAGCCGTCCAGAGCCTGCAGAAAATGGGGTCTGGACGGGAAGGTCCCCAAAATCTCACAGCGCACAGACCTGTCTCCAGGGTGCTCGGCCACTTTGCAGCCAGCTGGCCGTACAGGCAGGGCGCAGCACGCGGAGGGATGCGGAGGGTTAAACTCACACGTATTTGGTCCGAAACTGCATTTCTGGGCACCAGCGCCCCGTTCAGGGTTACGCCAGAGACACGGTGCTAAATAAAGATTATGCTGAGTGGTATTATGTAAATAATGCTCTTCCACAATGAGCGGCTGCAGCCAGGCTGCTCGGTTAGTTATTAACTCCACGGGGAGGGAGTCCAGCCGGCCCCGGCCCGCAGAGGGGCCCACAGGGACCAGCTGCTTCGGACACGGCGTCACCCTCAGGCACCCCAGGCTGCCATCAGCCCCTTCCCTCCTCCTCCTCGGGCCTTCTCAGGACACGCAGGCCCCCACACAACAAACCCCTCGCGTCGGTGCCAGCCACCTCCACGTCTCACCCCATCTCCTGCTGCAAATGACCCTAAACCTGCCCATTTTCCCCCCAAGGAAAAGCCTTTACCCAGCACCGATTTTCCTCCTCGCTTTTCAGCCCCCACGGTGCCTTCCGCAGCCCTCCTGGCGCTCGCCTTCTTCCGCAGTCTCTCCTGCCTAAAATAACCTCTACCTTCCCGGCTCTGCCTCCGCCCAGTCCTGGCTCAGGACCCAATGCTTTATGTTTGTCATGCAATTTTAAATCTGTCAGCAATTCAGGCATCTGCTGCCTCCRAGGGCTTTAATGCTGTGAACCGTTCTGGGATACAGCCTTGCATAAAACTCTCCACGGAGAAATGAAGCTGCATCTTATTTAAAAATGGAAGCAGCCTGGAGATTGCTGCTTTCCAAGGTGTGGGGCTGTTTGGAAGCCTGGCTGTCTCCTCCGAGCTAGCAGGAAAGCAGCGATGCTATCCGCTCTAAAATAAACATTATGGGAGCGGCGATAAGGGGAAATATTTCAGCTGACTAAGAGTAATGTGGGTTCAAATCCAAGCGTAAGCTGATATTGCTTGTAATTTGTTCCCAAGCCAAAAAGCAGACGGGGAGTGAAGAAAGGGAAGGCATTAAACAACAAGCAGCGCACTCAGCGGCTCTGGAAAACTTCAGCRTTTCCATTTATGTTATTATTTTTTTAAATAACCTTCAGTTTCACGGATCAYAAAGTTAATCTGGAGTTAACTTCCCTTGCCTGTAGCCAGACGAAGCTGCCACCCTTCACGCGCGGCAACGTTTGCTCGGGAGCTACAGAGCTCGAGCGCCGACCGTCCCGCGCTGCCCGTGGCACCGGCAGCGCCCACGCGCCGGGACGGCTCCGTGTCCCTTCCCTGTCCCCTCGCCCGGGCTTTAGTGGCCATCGGGGCCAGGGCCTGCGCCTCCAGCTCCATCTGCACGGCTCTCCTGGACGTCTCSAGGCCTCAGGATCTGCTCGCGCTGYGGCGCTGGGAGCAGGGACAGGCACCCGGGGACACTCCAAGCGGTGACCACGTCGGGCACCGATCGGAGCAGGACYGCAGCACCCAGTCCTACCTGCCCATCCACAGCTGCATCCTGGCTTTTCCCAGGCATTCCCACTGCCTTCAACACAAGACAGCCCACGGTGCCTTCAACCTCATCCGGGTGAGGAGCAGGGTAGGAAGGGCTGGAGCTGCCCTGCGAAAATCCAACCCTCAGAGAGCACAGGGTAAGCGGAGGCCTCGGCGCGCACAGGCACACACGGCGCTTCACCGGCCCCTCGGATRCACATCCCAGGCGCTCCGGAGCCACACAGGGGCCTGTGTCGCAACTGCCGCACGGGAACCCACGACCTCGTGACTCCCAAATCCTTGAGCAGCTGCAAACGCCTCCGACGCTAATCGGGGAGGCGCCGGGGTGCTGCCCAACGCCACTTGTGCTTCCCTCGGAGCGCAGCCCGCTCCGCGCTGGATCCGGCAGCAGAGATCGAGCGAGTCGGGGGCCACACAGGAGCCGCCRCGCCGGGATCACAGCGGCCTCTGGAGCTCCCGCTGCCCTGGGCTCCCCTCCTCACGCTGCCCTGCTCGGTGCTCGCAGGGACGGGTGCTGCCGGTGTCTGCAGCGGCGCTTCCACGGCTTCTCTCCAGCACGTCGAGCTCCGTGTCACCTCCCTGGCCTTATCTCGCAGATGTGCTCAGCACTCTGCTCCGGATAAGACTCCAGGTGAGATGGGACACTATCACACCYAAGCACAGGTGCCCCCATCCCAAACCCCTTACCACGGCCCCGGCAGCTGCTCAAAGCCTACGCCCCAAACTCCACCAGTTCAGGCCTCATTTGCTCCTACCCTTAACTCATCCAAGAACCGAGAAGGTCACGATTTCATTTCCCAAAGAGCTGCAAAGATGACAGATCTGCAAGCTCGGGTCGGCCGGACGCAGGCTTCTCCCTGCGGAGCTGCTCGCAAGCAGGCCGGGATTGCAGCACAGGGAAGTTCCCTGCTCACCACCAAGCACAACGAGCAGCAGGAGGAACATCGGACGCACCAAGGGAACGTGCATTTTACCAGCATGTCACGGCACATGAAGACATCTTGTACAGCCCAGTGCAGCCTGGAGAGCTGTTCTACATGGGAAGAGCAGCTCTACCTGCGTGTGGCTGTGAGTGGAGCCACGGGCTCGTCCTGCTCACCCTCATCAGAAAACAGCCTGGATTGTCAAACTACAAGCCACAAAAACAGCCCGACCCTAAAGCCCTTCTGGATTGAGCGCAGGATGGCTCCAGGGACCGGTACAAGCCCCACTCCAAGCAAGCTGGTTCAGCTCCAACCACAGCCATTAGCAAATGAAAGGCCCTGCCAAGCAGCAGCTGCTTGGTGGCTCGTGTGAAACGAGGTTCTGGTTTCAGTYCAGACCCTGTCGCGAGCAGCGCCCCCGGCCCCCCGGCACGCCAAGGTGCGGAGCATCTTCCCGCTCATCCATCCCGACAGGAGCGATGGGAGGCGCTCGGGAATGGGCCTCATGGGGACTGCAGGTGACCGGCCCCGAGCTCGCAGGGCGCTCAGGACCAGGTTTGCTCTGCAGTTCGGCAGAAACACGCAGCGRAATAACAGAAACCACCACCCACATAAAGCCAGAAGAACAAAGTACCAGTGTCTGCCTGCCCCAGACATGTGCCTGCCCCATCTCCTCTCTCRCACCAAAAATAACTTCTAGTTTTTCCCTTTTGGCAACAACAAACCAGTCCTGAGTGCATTTGCTTTCAATAAACTCGCATTTTGCAAGAGTCTCTCTCATACTGAAACTCAGTCAATTGAAAGTTATAAAATGCTGTCGCAYGCAGAGCTTCCCTCGCAGGGCACCTCAGGACTCTGCAGCCTCAAAACTCCCTGCAAACACCGGCGTTCACCCTATTCCCCGCACCAGGCACCGAGCGGCCGCCGAGCTGAGCCCGAGCCACCAAATGAGCCAGCAATAAAATTCAGAGCACGGAGCAGGACTTTGCTAAAGCCGTCCAGGAGCTCCGCCACTTCAGCRGAACCGAATGATAACATAATCATATATGTAATGAAAATACTAACCCAGTGGTCGCAGCTCACGCTCCTTCCCTCTCTGAATCAGCCTCCTTATCTGCACAGCAAACCGAAACACGCAGATGGCCTCTCCTCGCCGACACAAACCTGGGCCAGATGCCAAGAACTCTCACCCCGCGGAGCCGAGGAACAACGCGGCACCCAGCAGGGCCCGGTCGCAACCGCCGGGGCCGGCGGAGCCGCTAAAGCCTTTGCGGGACACGCACGGAGAGCTCGCGGAGAGGGGCAAGCCATAAACACGCGTGGGGCAGAAGCTGGYGGCTGGAAATGGGATTTATGCAGGGTTCATTGCGGAGATCACCCCTGGAAGCACCGGGGGAYGTCTGTGCCGGTGCAAAGCGGGGTGCAGGGGGCGGCCCCCGGGGACGGAGCCCGCTGCAGCGCCGGCAGGGCCGCGGCCGGGCGCGTTTTGCTGCTTCAGAGGCTCTGGCAGGCGCCCACGCGGCAGCAGGAAGGGCAGCGGGAGGAGAGGGAACAGGAAATTAGTAAGAATCGACAGAGGGAAAAAAAAAAAAAAGAAAAGAAAAGAAAAGAAAGAAAAAAGCAGCAGTCTGCTCCAGAGATTGCAGCTGGGGAGGCTGCCTACACTTGTTGCCTGCAGACACCAGCCCAGCCCTGCTCACCCGCCGTCAATATCCACGAGCCCGGCGCAGCACCACGGCCGCGCTGCGGGGCAGGGCGCCGCCGGCGCTAAAACGGCCCCCGTTYTCGGCGGCGCTTAATCCCGGCGGCTCCGTCCCGACGGCTCCGGCCGCGGCGCCCCCGGGGGCTCGGCGGGGGGGGCTCGGCGGGGGTTTAACAAGGCGGGGATTAAAGTTGGCGGCGCGCGCGGCGGCTCGCGGGCCCGTTCGCGTCTTTACGTAACGCGGCGCTGGGCCGCGCGGGGGGACGGGGCAGCGCCTGGGGCTCCCCCCGCCGGGCAGCAGCCCCCTCACACACACACATATATATAAATTATATATAGAGAGATCCACACGCAGACTGGCGGCCTCTCCGGCGAGCAGGGGCAGCAGCCGCCGCTCCCCGCGGCCCCTCCCGGAGCGCGGGGACGACTCGCGCCCCCCCCCCCGGCGCGGAGCCTCCGCGGCGGCCGTTACGGGGCGGGGGGTTCGGGGAGGGCCCGGACGGGGCGGGGGGGCGCTGTGGGGCGCAGCCCCCTCTTTACCTGGTTCCGCCGCCCATGGCCGCCGCCTGCCGGCCGCGCCGCGCGGGGTGGGGGGGCCGCGCGCCCCCGCCGTGTTTATAAATCCAGCGCCA